>NW_023144621.1:4510766-4602059 GCF_012932325.1 Thrips palmi | reverse complement strand
CGCTTTGGCGCTCGGCGAGCCTCGCGCTTGGCCGGCGATAACGCGCAGCAATGCGGCAAAAGCAGCACAACCTGCAAAAGCGAGAGGCAAAGCCAAACACTCTTATTGCCGTTCGGCTGGAAATATAAAATAGCGAATTCCCGCCGGGGCTGCGGGTTCGGGGTTTCGGGGTTGGTGTCTGCGGGCTGTTGCTGCGCCGCACAGTGGGCCAGAAGACCAGTGGGGTCGGCCAAAATTTTAGACGCGTTTTGAGCTTTAGAGTCGCTAAATGGGACTCGAACCGAACGTGTGACTTCACCAATGGATTCCTTGTTTGGAGAGCAATCCATTGGTGGGCTCACACGCGAGGTTTTAGACCCATATAGCGACTCTGGAGCTCACAACGCTTCTGGAGTTTTGGCCGCTTCCACCGGTCTTCTGGCCCACTGTGAGCAGCGGCCCTTCCCGGAACGGCGGCCCAGTGGTGCTGAAAGCGCGGCCAAAGCTTGCCGAGAGCGCGCTGAAAGCGGCCGAGAGCGTGCTGAAAGCGCTGAAAGCGTTTGCACATGCTGTTGCGCGCCCCGACGGCCCCGCCACCCCGGGGGGATGGTAACAGTGGTGCTGCAGTAAAAAGTTGCAGCTCAAAACTGCGCGCGGTAGGCACGGCCAAGGCGCTGTCCGGGTCGAGCGCGTAATTCTCTTTGCCTTCTTACGGACGATTTATTCACTTGCCCAGTCGCTTTAACGACCGAAGGCAGAAAAACACAAGTTTATCGTTGTGCACTTCTGGAATATGCACAGCGAGAAATGAAGGCCCTGACCAGCCCTCTGTGTTGCAGGAGGCGCCATGGACGGAGCCAGCCTGGCCGTGTCCGTCTTTGCCTTCGCCCTCTACGTCAACACCCTGGGCGCGGGCTTCGTCTACGATGACAGGTGAGTGAGTCCTTCGGCTTCCTCGACGCAACGAGACCAGGACGCGTTTTGAGCTCCAGAGTCGCTAAACAGGACTCGAACCGAACGTGTGACCCCACCAATGGATTGCTCTCCAAACGAGGGATCCATGGGTGGGGTCAAGCGCTCGGTTCGAGTCCTGTTTAGCGACTCTGGAGCTCAAAACGCGTCCAGAGTTTTGGACGCCTCCGCCGGCCTCCTGGCCCACTGAGCGTCGGTGCCCAGCGCGCCGAAAAAGTGGCCCAAAAGTCTAAAAGGCCCCCAAAATAATTATCGGGGGCCCAAGCTGCCCGTTTTACCAATTTTTTGGGGCCCCCAAATTTAATCTTTTTTTTCCGGAAAAAAGGGGGAAAAAAAAGGGGGAAACTTCTCGTAATTGTGACCATAACTTTCGGCCGGCCGTGCTGCTCACCCAGGGCACGCAGTGAAGGTCGTCGTAATCCAGCGCTAAAAAAAACAAAAAAAAATGGAAAAAAATATAGGGGAAATGGGTGGCACGCGAAGAGTGATTACAGACACCATCGACGCTGCCTGTTAATTGGCCGTTCGTTATTTGCACGATCGGCCGGGCAGGACACCTGGAGTGTCAATAACGTGTCCGTCTGACTGTCCCCGTCTGTTCGTCAGCTGACAAAAAAGGAGACGAATAATTTTTAACGTAAAAAATACCAGAAAAATCAACAAAATTTAAGCGTAAAAAACGTAAAAAGGGTAAAAGAGGTAAAAAAAGTAACTAAAAACGGTTCAAAAAAGTTTGTAAAAAAGTAAATTAAAAGTTTAAAAAAGTAGAACATACAGATGCGCACGGAAAATTCAATGTTGGTGAACAAAAAAATAAGAAAAATGGTGGCTTGGTATTGGGCAGTGTGTGGCGCAAAATAAACCCCCATGAGCCCCCCCCCCCCCCCCCCGGCGCGGCTAGCGTCCTTGCCAGGAAATGTAGCACGGGCCGCGGGCCGTGGGTATAAAACAATAAAGCGTTTTCGTCTCGCGAGGAGATTATTTCCAGCGAGCGGCAAATAATTATGTCGCAGGGCCAGCAGCGCGGCGAATGGAACGAATTAGCGCTCACGGCGTGGCGCTGTTATCACACCGCCGCCAGGTGCGCGGATACTCTGTACTTTCTTATTTACAGTGTGCCAGCTCGATTCGCGGGATGAACAGCACTGTCCTCGGGGCAGCAGCAGGACACTTGCATTCAGCACGACGCGTTAATAGAGCTTTCCCTATTTTCAAAAAAAAAGAGAGAGAGCTGCAATCTAGTTATTTTGTCCCCCGCACACGTTGCACCACGATGGGATTCCTACCAACAGCATGGCTTGCAACGGTGGTGGTGTGTGTGTGTGTGTGTGTGTGGGGGGGAGGGGGCGGTACGGAGAAACAGCCCTGACCACTCTATCGGGCGGGCCCTGGACGGGCCATGCTAATTCTGGGTGCGTTCTCGGCACGACTCGAGTGCCGCGCGCGCCACGCCAGAGACGTATCGCCTTATCAGGGCCATGTACGCCCCCCTTCCCCCTTCCCCCCCCTCCCCTTCCCCTCCCCTTCCCCCCCCCGAGCCAGTGGGGCCCCCAGTGCGGTGCACCCCTGGAGGCAAAGGCGGGCGCAACGGACTACCCGGGGGGAAGGGGGGGGGGAAGGGGGGGGGGAAGGGGGAGGGGGAAGGGGGGGGGGGGGGGGGGAAGGGGGGAGGGGGAGGGGAGGGGGGGGGGAAGGGGGGGGGGGGAAAGGGGGGGGGGGGCCAGTTCAGGAAATGAGTCTTTCAGAAACAGAATCCGAAAGCGGCCGGCAACAGGCCCAGCGGGCTCTGCGTCTTTGCAGAGAGAGAGAGAGAGAGAGAGAGAGAGAGGGGGGAGAGAGAGAGAGAGGGGGAGAGAGGGGAAAGGGAGAGAGAGAGAGAGAGAGAGAGGACACGAAGCTCAGACAGACAGACGTAGGGAGACATACAGGCTTACAGACGGACTGGCAGACATTGCGCAGAGAAGCACAGGTTCTTTTCAAAGTACTACTGCCCTAGAAAAACACACAGACAGACAGACAGGCAGGCAGGCAGGCCGGCAAACACAGGGCGACAGCACTGAAAGAAAAAGTGTGAATAGTACAACAAATGTACAACAAAAACTGTACAATAAAAGTACAACAGGGATTGTAGAAAGTACAACGAGAATTTGTACAAACCACAACGAGGCCTGCACTGCCCAGCACTCGTCATCCCGGGTTTCTATTGTATTTTGTACAACAATTGTTGTACTTTGAAAGTACAATAAAAACCTGAAAAAAAATTTGCCAAAAATTTGTGTATTTTTGTTGTGGTTATTTCCTGCAGTGGGGGATTGGAGGGGGGGGGTATTACTTGTATTCAAACAGTGTGTTGCCTGGCTGCTGCACCATTGCACAGGAAGGGAAAAGTTTTGTCGCGGCCCGACGGACGAGGCGCACGGCTGCAACTAATTGGCGAACAAACAGGACTCCCACACACAACACATACACACACACCTACACCTACACACACACCACACACACACCACACACACGGGACGAAACTCGCACCAGAGACAGACGCCACGTTTTGATTTCATAAAATTAATTAGCAAACGTGTGCTACTTTCTCTCCCCGAGTCCAACTTTTACAGCGGCAGACCACACCACCACCGCACTGGGGCGTGGTGAGTTCATAGAGAGCCAGCACTTCTCGCGCGCGCATTTTAACGTGTGTTTTCCGCAACAACTTTCAATGCCAACTTTTTTTCCCGCTTAGTTTTTTTTTGCAGGCTAGGGTGCAGTATGGCGTATAGTAAGAAGATAGTGCGACGAGGCACGTTTTTCACAACAATGCGTATCTGCGGCATCCACGCCACTGCCATGGCGCCACTCTCTCTCTCTCTCTCTCTCTCTCTCTCTCTCTCTCTCTCTCTCTCTCTCTCTCTCTCTCTCTCTCCCCTCCCCCCGGTCACGCAACACATACTGCTCCAAAGCGTTCCGTAACTTGGTCCGACACTACGGCCTGCAAACGCCGGGGCTGCCGCTATCGCGCCAACGCACGCCGTCGAGGGGTGTTGACGCGAGAGAACCGGGAGGGGGGGGGGCGGGAAGCAAGCAAGGCGTCGAGACAAGCGGAGACGGCGGGCAGGGGCGCCGCCAGCTCTGAAAATCGGAGCCGGGAGCGCCAAACTCCGATAAATTGGGTTAATTCTTTAAGAATGGATCCGCCGGGGCCGGGGCGCGAACCCGAGGTTTATTTTCCGCTCGGCGTTCCCGCTGGGAACTGCCGGGCCCCGTGTGACTCGAGGAATCTATGGCGGAATGCGTTGGCGATGGCGCCGTGGCTCGGCTCGGCTCGGCCCCCGGGTGCTCGGCTCGGCACGGTAAGAGCCATAAATCAGAGAGCAGTACATGATAGCACAGAGCATGTTGCGGGGGTAGGGGGCGATCTGGCGTGGACTGCATGAGGATTGCATGCAGGGGGTGGGCCCGGGACGTGGACGAATAAGAAGGGAAGGTACCGGAGAGGGTAGCAAGTGGGGCGGTGGACCAGTGGAGCCAGTTAAAATCCCGGACGCGTTTTGAGCGCCAGAGTCGCTAAATGCGACTCGAACCGAGCGTGTGACCCCACCAATGGATTCCCCGTTCGGAGAGCAATCCATCGGTGGGGTCATACGCGAGTTTTGAGGCCCATATAGCGACTCTGGAGCTCAAAACGCGTCTGGCCGCCTCCACCGGTCTGTGCTAAGCACTACATTGTGACTGATGCCGCTGCAGAGCTACCCACTGCAATGGAGAAGCCCCAAGACGAGCGCGCTGAATAAAACATCCGCACAGCCATGTGCTTTATGGAGCGCCATCAATTCAAAGCGGGCAAAAATAACCCACATTCCGAAAACATTCTGCTCGGACTCGCCAGAGCGCGCCAGCGTCGCTGGGGCGGCGGCACGGCACGGCCCGGCACGGCCCGGCACGGCGCACCCTCGGGGTGGGGGAGGAAGGCCCGCCATTTGGAGCTGCAACTCTCTAAAGTTTGGGCTGCACTGCGCGGAGCCGGCGTGCGTCATGTGAATAGCAGGGAAATTACTCCGGAAGTGTGTGACGCGTTGCCAACAGGGGGACACACTCGTGTGTGTGTGTGTGTGTGTGTGTGTGTGTGTGTGTGTGTGTGTGCACCGCCAGGCGAGCCTGGATCCAACCAACGCGGAGCTCAGTATGCACCTCCCGCTTTCTTACTGCGGCGAGGCCGCACCGCACTGTCGAACGGGGATTTTTCCCTCGGAGACGTTTGAGTTGGCAGCAGTGTCGTGACGTCGATGATGGACCGGCCGGCGAGCACACTGTATTGCTCCGGGGAAATCAGCGAAATGTCCCCCGCGGCCGTTACGGTTATTGCTATCAGCCTGATTAGCATAGCGACGGATGGGCTGACAGACGGACGGACGGACAGACAGACAGACTGAGGTGGACACCACAGAGGGCTCTCGGACTCCCAGAGTGGATGGGCGAAGCCGAAGTGGCGATGCGCAGAAACCAAAACCAACATCAGCCGGCCAAAAGTCTAGACGTGTTTTGAGCTCCAGAGTCGCTATGACTGGAACCGACCGTGTGACCCCACCAATGGATTCCTCGTTCGGAGAGCAATCCAGTGGCGGGGTCACACGTACGATTTGAGTCCCATTCAGCGACTCTGGAGCTCGACTTGCGTCCACGGTTTCGCCCGCCTCCACCGGTCTGCCGGCACACTGTGCGACAGCCTCTGCCAGTGCCGATTCTCGCCAGTGTAGGCGGGGCTCCTCATTGTCATGCAGAGTGCAAACTGGAACCCGTAAGGCCGTAACCTGGTGTTACGTAATAAAGGGACTGTTCCTTGCCTCGCCTTACCGCTATCACCGGTCAACTCCTCCATCACTGTCATGCCACAATGTCCCAGGCGGGGCCTGTCGACCCGTGGGCTGCCGTAGGCTTGGCGCGCCCCTACGAGCGATGGCGGAGCGCGGGAGTGGCGAGGCGGGGGCAAAAAAGTTTTCGACCCACCCGGAATACCTACCCGGCTTCCCCCACGGCCCCGGTCTCTACCATTTACCCCTAAAAACACAAATCCCAGTGTGCACTACCCTCATGGAGCCCCACGGGGTCCACACTGTGAAAACAACCCCGCGCGGGAACACTGCGTCTTGCGTTGCTTAGCCCGCCGCTCCAGCACACAGTGGGCCAGAAGACCGGTGGAGGCGGCAAAGAGTCTAGACGCGTTTTGAGCTCCAGAGTCGCTGGGTCTTGAACCGAACGTGTGACCCCACCAATGGATTGCTCTCCGAACGAGGAATCCATTGGTGGGGTCACACGTTCAGTTCGAGTCCCGTTTGGCGACTCTGGAGCTCAAAACGCGTCTAGGGTTTTGTCCGCCTGCATTGGGCTTCTGGCCCACTGTGAGCCGCTCCAGCGGCCAGACAGTTCAAAAACATGCGCCGTCCCGGCGACCGTTTCCGATCAGGCCCATAAACCTCGGTGCAGACAGGCTGAGAAAGTGGCCTCGTTCAGCCAATAACGGTGTCCGCTGGAAAGTGGCTCACAGCCCGTTGCCTACCCCTCGTCGCGACGCGCGCCATGCCTGGCTGTGCCTGCCTGCCTCGACTGCCGGCAACTGTGTCCATCTGTCTCTGCGCAGTTAATGGCGCGCTTCTTTTGTTTTATTCCCCTTGCAGCCAGGCAGGCAGGCAGCCAGGCAGGCAGCCACCCAGCCAGCCTCGCGCTGCTCGGCCTCCGAGCAATTTTTCAGGCGGCCGAAACGATTTCCCCGGCGAGCGTTATATGCAGTCCGACCGCACAGCACGCAGTGCTGCACACAGCCACCCCGCGACTTGCCGGCAGAGGGCAATTCTGGGGCATAAAGACGGACGGGGAGAGAGGACCGTTTTGCTTCCACTCTGCGGAATGGCGCTCGCTCTCTCGCTCTCCACCACGCTCTCTCTCTCTCTCTCTCTCTCTCTCTCTCTCTCTCTCTTAGACAAGGCTTTTGTCGAATTTTGATCCTTGAAACCGGCGCGTTGCGTGTTTTGAAAGGGAGACGAAACGGAAGCGGAAGAGAGATCAAAAATGTTAGGCGGGCCGCCGCGCTTCGCTACCGCCGTCTGCGTCGCCGTTCTGCCGCGACCGCCGCGTCACATTCTCATACTCCGCAGCTGTTTCCCGCCAAATTTCCCTCCATCCCCAGATAACCTCAAAACGCGTAGGTTTGGCGCTGAAGTGTGTCGAAAATGAGGCCGTCTGGCACGACTCTCTCCAAGAGTGTACGAGTCCGGACGATACTGATCTGCTACTGCCGTTGTTTGGATCCGTTCTGGGCCAAACTCGCGGCAAACTACGGCCATCTATTAGATCGCGACTTATGTCCACGATCGATCATGAGGAGGAAGCGCGGATCGTGATGGAATGCAATAAACCGGAGGAAGTACAGTTCTTTTAACGAATCGCCGATAAAGGACGCCATTGTCTCGGCAGCACACGCGGACTCGTTCTGGTCGGGACGCGCGGCGGCCTATCGATGCCCTCATTGAGTGTGCACGAGGCGATACACCGCCAGAACTTCCTGCCTGTTGTTTTACCGCTGCAGGGTGATGGCGTGAGTGGGGCCAAAGTGGATTGTGCCGGCAGACGCGCCACAGTGGGCCAAAAGACGGGTGGAGGCGGCCGAAACTCTGGACGCGTTTTGAGCTCCAGAGTCGCTAAACAGAACTTGAACCTGACGTGTGACCCCACCAATGGATTCCTCGTTCCTAGACCAATCCATTGGTGGGGTCACACGAACGGTTTGAGTCCCATTCAGCAACTCTGAAGCTTGAACCGGTCGGGGCTTGCGACCGCCTCCACCGGCCTTCTGGCCCACTGTGCGCTCCACTTGTGCCGCTCGGCGGCCTTGCAGCGCGGTGTGCGTTCGGCAGGGCGCCCTATTGGTACAGTGGGGCATATCCCGCAAATGCCGCAGCTCGCAGGTGTATATTGCCGGCATGCCAGGGCTGCCCTTGGGCCCCACGGCCCCACGGCCCCCACGGCCCTTGGGGTGTGCCACGGCGAGGCCGGGACAGAACCCGTTATTTTGTACGGGGATTCCGGGGGCTTTCCTCGGTTCCGCCGCCGTGGCTGCGGAGGGCTGCGGAGGGAAGGGGGCTCAGGTCGAAGGAGTCTGCAGAGGTGGGGCTCGCCGGGCTCCGCCGGGCTCCGCGCGACCAGCCGCGCCCGACCCGCCAGGCCTAATTCCCGGCAATAAATTTGCGTTTTACAAAATTGTGTGCTATATTTCACGGCGCGCCCACACCGCTAGCTGCACGCGCGCGGCCAAGTTGCTGCGGTTGCTGCGCGCCGCCGGCGTGGGGTGCGCCGCGTCAGCGAGAAAGACAGAGACGAGAATAGGCCGCTCGTTTGGCCAGTAAAGGGCCCTGATGAAGGCGCCGGATTACGCCGGGATGAAAGACGTGGCCGTGTCAAAGGAATTTAAAGCGATTTGTCGTCGGAATTGCCGCGCGGTGGCGCCGCTCCGTCTCGCTCTCGCTCACGGAGCGACCCGCCAAAGACTGAGAGAGAAGCGGCGACCCCCTTCGCCGGCAGCCGGGCGATGAGCGGCCGCTGTGATTGGCGGATCGTTTTCAGTCGATTCTTGCCGAAACTCGCAAACTTGGGGAGGCTTACGGCGTGGGCGCAGACCGCGTGGACGCCCCGAGACGGAGTGGAGGTGGATCAGAAACAAATGCAGCGCCGACGACAAAATCCTCGCGGATGAAAATTAAGGATGATTCTTGTCATCTCCTTTTTCTCGCTTTTCTGCGAGGGATTTTCATCACGCGGTGGCGGATTGTCACTTGCCGAGGAGCTTTGAAGTCGAGGCCCCGAATAAATACAAATTGGATCCTCATCAGGAGAGGGGGCGGAGGCTGTCAGCATGGCACGAGGAGGTCGCAACAAAGGAGACAGCGACGTGGGGTACACCCACTGCTGTGACAAAGGGGCGCACTTACTACTGTACAGTAACATTGAGGCGCACTTACTACTGTACAGTAACATTGAGGCACCCTTACTACTGTACAGTAACATTGAGGCACCCTTACTACTGTACAGCAACATTGAGGCATTCTTACTTGTACAGTAACATTGAGGCATTCTTACTACTGTACAGTAACATTGAGGCATTCTTACTACTGTACAGTAACATTGAGGCATTCTTACTACTGTACAGTAACATTGAGGCATTCTTACTACTGTACAGTAACATTGAGGCATTCTTAATACTCAAAGGTGAAATTGAGGCACACCTACTACGATCGTCTGCGCGCCGCGGCACTGGCGCGCTGACTGCTCAGAGAGAGAGAGAGGGGGGGGGGAGGAGTTGAAGGTGAGGCGAGGAAAGGCGTGAGTCGGCCAAGATTGCCAAGTTTTGAAACTTGCGCTGTGGGCGCCATGGCGTTGTGGCGAAAGGAGGAGGGGGCGGCGCTGGAGGCGGCATGCTGGAAAATTTTAACAATGTTAGTGGGCGTTTGAGGTGAAACAAGGATGGTGGCTCGCCCGAGCCTGCCCGGGCCTGCCCGAGCCCCACGGCCCAGAGCCAAGCCCACCGCAGCGGCACGCTCAGCAACGCCGAGCACGCCAGGACGGAGTCACGCTGCCCGCTAGGGGATGCCTGCCAACCATGACGTCACAAGGTCACATCTCCCCGCCCAAACAACTCCGAAAGCTTTCTGAGACAAAGGCAGTGTTCCAAAAATGTTTCATAAAATGCAGAGAGAGAAAAAGCTGACCGAGGCCGTGAAAGTGGAAGTTGGAAATTGGAAGCTGTTCCCCGGCTTCGCGCGACTGTGCTGCAGTGCTGTAACGCTGCCTAACTAGTCCGTGTCGTGCAATACCCCGAACGGCTGGGCCCAGGCTTGGCCCTGCCTTGGCCCTGCTATCCAAGAAATGGCAGAGTTTCGCCATAACCGAACTGCTATTCCGGACACGGCGCAGGACGGCCGTTCTTGGCGCGGGATTGAAAAAGCCCAAAAGGGGGGCGGCGGTGTAACGCCTTAAGAAGGCGGCCCGGCGAGGGGGAAACAACTAAGAATTTTGGTGTACAAAAGCGAAAAATTTTCTAAATTTTCGTAACTTTTCCTACATTTTTAAAAGTTTTTGTCAATTTTGTAAATTTTTAGACATTTTTAAAAATTTTCAAAAATTGTGGAAATTATTGAGAATTTTTGAAATTTTTTGAAAAGTTAAGGCAATTTTTGAAAATTTTTGGAAATTTTTGTGAATTTTTGACATTGACGAGGGCGTGGGGGAGTAGCACAGGTGAGAAAGATGGGGTAAATGGTCCAGGTAGGGCATCGATTGAGCCGCGGGCAAGGCAAATCACAACACGCGCGGCGACACAGAACGCGCATGGCTCGACGACGCACGAATGAGCAAGGGCTGCAGGGCAACTGGCGCGTCCGGACCTGCCCGGCCAAGGCAGGGGAGTCCGAACTTTGAAGAAAAAATCCTTTTGTTCATATGCGCGAGAGTATCGTCGCATTTCCGTCGCGCAATGGCGGGCTTTGTCCTACGCCACTCCCGAGCGGCAGGGGCCCGTCCGAAAGCCATTCCAGAAGGTTCGAGAAGGTTTTCGGTAAAAACGCCGCCAGTCTCCAAAGAAATGACACACTGTTTCGAGACGTCCCCGCAATTAGCCAAGGTCAAGAAGCCCGGCGGGGGAAGGGGGGAGGGGGTGGCTGGGGCGTCGACCTGCATCCGGGGATGCCATTCATTGACAGCGAGCTTTCCTCGGCCGCCCCGCCGGCAGGATGTTAGGACTACAGCTGCCTTTAAAATTGACGTACAAAGTTCATTTAACATGATTCTGAACCGTGTGAAGGCGTGCAGGACGCTCGTTTGTAAGATTTTGCGAAATGCCACATATACTGCGATTCAGGATGGATGGTGGCTGGCGGTGGTTGGTTGGTGACGGCCGACTACCTGACTCTGTCCCGAGGTTCCGGCAGGGGTGGAGGGACCCGCTCCGGGCGGGGCCGCGCCGCCAGGGCCGCCCTGAGGACAGTCGAGCCACCTGGTCCACCGGAGCCTTCTCGGAAGACGAGCCGAGACTCATTAGCATAAATCTAGGAAAATTTGTTTCTAACGATTTGAGAGTTAAACAAAAAACATTTTTAGATTCCTTACAAAATGAGGAACAAGGACATGTTTTGAATCATGTTTCTACGACGCTCCGTCCGTTTGAACGTTGACAGGAGGGTGCTTTGTTTTAACACTAAGTAGCGGGCATCCGGCATCACGCAAGTCATCCCTTCAAAAATATTTCAGCCTCACTACCTTGAACTTGAGCTTGCTTGGTGCTTCGCAGTCTTACAGTAAAGTTCAAAATTTTTGGCTTTACTTAGGAAATTACGAAATTTTTTTGTGATTTTCCGAGAATTTTTGAAAAATTTTCAGAAATTTTGAGAAATTTTCAGACATTTTCGAAATTTTTTAGAATTTTTGGAAATTTTTGAAAATTTTCAAGAAAGTTTGCATTTTTACAAATTTTTTAAATTTTTTGGAAATTCTCAAAATTATGAAAATTTTTGAGAATTTTTGTAAATTTGTAAAATTTTTGAAGCATTAAATTTTTGGTGTACAAAAAAAAGGGGAGTTGTTTCCCCCTCGCGGCCCGGTCTGTGTTCCCGCCTACTTTCAATCCGCCCCGGCGGCAACGCTTTGACAGCACTTTGACGGCACTTTGACAGCTCTCTCTGCAGCCCTCGTCACTGTTTGTCGCAGCTGTGGGCGCCAGGTGGTCCGAGTCGCCTCCGCCCGCCTCTCCCCGCGATCCGCAGCGAAGGTCGATGAAGCAAGAAGTTCCGAGCCGCCAGCTCGCAAGAAGTACGATAATATTTGCCCGGGGAAAAACGTTCCCCGGGATGATAGAAAGCCCGTTTCTGCTCGTCTTGCCCGCCCGCCGCAGGCACGGCCGCAGGCACCACTGCGAAAGGCGGTTTGCTAACTGGGCGAATTTGTGGCAAGTTGGCACACATGCTTTGTAGAGTGGGTGTGTCGTATCTCAGCGCCCCCTGGCCGGTAGCCTGCCCTGGCCGCCCTCCCTGGCTAACCGGAGGGTTCGCACCTCACACATCGCACCCCACACCCTGCCCGCATGCTAGCAGCTGCTGGCAGCCCGTTAGTGAAATCTCTCCGACCGGCCCTGCACTGCCAAGCAAACTCCAGTTCACTGACTTCCGGAGGCGTTCTTGCGGTTGCCTCTCCTCTGCGCGCCGAGCACGTTGCGGGTCTCTGAAAACAAATCAAAAGAGCCGTGAGATGTTTTATTCGACAATGTCTTTTCGGGGTGAATGGCTCAGCAATCGAACGTGCAAATAAGAGGAGTGCTCCATTCTCAAATAGTTGGTCCGCAGCCCCTCCACCGACGACGCGACCGCCGTAAATTGTGTTGACGCAGATCGCTCGGCGCCGCGGCCAAATTATTAATTGGGGACCGGCGAGACGGTCGGTACAGTCGCGCGAGACAGTCAGGTGTCGCCCGGCATTTCGGCAAGGCGGTGAGGGAATTCGAAATGACTTCGCGGCGGCTGTTGCAAACACACCGCCTCGATTTGCATAGCGCCGCTAGAGCTGCATGTCCGGTTGCAATTTTTAGCAGAGTAACGCCTACCGCCCACCATCTTTACCAAACAACTCGAGTACACGTCAGAACACGCCGAGGTGTCGAAAAGCATAGGAAATAGCGTAAACTAAACCATTTTTACTTCGAACTGTTGTCCCTTCCGGCTGCTAGGGAGACTGCCGGGTTGGCGTCTGCGGAAATTAGCAGTGCACGTGATTCCAGGACGGTCCCGGAGGGTCTTGGAAATTAGGGCCGGCGATGAGACCTGCAGAGCGGGGGAAGGGATGACCGTAGGGATGGCCTTGGCCAGGCCTTGGCCCTTTCGCACGGTAAACGGTACGTGTGGAGGGTGCACGTTGCGAAGGGAGGCCCGCCGCGCCGCCGGGCGTGGTGCTGCATAATGTGTGTTGGTGAGGGGCTGGGGGGAGGAGGATGGGGGCTCAAGGGGTGAGTGCAAAGCCCAACCTAATCCGCTTGAAAACAAGAGCATCTTAGAAGGAGATCATGTCTTCGATACGCCCGGCGCCGCAGGCCGCCTCCACCGCCACTACCACCACCTCCACCTCCACCTCCACCACCACCACCTAACCAGCCTGCGACTTTTTCGAGCTGTAACATCAAGCACTGCTCGAGTCATATAGGGCTACTTCAACTCGTCTTTTTAATTTTTCGTCCGACCGCGCTCCCTGCCGGGCAGAGTGGTTTTCGCGGCTGGGTTGCGACTAGGGCCAGAGTGCTTGCTGTGGGGCTCCACGATGGGGCGAACGATGAGCTCGAATTAGGCCGAGTTTGTTTGCCGAGTAGCGCCCCGCTGATGAGTTATGTGTGCGAGTTTGACACGGACCCCCTACACCGAGGTCCCTTCACACGCTCATACACACACAAACACACACACACACACGCGCTAAAGCAGTGCTAATTAAAGTCGCCGCTAGTCCAGAACACTGTGTGTGTGTTTGTGTTTGGCGTGCGTGAGTGCACTGCGAAAATTTTGGTACTTTCATCACAATTCCAAGGCCAATTTTCATTCGTAGACCGTCATAAACCAATTGATGACTGTTTGTAAGACTTATTAAGGAGGCGCATGATTTTTTAAGCCTGTGGGTCAAAAATTAATCGCAGACTCCCAGAGAAACGTGCGAGAGCGTGCGTGTTGGCCATACTTGCACGTGAGTGTGCTCGCGGCCCCGCGCGCCATGACGGCTTCCTACTTTGTTGTTTTTGTTGTTGTTGACTGTTTTCACACGTCGTCACTTTACTGGCACGGGATGGGATGGCGGCCGGTTGTTTTTATCGCGTGAGAGTCAGAGAGAGAGAGAGAGAGAGAGAGAGAGAAGAGAGAGACGAGAGAGAGAATGAAAGCGGAAAGGGGAGCGGAGATCAGACAAGGACCGAAAGAGACGGAGGAAAATAAAAACCGTATATGCTCCCCACCGCGCCCCCGCCACGGATTCCACGACTCTCTGGGTGTGTGCCCGTGTGTGTGTGTATGTGTGTAAGTGTGTGTGTGTGCACAGGTGTTTGTGTGTGTGTACGTGTGTGTAAGTAGACCCCATCTTCCGCTCTGCCACCATGGCGCGTCCGACCGTGCGTGTGTGTGCACACGAGTGTGGGTGTGTTGGGAGTACGGAGCGTGACAGGAGCGAGGAAGGCAGTGAAGGGGGGAGACAATAATAGTAAAGTGCTCCGCAATTTGAGGAAAATAAAACAGAGAAGAAAGTAGGGTCAAACAGCAGACAATTTTTCTTTTTAAAAAAGATATTTCTGGTCCAAGGTACAGGTCTTCTAAATTTTCGTTTTTTAACTAATGTGAGTAGTGGAAGGAACGGGCACTGGCGCCTGGGGCTCCCATTGGAAGTCAGAGGGTATCACCGCATCTTTTCCGAACGCATGGCGCACTGCCGTCCCTGGAATGGCACCCCCTGGAATGTGCAGGGGGCGTCGGCCCCCAGGACGGCCCGGCCGAGATGCTGGGGGCCCTCCAGGAGGTGGGGGAAGTATGACTGCGCTGTGTTCACCGGGCCCTCCACCGGAAATGGAGTTGTTTCGGATATTTCCGGAAGAATCAGACTCGCGCCCTGGCCGCGCCCTCGGAATGGCGAGTTTAGGGAGAGAGACAGAGGAAGAGAGAAAGAGAGAGGAGAAAACGGCAGCTCTGTCATGCTATCACTTGGCGAGACACGGCTGTAAAAAACCAAGCACCTACTGCCGCGTGTTCGCTCCCGTCCCCTCCCTCCCTCCTTTTTTATCGCATCTTTTTTCCTCTATTATTGTTTTCCTTTGTCCCACACCTGCGAACCGATACTCTCTCCTGATTGCACCCGGCCACCGGTTCATCCAAAATTTAAGAAGCTCGAGCCCCAGCCGTGGCCAGATTCCGCCAGCTTGAGAGGGGAACGCCCCACACCATCGACTTGTTTTTAAAATCAAAGCGCTGCGCTTTTTCAAACGAGGACAGTGGCGCGCCGAACTGCAGCCGGTCAAATGGGGCAAAGTTTCCTCATTGGCGGGGCCACCTGCCACCAATCACGCTGCCGCGCCGCCGTGCAGCCCCATTCAACTCTTTGTTGCGCCAGCGCTTTGTTTGTTGTTGTCGTTTGCCCTCTGTTGTTGTTATTGTTGACGATGTTTCGTTTCCAGTCGGTTGCGCGCTCGCCGCTCGCTTTTTGCCCGCCTGTGATAATGATGATGTGATGGTGGGCGTTGAAACGAGTGCGTTTGCAGAGGTGTGCGCGCGTGTGTGTGCGTGCGAACCTTCACACACACACACACACACACACACACACTTGTGTGCGAGCGCGGCGAGTGAAAGCAATGTGTTGTGCTGCCGCGGCGTTGGTCTGACGCTCTGCTGAGGGGGAAAAAATAAATGACCACATAATCGCGGGGCGTTTGGCCACCGCGCCGATCCCCTGACTTGGCAAAAGGGACCGCGAAAGGGAAAAAAAAGCCCCGGCACGGCCTCGCCGGCCTCGCCTGTCATCGGAAGGGTATTGGCTGCTAGGCCCGACTCGGCCAGTCCCGCCATAACCTGGCTAAATTTATCCGCTTGGACCCACTCCGTCTCTCTCGCACTCACGGGGAGTCCCACTGGGGTGCGAGAGAGACGGAGAGCAATTGGCCGATTTCAAGTCCCGCGCGTTCCGCTGTCCCCCTGCGTCATAACCCGGCCACATTCTCCACAGACACGCAACAGCTCACACACACACACACACACACACACACACACACAGCGACGACTGCGAACATGCCAACGTGACCTCAGACGCCACCAACATTTTCCAGGAACTCCGGCCCCCTCGGCTACCCCCTATCCCCCGGAGCACGCCCCCCCCCCCCTACCCCTTTGGAGATGCTCGGGGGGCTTTAAGCGTGGGAAAGCGGGCTGGAGGTGTCCCGGTCCGCCCCGGTCCGCCCCGGTCCGCCCCGGTCCTGCCGTGCGTGTTCGTCTGCACACACGCTAAGCCCCTCTTTCCTCTTTCGCTTGTTTCATCCTGCCCGGCTATGCGTCCGTCCGGCTGTCTGCCTGTCCGTCTGTCTGCCGCGAGTCCAGCCTGCCGGGGGCGAGAACGACCCACTGGAAAGTTTTATCCCCCCCCCCTCCCTTCGATTTGCGTAAGAATCGCACATGCAGCCTCTTCGCGGCGGCGAGCAAGACCGGCCGGGCAAAGTAAAAAAAAATTAAAAAAAACGAAAAAAAAGAGAGAAAAGGAAAGAGTGAGAGAAGAATGCGGTGGGAGGGAGAAACTGCAGTGAGAGAAACTTTTTCAATGAGCCGCGTTTTCCATCGCGGCGGGGGAAATTTCGTTACTTTCATCACTTGAGTGCTATACATTAATTACGGGGGTGCCGACCGCGGGCGATGGGGGCGGGAGAGAGAGAGAGGGGGGGGGGGGAAGGGCGCGTTGCCCGCGGTTAAAACGTCGCTAATGTAATGTATGGAAAGCTGTGACGCCGTGCCAAGGCCCGTCCCGTCCGACCACACCGCGGCTTTTAGGATATGGCTCTCCGGACGGCTGGGCTGGGCTCGGCCAGACGAACGCGGCTTGACGGCTGGACGGCGGGCCGTTTAACTACTCTGCGACAAAAATATCGTTTAAATTGATATTTATTTTTAAGTCAAGGATAGGTTTTTTTAAGTGTTCTACACCGGAGTGTTCCACTTTGAAAACGTCCCAAAAATTCAACATGGAAAAAAAAATACTTTGCCATTTTTTGCCGTCTAGGCGAGCATAAATTTTGGTGACCAAAGAGAGACACTTTTTTTTCTGAGACGCCTCAAGACACGGTCTACCTGACGCGCCGGATGCCCCCCACCCCCCACTTGCTGAGCCAGGGGGAAGAGGGGGGGGGGGTAGTTTAGCGCTGATGCGGCAAGTGGGACCAAAACTTGGCCGCCTCCGTGGAGGGACTCGGGCACGTCTCTATTGACTGAGTAGTCTGCGCAAGAAAAATAATCTCCCGTGTAGGTGTGTGTGTGTGTGTGGGAGAGGGAGGGTGGGGCGCGAGGTGTTGTAAGCGTGTGTCTGTGGGGGCGGCGACGTGGAACCTGTGGAGCACGTCGAGAACTTGTCAAAGCCAGTCAGCAGACTATGGCGGACTGAGCCTCGGCTTCCTCGACTGCCGCAATCACCATTACCTGCCTCCGGTGTGGCGCACTGGTTGTCGTCCGCCGACATTGGCACTGTAAGTGGAGCGCCAGGAACACCAAAAGTCCAGTGAGGAAGCATCAGTCGAATCAGTTTTAAAATTTGGTTTTCTGTTTTTGTTGTACAGTGTGCATAAACACCTAGAAAAGACCGCTTAGGAAGGGGCAGAAACTAAACCGGAATATTTTTGCAATTGTTACGTCGGCACTTTTCGCAGAGTGCACCCTTCGGAGAACAGCTGCTGCAGCTGCGAAGAATTCCTCCCGATATGAGTTCCCCCCGGTATTAGTTGAGGCCCGAGCGCGTTCCGAAGGCGTACCGAAGGCGTACCGAAGGCGTACCGTAGGTGTTCTGAAGCGTTCCCAAGGGGTTCCAAACTCCAAAGTCGTTCTAACGGCGTTCCAAAGGCTTTCCGAAGGCATTCTGAAGGCGTACCGAAGGCGTTCCGAAGTTATTCCGAAGGCGTACCGAACGCGGTCCGAAGGCGTTCCGAAGGCAGCGGGCGAATATATCCTCGGAAAGTGCGGGCGAGACGCGGTGCGGCGTTCGAAACGCAGACGGGAAAAAAGAACGCGGTGCTAACTCGGGTAGGGTTCCCTGAGGAGGCGGCGAAAGTCAGCAGGCAGGAGGCGGGACAGGGATCGATGCGACAGACGGACAGACAGAAAGACAGACAGACGGACAGCGGAAAGGCTGATGGAGCGAAGGGAGGCGGCCAGAGCGCATGACGTATGGGATGGTCCGGTTAATGGAAAAATTATTAAAAGAGATTGAAAGAGAGCGGTGGGAAAAGTTGGTAGACTCATGTCGGCACCGCGCGGGGCGGAAAGGGCGAGAAAGAGGCGTCGGGAACGGCCGGCCGGGCAATCTAGAGGTGCTGCGAGCGGCTGGCTTCGAGGTGCAGCCCTCGCATCAGCATCGACTACTCGACCCGATAATGTATTCTTACCGAGAAACTGCCTTCGACTTTACTTATTACTTACCCTGACTAGCCCCCCCCCCCCCACACACACACACACGCATACGCCCCACCGATCGCCTGCAAACTTGTACCGCATAGAGTTGGAGCTTAATATGTGGAACCGGCGGCAACTTCCGAGCACCATAATCCTGTTACGTATTGCAGCTCCAGCGCGGGGCGCCACTCCGACCCACCCCGCCCACTTGGAGCGCCACGCCACGCCACGCCACGCCGTGCACGGTGGCGTGTTTAGAAGGCTGATTAGCGAGGTGCTAGATGGGCCACCCTCTCCATCAACCCGTCATGCCGTCACCGTGTCGATAGCCATCTCGCCTCTTTTTTTTTTCAGATTCGTCATCGCGTTGGCTCGGCGTCCATTGACAGCCAGTGCACCAGAAATACCCGAATACCCGTCCGCGCCACTCTTTTTTGCGTCCTTATTTCGCGTTTTTTAAAAATCTGTCAACGATGTGTCCGGATCGCCTGGAAATCGGACAGTGTCAACATCAAGCTCAATTTTGTTTCGGTTTAAAGTCTGTGGACTTCAAAAGAGAAATTTCGCGAAGTGGCTTCCCGTCGTAGCGCCTGCGACGGGCGGGTAGGCCGACCGCAGGCAGGCCTGCGTGGCGGGCTTGCCTACCCACGGCATCGCAGGCGCTCTCTCTCCCTTTCTCTCTCTACTTCTCTCTCTTCCGTCTCCTCCTTCCGGTCCAACTTTCGGCGCCGCAGAGAAGAGAATTTTAATGGCCTCCTTACCTTTGCGACTAACATCACAGTCGTCACCAGCTTCCTTAATCAGCCGGCTGGCGCGGGGCCGTCTCAGCGTAACTGCCGCGGCTCGTTTCATGTTTTTTTCTTCTCTCTCTCTCTCTCTCTCTCTCTCTCTCTCTCTCTCTCCTCTCTCTCTCTCTCTCTCTCCGCGGCAGGGACGAGCATGGAAAGGCATAAAGAGGAGAGAGAGATAGAAGGTTGGGGATCCTCTCCGGCGGCGGGAACTGTAACTGCAGCCAGTAAAACCTGACAAAGATTCGGGCGGGAAACATTTCCACGCATCTCGCTCCGCGCTAGCAGTGCTAGCAGTGCTAGGCGCCCGGGGGCATGGCCGGGCAGGGCGGGGCCGGGGCAGCCATCCGAGCCGACATCCGAAATCCGGGCCGTGCCTAGGCGGGCCAAACTCGCGCAGCAGCAGTCGTGTATCTGTCACATCGGCATGTACATTCAGATTTATGGAGCGAGTTCACTTTCGCTCTCGTTTGTAATCTCGCAAAAGGCGAAAGGCTGCCGGCATAATATCGAGCCAGGCCAGCCAGGCCAGCCAACCGACCGTGTAATCGAGGTAGTTACCCCCACTCTCATATCGCCGGCCCCTGCTCCTCCTCCTTCTCCTTCATTTTATGTGTCATTTTCATTTACAATTCCATTTTCAGTTTCAGCTTCATTTTCAGTTTCCTCTTTCGTGTTCAGTTTCCTATTTCATGTTCAGTTTCATTTTCATTTTCAGTTTCATTTTTACTTCAGTTTTTATGTTCTCCCCTCTCCCCCCCCCTCTCTCTCTCTCTCTCTCTCTCTCTCTCTCTCTCTCTCTCTCCCTCTCTCTCTCTCTCTCTCTCTTCCCCTGGCTTGCCCCGCCGATCGCCCGGCCGGTCCCCCGATGATTAGGACTCATTGCAGGCCACTGAGCCTCTGCCGGCGGCGCTGCCGGTGTCCTCCAAGGAGAGGCCAGGCCGGCCCGCGCGGCCCGCGGCGGTGTGGACCCAGCCAGCCTTAATCCCGGCCAACTGGAACTCCGAAGCCGGGCGGAGCGGGCGGAGCCGGCGAAGCTAATAGGACTGAAATTACCAACAGACCTCCCCTTATAAACTTGACGGTGGCAAATCTATGGCGCCTCCTTTAGCAAACAAAGGTTAGCGAAAGTTGGCGGCAGTGGCGTCGGGGGCGGGAAGGATTAAGGGCTGCCGGCGCGGCCTGGTCGGCCTCGGCGAGGACGAGGACCGAGGACCTCACCTGACGCGTCATTCTCTCTCTTGTTGCAGCCGCGCCGTGCTGCGCAACCCCGACGTGCGCGGCGGCCAGTCGGCCTGGCTGGCGTTCGGACACGACTTCTGGGGCACGCCGCTGCGCTCCGCCGGGTCCCACGGGTCGTACCGGCCGCTGTCCGTGCTGTCGCTGCGCGCCAACGCCTACCTGGCCGGCGGCATGCGGCCCTACGGCTTCCACTTGGTGAGCACCGCTATAGCCGGCAGGCCGGCGGAGGCGGTCCAAATCCCGGACGCTACAAATTTAACTTGTAAAATTTAAAAGTCATTTTTCAACATTTGGTTAATTTTCGGGCGACCCTTCCAGGTGAACGCGCAGCTGCACGCGCTGTGCTCGTACCTGGTGACGCGCCTGTCGCGGCGGCTGCTGGGCGGCCTGGGCGGCCGCGGCCCCGGCGTGTGGCTGACGGCGGGGCTGCTGTTCGCCGCGCACCCCGTGCACTGCGAGGCGGTGGCCGGCATCGTGGGCCGCGCCGACCTGCTGGCCTCGGCGCTGGCGCTGCTGGCCCTGCTCAGCTTCCTGCAGCACCTGGACTGGCGGGAGCGGGGCTGCCGGTGCGAGGCGCTGCGCAGCCTGCGCCCTGGTGGCCGCGCCGCCTGGTGCCGCTGCCGCGCCTGGTCCGCGCTCCTGCTCGCCGCCACCATGGCCCTGGCCGCGGCCGCCATGCTGTGCAAGGAGCCCGGCGCCACCGTCGTGGCCGTCTGCATGGTGTACGACGTGGTGGTGCAGCTGGGGCGCCGCGGCCGCAACCGCAAGGTGGGCGTCGTTGAACTTCGTCCCGCGTTTTGGGCTCCAGAGTCGCTAAGTGGGACTCGAACCGCACGTGTGACCCCACCAATGGATTGCTCTCCGGACGAGGAATCCATCCGTGGGGTCACACGCTCGGTTCGAGTCCTGCTTAGCGACTCCGGAGCTCAAAACGCGTCTTTGGCCGCCGTCTTGTAGCCCACTGCTCTAAGGCAGCCTCCTTGTCGCAGACGCCCTTCTGCGCCTCCTCGCTGGTCGCGCTGGCGGCCTGGGGCGGCGCGCTGCTGGCGGCGCGGCTCTGGCTCGTCGGCATGAGCACGCCCGTCTTCGCGCGCGCCGACAACCCCGCGGCGCACGAGGCGGCCTGGGCCACGCGCACGCTCACCTTCCTGCACCTGCCCGTCGTCAACCTGCGCCTGCTGCTGTGGCCCGGCACGCTCTCCTTCGACTGGTCCATGGACGCCGTGGAGCGCGTCGAGGCCCTCGCCGACCCCCGGAACCTGCAGAGCGCCGCGCTGTACGCGTCGCTCGCCGTGCTCGTCCGGAAGGCCGTCGCCGCGCTCACCGCCGAGCCCCAGGTACTTTTCCTCTTCACACAGTGGGCCAGAAGACCGGTGGAGGCGGACAAAATTCCACACGCGTTTTGAGCTCCAGAGTCGCTTGATGAGTCTCGAACTGAACGTGTGATCCCACCAATGGATTGCTCTCTTAACGAGGGATCCATTGGTGGGGTCACACGTTCGGTTCGAGTCCTGCTTAGCGACTCTGGAGCTCGAAACGCGTCGTGAGTTTTAACCGAACCCGCCGGTCTTCTGGCTCACTGTGCGACACCGGTTCGTTAGTCGTCTCGCCGGCAGCTGGCAGCCGCAGTCACACACCGCGATCATGTTCCCGGCCATGGAAAGTGGGCGCCGGGCGGCCAGGCAGCCAGCGGGGTGCCCGTTTTAGAATGCATTGCGTGTGTGTACGGTGTAGGGGTATAAGAGGGATTTGGGAGCTTTGTCGGTGTCTCGCCGTGCCAGCCGCCACCGCCACAGCTCGGTGCTCGGTCGCAAAAGGGGGAGGGGGAGGGTGCATTGTACGTGCCTGATCCTCTGTCTTCTCACTGGCTGGAGCCACGAGGGATGAGTCCACTGCAGCTGGACAGCGCGCCGGCCAGAAAAAATATGGAGGGAGCACCGGCATGAGAGAGCAACGCCCCCTCCCCCTCCCCCTCAGACCGGGGTTATGCGGGCGGAGGCCGACGGAAAGGCAGATGTGATATTAGTTCAGCGAAGTCCGGTCTCCGGCGGTCCCCACCGGACCGTGGACAGTGGGCCAGAAGACCGGTGGAGGCGGACAAAATGCTAGACGCGTTCCGAGCTCGACAGTCGCTAAATGGGACTGGAAACGAACGTGTGACCTCACCAATAGGTTCCTCGTTTGGAGAGGAATCCACTGGTGGGGTCACACGCTCGGTTCGAGTCCCATTTAGCGACACGAGCCCCAAACGCGTCCGGGGATTTCGGCCGCCTCCGCCGGTCTTCTGGCCCACTGTGCGGTGTCCGGCTTCAGGCTGCGCGGAAAGCCCCTCCGGACACACGGAGATTCCCCTGGAAAACTAAAAAGGACGGAGAAATCCGAGGCGCTGCGGGCAGAAAACCTCACTCGTGTCACTAGAAAGAGCAAGTCGTAAACAAAGTTTCGCAGTCATTATTATTGGAAGCCGTAGAAACGTGACGGCGGGCGACGGGGTCCTCTGGACTGATTCCGAGAGTCGTGTCTCTCTCGCACCTGTACTGCGGAAAGCCCCGTGAGTGGGAGAGAGACAGAGCGACGAATCAGTCTCCAGGCGTTGTTCCCCGGGGAGCGTCCATCCGCCTCCGAGTGTCCTCCAGGCTGCTCCTGGAGTATTCATCCCGGACGTGTTTCATTCGCAGGGCCTGGAGCTGTTCCAGAGCAGGGCGCGGCGCGGCAGGGCGGCCTCCAGGCGGCGCCACGCCAAGCCGGACCGGGTGAGTCACCAGGACAAAAGTCAACCTACGAAAAAAAGTTAAGAGACCTTGTTTTGTGACTTGACTGTGTGCGCCCGACAGAAAATGAAGATCTGCGGCGTCTGCTCGAAGCTGATCGAGTCGCGCGGCGCCTTCGTGTACGGCTACAACAACAACAACGTGGTGCTGGCCAACAACAACAACTACCCCGTCAGCTCGAGCAGCAGTAGCAGTAGCGTGTCGCAGGACAGCGACGCGGGCGCGGCGGTGGCCTCGGCGTCGTGGGTGGGCTGGCCGCCGGCGGCGCGGCCCCCTCGCGGTGGCGGCGCGCTGCTGGCGGTCGCGCTGGCCGTGGTGCCGCTGCTGCCCGCCACCAACCTCTTCTTCTACGTGGGCTTCGTGGTGGCGGAGCGCGTGCTTTACCTGCCCAGCGTGGGCTACTGCCTGCTCGTGGCGCAGGGCCTGGGCTGGCTGGCCGACGCGAAGCCCCCCGTGGCCGCCGCCGCCGGCCGCGCCGCCCGGTCGACGCGGACGTGGCGCGGCCGCGGCACCGCCGTCATGCTCGCCGGCGTGGTCCTGGTGGCCGTGCTGGCCGCCAGGACGCTGCAGAGGAACGGCGACTGGGCCGACGAGGAGGACCTGTACCGCGCCGGCATCGCAGTCAACCCCCCGAAAGGTGCGGCCTTCGAGATCTCGTTCAAGATTTAGTTCAAGATCACGTTCTAGTTTTGTTTTCGAGATATGGTTCGATATCTCGCTCTTGACTGTTTTGCCTGTTGTTCCGCCGCAGCGTACGGCAACCTGGGCTCGGTGCTGAGTTCGCGGGGCCGGCTGGCCGAGGCGGAGCACGCCTTCAGGATGGCGCTGCGCTACCGGCCCAACATGGCGGAGGTCCACTACAACCTGTGAGTAGCGTCCCGTCAGCCCGGCGCGAGGCTAAGCGTGGCAGAGCCGCACGGTGCGCCAGAAGACCGGTGGAGGCGGCCAAGATTAAAGACGCGTATTGAGCTCCAGACTCCAGAGTCGCTGATTGGGGCTCGAACCGAACGTGTGACCCCACCAATTCATTGCTCTTCGAACGAGGAATCCATTGTTGGGGTCACACGTTCGGTTCGAGTCCCATTTAGCGACTCTGGAGCTCAAAACGCGTCTAGCGTTTAGGCCGCCTCCACCGGTCTTCTGGCCCACTGTGGGCCGCCCTTCCGGGTAAAAAGTAAACACCCTGGGAACACACCCCGGCGGCCCGGGCCGCGCCAACGTGTTAATCACTGCACGGCAAACAGCCGCGCTAATATCCGCCGCCGAGGCCGTGCGAGTGCGAGAGAGACGGCGCGAGACACGCCGCGGCGCTGCCTGCGAGAGCGAGAGAGACGGCGCTCGCGACAAAAAGCAAACACACCAATCAGCGGCCCGGCAAAAACAGGGCGAATAAGCAGCGGGCCGATCGCGTACCCTGGGGGTTCGGGTTCGGGTCGCTCCAACGAGCACCCGAGCCCGAGACCCGAACGCGACCGAACGCGACCCGAAGTTGGCCCAAGCCGCAAAGCGTTTGGCCACCACGGCGGAAATAGAGGGTTCCTGAGAGCGCTTCCTCAGGCTGTCTCTCTCGCACTCACGGCGAAGGCCATCAGGGTGCGAGAGAGGCGGCACGCTGCTCAGTCTACGCAAGCCGATTCCGAACAGTCACGCTGTCTGCCTCGCACCGCCGAGTGCGAGAGAGACAGAGCGACAGGCGTTGGCCAGGGGGCGCTGTGGGGCGTGCATAGCCTTATCTGTGGGTTGCCGATGTTTCAGGGGGAACCTGTTGCTCAAGAGAGACAAGCTGGAGGAAGCCATCCGGAGCTATCAGCAGGCCATCCATTACCGGCCGTCGCTCGCCCGTAAGTTGTCTTCGTCGCGCGTACACTGCCAAACGTTTGTTTTTAGTCAGCGTAAACAATTTTAAGAAGGTGATCAAAATGTTTTTTTTTAATAGTTTTATTTTTCTTGTGCTTTTTTTTAGGCAATCGCCTTTTTTCTCTTTCTGTTTTTTTACAAAGGCGCACCTGCACCTATTTCTAAATTTGACTTTGTTTTTCGCGCACTATAGCACCTTTTTGTAATTTTATTTTTTGCTACTTTTTTTGCAGTGGCGCACTTGCACCTGGGACACGCGTTGGCGGCGCGCGGCCAGGTGCGCGAGGCCGTGTCGGCGCTGGTGCGGTGCGCGTCGCTGCGCCTCGCGGCCCCCGCGGCCCCCGCGGCCTCGCCGCTCCTGCTGCACGCCCCCCAGGGCAGGCTGCACGCCGTGCGCGACGAGGCGACGCACGAGGCCGCCAGGGTGTCGGCGCTGCTGCTGCTCGGCCACCTGCACGCGTCGCAGGGCAGGCTGCGCGCCGCCGAGAAGGCCGTCAAGGAGGCCATCCAGGCCCGGCCCCAGGACTACCACCCCGCGGTCAGTGCCCTCAACCATTGAAAAATTGCCTTCCCATCTCCGAAAAAATATACTTTTTTGTACTATATCTACTTTAAACGTGTTCGAAATTAAAACTTTAAAGGTATAGGAGGTGTTTTTTTGCAAATCAGAGGCCTTTTTTGATTTTAAAGAAAAGAATTTTTACACTATACCTACTGGAAATTCATTCAAAATTTAAACTTTTTCAAAATTCGAAATTTTTTTCTCAAGTTGTCCGGGAGTGTTCAAGATTTTGGAACAGTGCCGCTGACCGTTGTGAACCGTTGCAGCCGCTGTACAAGCTGCTGGCCGAGGTGGAGGAGAGGATCAAGACCCAGGAGGAGCGGCACTCGGCCAGGGACACGCTGGACTACAGGGAAGCGCCTACAGGGAAGGCCGATGCGCAGCAGCAGCCCGACAAGGACCAGCCGCAGGAGCAGCAGCAGCGGAACGCGTGGTCCTGGAGGACGAGATCGTGCAACGACAGCGTCCTGCCCGGCACCGGCACGGTAAGTTGTCTCAGTGGCCGCGTGGTTAGCGAAACCGCTTTGCAAGTCAGTGGTCCGTGGTTCGAAACCCCGCGCCCTATAATATTTTTTCGTGTGTCTTATGTTGTTGGTTTACTGTGTCTCAGGCTGCCGGGGAGTGCGCCAGGGCGCCGTCGGCGGGAGTCGAACCAGGGCCCCCGATGCGCGGCGAGGGGGCCACGGCGTCCGGGCCGCAGCCCGAGGAGTGCCCCATGGCCGCCCTGTTCCCCGCCCCCGCGTCGCCCTGCGCCTAACCGAGCACGTCGTTGCCCACGGACTACGGTGGAACGACGTGGAACCGCGTGTCAGTGACGTCACAGTGACGTCATAGCCACAAGAAGCACGCACGATAAGACTTGTGATTCGAGACAATATTTTGTCCAACTGCTCCGCCGGGCACTAGTGCCCACAGCGAAGAGCCAGTTGGAAACTCTAAGTGATGTAAATACCGGAGAGGCTCTCTCCTCCCCTTCGTGATCATGATGAAAACGCTAAGAATCTTTATCAATTGTTCTCTTTTTCTTTTGTTCGCTGTGTACATAACACGCAGGACTAAGGTAGCGGCTAAGATACACTCGAGAGTGCCAACAAACCATTGCATTCCTCCCTTGCATGGGAGAAAAAACACATCTCCCTACTTTTAACGTGACAGTTTGTGACGGAATACCAACAGTTTTGTACTTAGGAAAAAAAAGATATTCCTGTCCCCTTCTCTTCTTTTTGTATATCGATTGAATAAATCTATTTATTTACTCGTTATCGTGCTGCCATTTCCCCAATCTGACTCTGAAATGAGAAAGATGAAACGCCTTTTCCCGGGGAACGAGAACAAGGTGGCGGTGCGACGGAGACAGACAGAGCCACGCCCCCGGACGGGCCCGGCCCACTCTAATACATACAGCCACTGGGGCGCAGCGGCACGGCACGGCACGGCACGGCAGGGCACGGCACGGCACGGCACGGCACGGCAGGGCACTGCACGGCACGCCACGCCACGCCACGACACGCCACGGCACGGCACGGCAGGGCACGGCAGGGCACTGCACGGCACGGCCTCGCTGGTTTTACATGATACTGCTGCTCTTTTTTGCCGCCTTGTCCCTCTTCTTCTTCTTCTTCTTCTCCTCCATCTCCCCCTCCCTCTTCCTCCGTGACCCTCGCCCGCCCGGCTACTCCCTATCTCCGTCTCTATCTGGGGTGCAAATCGCGACGGCGCCATTACACTGCAGTCTGTCTCTCTCGCACCAACGGGGCGCGCCCCCGGGGTGGCGACCGCCTGAGTAGGTAGGCACCCCGTCCGTCACGTCCGCGCGGCGGCACGGCCTACGCTCCGTCTCGCGGGCGCTCCACAGTGGGCCAGAAGACCGAGTCCTCCACCGGCCCACTGTGCACTCCCGGTCCGCAGACCGATTCCCAGAGTCGTCGCTCTGTCTCCTCGCACTCGTGGGGTGCCCCGAAAAGGAGCGAGAGAGACGACCCGGAACCGGTCTACTCGAGGGGGAAATCACTCTTAAAAACTGTGACCCGACTACTCCCTATTACGTTCTATTACACTATTACAGAAGGCTTATTACGCTCGAAAATACCCAGATTTAGGCTAAAATCGGACCGTAAATAGGGAAAACCTTAAAAAATTTGGCTATTACGCTATTACTATTACGCGTAATACAAGGAATCGGTGACCCGACTATTACGCGAGTGATTTCCCCCTCGGGTCTACTGGCCAACCTCGGCCGATCTTCCAGGCCCCGGGCGGGCGCGCCGCACGCATAGGTCCGTCGAGGCTTTGTTCGCGTTATGAAGAGCCGGCCCCAATTCACCCCCTTTGTACACCACTCTCTTTTGAACCCCCCACCCTCTTTCGAACGTCCTTCCTTTTTCTGAACTTCCACCCCCTTTTGAACCTCCCACCCAATTTTCCTGCCGGGACCTCCACCCCCCAGGCGTCTAGCCTGCATTCTGGCGGTCGCTCTGTAGTGAGTTTCCTGCCTCTCTCGCTCCCGCCTCTCCTTCACGCGAGGCTGTGCCTTGCCGTACCGGCCTGAAACACTCGGCCCCCCGGCTCCCCCCTCAAAAGAGCAAAATCCGAGCCGCGTTCGTCGCTCCGTCTCTCTCGCACTCGCGGGGCGCCGCGCATCGCTGCGCGTGGGTGCGAGGGAGACGGAGCGACGAGACGCTGTGCGGAATCAGTCGTCTGCTTCGACCCGCTTTTCTCCCGTTCACTGGCTTCTTCCACTTGGACGCACGGCCGGCCGGGGGGGAGGGGAGGGGGCGTCCGAAGTCGCTCCATTTGGCGCGGTCTGCAACGCGGCCAAGGCGTGGGCCAAAGGCGGCAAGCCCGGCAGCCAGCCAGCCAGCCACGCAACCAGCGCGCCCTGGCGGCCGCGTTGCTCATCAACAACATGGCAAGTGGCACTGGAATCAATATGGTCGTCGGCACGGCCTGCACGGCCTCCACGCCGACACCGACAGGGACGTGCTGCACGGCGGCACCGAGGCCACGACGGCGGTCGACGGGGAGGTGCTTCGGCGGCACCGAGGCCACGACGGCGGTCGACGGGGAGGTGCTTCGGCGGCACCGAGGCCACGACGGCGGTCGACGGGGAGGTGCTTCGGCGGCACCGAGGCCACGACGGCGGTCGACGGGGAGGTGCTTCGGCGGCACCGAGGCCACGACGGCGGTCGACGGGGAGGTGCTTCGGCGGCACCGAGGCCACGACGGCGGTCGACGGGGAGGTGCTTCGGCGGCACCGAGGCCACGACGGCGGTCGACGGGGAGGTGCTTCGGCGGCACCGAGGCCACGACGGCGGTCGACGGGGAGGTGCTTCGGCGGCACCGAGGCCACGACGGCGGTCGACGGGGAGGTGCTTCGGCGGCACCGAGGCCACGACGGCGGTCGACGGGGAGGTGCTTCGGCGGCACCGAGGCCACGACGGCGGTCGACGGGGAGGTGCTTCGGCGGCACCGAGGCCACGACGGCGGTCGACGGGGAGGTGCTTCGGCGGCACCGAGGCCACGACGGCGGTCGACGGGGAGGTGCTTCGGCGGCACCGAGGCCACGACGGCGGTCGACGGGGAGGTGCTTCGGCGGCACCGAGGCCACGACGGCGGTCGACGGGGAGGTGCTTCGGCGGCACCGAGGCCACGACGGCGGTCGACGGGGAGGTGCTTCGGCGGCACCGAGGCCACGCCGCCGCCAAGCCGCCAACGCGGGCGAGGCACGCGGAAAAGGCCGGAGTGTCAAGAGACGCTGAAACAACACGCTAAACGAGGCGGCCTGGCTACGCCTGGCTACGCCTGGCTCGCAGCAATGACGCCTTGCTAAAATATTCGCTCGGCGAGTGACCCCGCGAATTAGAAAGTTAAATGTGAGGGGGGGGAGGGGGACCGTGAGCCGCGGGCGGGGCGGGCCGGCTCCACCGACACGGCCTCCACGGCCTCGGCCGCGCCGCGTTCGGCTCTCGAACCGACTCAACACAAACACAAGGAGGCCTGCCGTTAACAATGGTTTGCGCCAAGAAATCGCTTTCAGGCTGCAGCCGGGAGTGCTGCGCCCAGGGGCACGGCCTGGCTGCCTGGCTGCCTGGCCCGAGCCAGCCGCGAAACTGCTACGCTTTGAGAATACAAAGGGAGGCGGTAGGGGGGGGGGGGGGGCTAGGCTGCCGAGTTGCCACGTGCAAGATGGATGCGGTCCTTGAGCCTAGAGAGAGAGAGAGGGGGGGAGGGGTAGGCCGCGATCGGACAGCCCGTGAGGACGTTTTAGAGATTAGTTAGAAATAAACAATCGGGACGAACTGGGTTGGTGAGGTGTGGACAAACTGGTGGGGGGTGGGCGGGTAATCTATTTCTCTCGCACCGACGGGAGGACCCATACTCATACCCATGAGTGTGTGTATGTGTGTGTGTGTGTGTGTGTGTGTGTGTGTAAGGGAGAGAGAGAGAGAGAGAGAGAGAGAGAGAGAGAGAGAGAGAGAGAGAAAGAGAGAGACAGACAGAGAGTCAGTCTGCAGCAGGCATGAGGAGAAGTTGCATTTTTCATCACTCTGCTGCTGCAGGTTCGAGGCGGTGCACTAGGGGAGAGGGTGCGGGCGGAGGGGCTGGGGGCGAAAAAGGAGACGGAGGGGTAAATTTCGCCGGGATATCCAAAGGCGTTTGTTTTCTTAGGGATTTCCCTGGGAAGATCGACTCACAATAGGGGCGCGTGGGTTGGGATCGGGCGCTCCCTCCGACTGCCTCCGGAACTCCCCCCACCCCCACCCCCTCGCCAGCCCCGCCCCTTCCAGCGCGCAGAGCTTTAAGAATGGAAATCTTTGTTGCGCTCTGGCCGCACCACCGGGCCACGGCCGGCCTGGCGAGCCTCATCAAAAGTGCACCGATATAACTGCTTCATTTTTAATTCGGACTTGGTGATTCCGTTCCGGGTGGACGGACGTGACGCACCGTGTGACGCTCGCTGACTCATTCATTAGACAGCAGACGACGGGGCTCGGATGGGGAATCTATACCGGGAACTGCGGGGCGGAGAGGCTTCCCACCTGCCGGCCCCAGCTAGCGCAGCTAGCGCAGCCAGCCCACGCCGTAAGACTCTGGCGGCGCAACTTGGAGCTAATGGCTGTTCGAAGGGCATTTGGGGAGCACGCCCCCTCCCCCCTCTCTCTCTCTCTCCCCCCTGCGGCAACGCTCTGCCCGCACGCCAAAGTCTTCCGAACCGGACTATGGCTGACACCAACAGAAGCGTAGCCGAAGGGATCGTGGCTGAGATCCCACCCCGAGCGCCGCCCACCATCAAAAATGCAAAATATACGTACAACAGAATGCTCGACCTAATATTTTACCCTTCACTTTCCCAAAATGAAATTAAATTGCAGCCTGTCGGGATTTTCCGCGGCGGCTAATTGTCTTGTATTTCGCGCGGCGGGGTCCCCACTGCCCTTTTGATTAACACATTTACTAACCCATTTGCTCGGCTGGGTCGCGCCGCGCCCGGCCGAGGACATCGCCGTCTCTCTCTCTCTCTCTCTCTCTCTCTCTCTCTCTCTCTCTCTCTCTCTCTCTCTCTCTCTCTCTTGCAAGCGGCCGGCCAGCCCTTGGAAAGTTCAGCCCGAGGTGTTGGGGGCAGAGAATGGCTTTTGGATGGGAGTTCACAGCCCTCGGACGGCCGCCATAGCGAACAGCCTCTCGCTGGAGTCTCGCTGGAGCCCCAACCTACACTCATTGTGGTCTCGAGTGCTCTAGAATCTCACTCAAGTCTCAGTACTCTCAAGAGTAACTACGGATGCCTTCATCCATCATATATGAAATTTCATCCGCACCCACAAAATTTTAGCGCAAGCATAATATGGATAACTATGTTTCTAGTACACGGATGGCCTTATCCGTAACAGGCACTTGTTTGTATTTACCATTATATGAGTAGTCCAACATCAACGGAAAGACTTATCACAACATTAGCTACCATTGTTCTGAAAATTCAACAGCGAACTTGGTGCGGAGCATGCTTGTATACCCATGGCTTTTCTTCATATTAAAAGACTGAGAAATTAGTTAAACTAACTACTTCTTACCTGTTGTGCATTGGTGTGCGCTCCTGAGTTGAGTCTCTCCGACCAAGAGCAGAAACGGTTGATCCCCACACCCAGACCCAAACGTCTTTAAAATCAGTAAATTATGGTCAACACCATAAGGTGTCCAGGAAAATTAGTCATGCCAATGTTCTTGAAATAAATAGACAATCACATGACACTATCACTTTGCTCTTGCGGTTATGAAACACTATTAAAGGTTCATTCAGTTTTGTCCACTGAAAATGTTTCGCAGCACTTGGTGCAGGTTGGGTTAGTCGGCCCGAGCTTGGTTGCGATATTTTCGGCGCTCCGAGACGTGTCAACCCACGCAAAGCACTTCCGCTATCGCTCTGCTTAATTGTGTTCATGCTTTCACTGTTCTTTAGCTCCAGACCGGTGTAAAGCGTTTGGAAACGGAATATACGAGTGAGCTGGCTAACACACTACACCACAAACAACAACACGTCGGCCAACAAGAACAAAGGACAATCGGAAGTGCCAACATGCCAATGCGAAATACCGTACCAGCCCTGCAGCTTGTTCGTTGGCACTTCCTCACCAGTCTAACCAACTCGTTTGAGTCTCACTGGCGGGTGTCTCACTGAAGTTTCGCTGGCAAGTCTTTGCTTCCCTAGAGTCTGACTAGCGGCTCTCTCCAGTCGCAGGTTCGGGGATGAGATTTTGACGAACGCGTTGGTCCCTGGTCCCCACGGAGGCCGGGGCCGTGGCCGTGCCGAGACCGAGCCAGGAAGGGGCCAGAGGGGGCCTGGCCGGCCGACGCACGGTGGGCCTGAAGACCGGTGGAGGCGGCCAAAACTCCAGACGCGTTACGAGCTCCAGAGTCGCTAAATGGGACCGGAACCGAACGTGTGACCCCACAAACGGATTCCGCGTTCGGAGATCAATCCATTGGTGGGGCCACACGGTCGGTTCGAGTCCTGTTTAGCGATTCTGGAGCTCAAAACGCGCCTCGAGTTTTGGCCGCCTCCAGCGGTCTTCTGGCCCACTGTGCGTGGGGCCCGGCCGGTCGGCCATGGGGTGGCCGCCGATCAGCAAGGGCAGCGAGGGCCCGGGGCGAATCTGGAGGTAGCGGAGCGCGGCGGAGCATACGGAGGGGCGGAGGGGAGGAACGGGGTGTGCGTGAGGTCCCCTGGGAGTGGGGCGGCCTGCCCGCCCAGCCCTGTCGCTGAGTAGCCAGCCTAAGATAACATTCATAAATAATCCGGCCGCTCAGCCAAATTCGTCTTCTTTATCTGTTTCTGCGATGAGCGGCGTGGCAGCACCAGACGGCCCTCTCAACCCCCTCAGTCCAGTGGCAGCCCAATGGCAGCCCAATGGCAGCCCAATGGCAGCCCAATGGCAGCCCAATGGCAGCCCAATGGCAGCCCAATGGCAGCCCAATGGCAGCCCAATGGCAGCCCAATGGCAGCCCAATGGCAGCCCAATGGCAGCCCAATGGCAGCCCAATGGCAGCCCAATGGCAGCCCAATGGCAACCCAATGGCAGCCCTCGGTCGGCCGGACCTCCTGCCACACCTTGGTCCGTAAACCGCACAACGGCACTTTTTATTGGCCAATCATGTTTATCGCGCCCGGATTGGTGGCTCGCGGCACTTTCAGCTTCCATGGGGCTTCCATGGGGCACTGCAAAATAAGAAAAAAAAACTACAAAATGTAAAAAAGTTTTAATTCATTTTGAAGGAAGTAAAAAAAGAGGTTTTTAATTTACAAAGAATGGACGGTTTTCATCTTAAAGGCGGTAAATTCTTGTAACAACATTAAAAATTTGCTTCCATAAACAAATTTACCAAAAGTTCTAGATGTCTCATCCGTGCTGCGAGTTCTACCTTTGACAGGGTTCCCCTGACTCGGTAAACGAACACCGAGCAAGCAGTTTCCTCCTCCAACTCGGGCAGGTTTCTTCCGACTACTTCCTCGAATTCGCGAATTCTCGCTGCTACTCGTGAGCTGGCGGGGCGGGGCGGGGCGGGGCGGGCTGGCTGCAGACTGCTGCAGGGCTGATATTGGATGGGCAGGCGTCCAAACAGAGACTGATCGCGGAGGCCAACGCCGGCCCGGCCCGGGCCACCAATTTATCCTCGCAAGCCCGGCTGTCCCAAACACGATATTGGAGTGCCGAAGTGGACCCGGACGGAGTTGAGCGACTTAATTCGCCAGACGAGACAGACAGACAGACAGACAGACAGACAGACAGACAGACAGACAGACAGACAGACAGACAGACAGACAGACAGACAGACGGACAGGCAAGCAGCGAGGGCAAGCAGCGCGCCGAGTGATTCGACGACTCATTCTCGTCGCTCTATCTCTCTTCGACGTCCCGTGGAGGTGCGAGAGAGAAGGGTGACTCTCATGTGTTGCGGCGGCCTATCTCTGCGACTCCCAGGGGCGCAGTGTCTGTCAGAGGCGCCCGCCAACAGAAATCTGCTTCGACACTGTCAAGCTCGGAACTCAATATCCATTTCAATTAGATGAGCAATTCGTCTCTGTCTTCGTGTCCGAAGGGTTACCCGCTGTGCGTCCATGTCCGTGCCTGTGTGAGTCCGTCTACCCGGCGTGCACGGTGCAGGCCGGCCCGCTTTTAGACTCCCCGACCTTCTGGCGGGCCAATGTATGTAGATTAGGTCGCACCCGTTCGATCACCCACGCGTATGCGGAGACCGGGAGGGAGACCGGGAGACCCGGGGAGGTCCCGAGGGGGCGGCCAGGGGGCGGCCAGGGGGCGGCCAGGGGGCCAGGTAGACTAGATCACAGGAGGCCTTCATGCAATGAGATTGGCCGCCCCGAGCCGCCCCCACACTGTGACTGAGGGACCCGTGATGAGATGCCGGATCGGCGCAGCTCGACTTCAGCAGTTTCTTTCCTTTTTGTTATTTTTTTTTCCGTCGCCGCGTCAGACGACCCTGCGCTTTCTCGCCGCAGTTTTTGTCGAAGAGAGTCACCGGTGCGGACGCGAGCTCACCCTTTGACCCGCACGAAAAAAAAAAATTCCAATGCTAATCGCATTGCAGGGTGTTCCCAGTTTCATAACTGGTTTAAAAGTAAGTTTTGAAATACCAATAAAAAGGAGTCCTGGTTTGGGAACGGTATTGCAGCAAAGTTTGTCAAAACAGTAACAAATGTGTAGAAATCATCGTTTGGCCTAACTTTAGGCAGCCACTGCGTCTAATCTAAGGCGGCTAATCGTCCTCCCTCAACGGGTGGGTGTTCTTTGGGCCTTACTTTAGAACACCTTTGTTACGGAGTGCGATTAGCCGCCTTAGTTTGGGAGCGGTATTGCAGCAAAGTTTGTCAAAACGGTAACAAATGTGAAGAAATCGTGGTTTGGGCTGACTTTAGGCAGCCACTGCATCTAATCTAAGGCGGCTAATCGTTCTCTCTCAACGGGTGGGTGTTCTTTGGGCCTTCCTTTTAAACACCTTTGTTACGGAGTGCGATTAGCCGCCTTAGTTTGGGAGCGGTATTGCAGCAAAGTTTGTTGAAACGGTAACAAATGTGCAGAAATCGTGGTTTGAGCTGACTTTAGGCACCCACTGCGACTAATCTAAAGCGGCTAATCGTTCTCCCTCAACGGGTGGGTACTCTTTGGGCCTTCCTTTAGAACACCTTTGTTACGGAGTGCGAGTGCGGTTTGTCAAACCAACCGTTTAGCTGGTCACAGAATTGAGGAAAACATGACAAGTCAACCGCAGCCTTTAGAAGCATGCCAAACAATCCAACCTCAGCAACAATGAAGGGGCAGTTTCAATGCGCGACTACTCGTTTTTTCAGTCTCGCGATTTTCGAAAGGGCGCAGACACCGAGAAAATTGTTGCCAACCCACGAAAATTAATTTATTGCGTCTTTTCTGCTACGAACGTTTTACCAATGACGGATTTCAAAGATGTTACAATGTCAGGACACAGTGCAATGCGCTAGCATTGGCATTTTCGAATTTCACGGCGTGTTGATTTCTTTTGATGGGTCACTTTAAATTTTGACAGTTGGCATGATGGTGTCGTGTCGTTGCCATGGCGATTTTTTTTCATGTTTTAACCATTTTCTCAGAACACAGACAATTTCTTGTCACTTTGATGAGCCAGGAGGTTTAGTTTTGAGGAGTGGTACATTTTTTACTTGAACCATTTTTTCATATCATGAACGGTTCTGGTTTTCGATTGTTGCAAATTTATGTTTTTCGCGTTTACGGAAAATTCCCACGATGAATTTTCGAAAATATTTGGAATTTTCGTTTTTTTTTATAGTTGAAATAGTTTAGCGTTGTTTATTTGAAAATCGAAGAGGGGGGGGGGGAAGGAATCCACGGACCTCGGACAATAGGGGTTCTTGGGAACCCCTAAAAACACGCATAAAAAATAAAACAAACAAAGGCAAGTGCACGCTGTAGTAGTGTACCTCCGCCTGTGTTTTATCGAGTGGCCTTTCTCGGAGAAGAGCTGAGCCCCGTCGTCCTGCCTGCTAGCCTCAGCATGCCGGCAAGTCAGATCACGAACCGGGAGCACATAATAGAGACCGCAAATCCGCCACGTGGTTTACCAGGGGCTGCTCTGTCTCTCTCGCACTCTCGGGGGGCTCCACGGTGGGGTGCGAGAGAGACAGACGGCCGGTGCGCGCGCCGCCACCGCACTCACGTTCGGGACCTCGGCCGGCTCCGGGTCCTCCGGGTCCCCCGGCTTCCGGTTCCGGTAGGCGAGATGCACTCCGGAGCACCGGAATGTGGCAGTGTAGTGCAGGCCGCACCGGACCGGTGCCGCCGAGGGCTCGGCTCACAGTGGGCCAGTAGACCCGCGGAGGACGCGTTTTGAGCTCCAGAGTCGGTAAGCAGGACTCGAACCGAGCGTGTGACCTCACCAATGGATTGCTCTCCTCTCCGAACGAAGAATCCATTGGAGGGGTCACACGCTCGGTTCGAGTCCTGCTTACCGACTCTGGAGCTCAAAACGCGGCGGGAATTTTGGCCGCCTCCACCGGGTCCTCTGGCCCACAGTGCGGCTCGGCTCCCCTCGGCCGCAAGGATCAAACGCAGCCGGGCTGGCCGCGGCTTTGGCTTTGGCTGCGCTCGCTCACAAAAACAAGAATGTTTCCACAGCGGCAGCAGGCTGTCTCAAAGGCAGAGTGCGTGGTGGCCCCAAGGCCCCAAGGCCCGAAGGCCCGAAGGACAGACAAAGAGAGAGACGGGCGGACGCCGGGCATGAATGGGAGAGGGAGAGGGCTAAGAGAAGGGGCACAAGGAGGAGAGAGGGAGAGAGAGAGCCGCGCATCGGTCGCTCTTTATAGTGAGAGTGATATCGTAAAATTGGCGAGGAATCGCATTGTGTCCCCCCCCCTTCCTCCCTCCCTCTCTCCCTCCCCCCCACCCCCTCTCCCTTTTTCCTTGTGCATTGGCTGGTGTATTCAGCGCCAAGTAAATGTGATTAGGTAGACGCGGGGAGGGCGGGGCCGCAAGGGGTAGGTAGGGGGTAGGTAGGGGTCGGCTCTTCATAGAAAGCGGGTTCGAGAGGGGCTTAGGGGTGGGGGGCACCGAGGGGGGCACCGAGGGGGGCACCCTTCACCCACATGCAATCAGGGGCTCTTTCCGGATCATAGCGACCAAGAGGAGAGGGGGAGGGGGAGGGGGGCTGGCTGCAGCAGCCTGTGATGTAGGCAGCCTTGCTCGCAAAAGGCACTGCCGATTCGATTTGCCTGCCGGAAATCAAGTGTAGCCCCCCTGCGAGACACAAGCACGAGAGAGAGAGAGAGAGGGAGGGGGATTTTAGGCGCGGACTGCGTTGGCGTGCTCGCAGTGGGCTGCCGGTTGCTGCCCCGCCCGTGTCAATAGAGCGGCCAGATCGTTGCGGTCCGGTCCGTCGACGTTGGCGCCGGTTGGCGCGGTTCGGGGTCAACACGGAGTAGTAGAGGGTTTGTTTGAGCGGGAGGCGGCGGCGCGGGGCGCGGAGACGAGCAGGTTTCCCCTTTTTTTTCGTCGTGGTGGGGATGGAGTTCCAGTTCCACTGCAAGACACCCACAAGCATGCTGCCGGCGGCGTGTGTGTGTGTGTGTGTGTCTGTGTGCGCGCGTCCGTGCGCGCGTCCAGCCAGCCCGAGCAGGCCCCTTTCTTGGCAAGCGTCCGATTGTTGCGTGCCACACAACACATGTATCGGATGCCAGCGCGATTCGAAACCCGCCCCGCCTGCTCGTCCCCCCGTCCCCCTCCCCCCCCTCCCCTCGGGCCGCGCTCGCGCCGGAGATAGGAGTCCATATATCAGGGCAGGGTTAGACGGCGCCAGCGTGGCCCTATCGCAGCGCCGCTCTGTGTTGTTTCGTGTCGCCACCTCAAGCGGCGGCACTCGCTTAAAAAAAAACGCCAACACTGTAAAAAAAGGGGGTCCCCCGATTTTTATTTTATTTTTTTCAAAAAGTATAACAGGAAATATGGAAAGGCCATTGATATCGTGGTTGAGATTCAATGAACGCTGTTTTAAAGTAACGGTTGGAAATAGACCTTTTTATTTAACACATGATTTCTGATTTTGTTTTTGAAAAAAAAAAAATTGCAGTGTGGTGCCGCGTTGAACGGCGACGGCGCTGAGAGGTGTGGCGTTGAAGGGGGCCCGGCCCAGCACCATCTGAATCTGTTGGGACCGGGCGACGCGAGTCGCGAATCTGGACTTTACGTCCTCAATAAAATGCAGCACTAAAGTTTCTCCTGACTGCAGCGCCACTGCTGGGCGTGGCGTGGCTAGGCCCCCCATACCCCCCACCCCCTGCCGGCTGGTAGGCCTGGTGGAATCGTTACCAGGCGAGTCACTGCAAGGATGTCTCCAATTTTTTCATACTCACGCAAATAAGTTCTAACTCGGCAACAGTTTCCTGGGCTAAAACGGGCGAAACGTGGGAGCAGCGCCTCCAAGGTGTTTTCGCCGTTGTACTGATGGCGTGTTGGCGGAGGCGGGCTTGGCTTCGCCTTAGCTTCGCCTTGGCTTCGCAGACGCGCCCTGCAGGGCTGCCAATCGATTGGGTATTCACGGACGGATATTGTTAAACTTGCCGCGAGATGAGGCGGCAGTACGGCAGTACGCCAACACGGCGGTGGCGGAAAGGGGGCGCACAGTGGGCCGGAAGACCGGTGGCGGCGGCCAAAACCTCTCGACTCGTTTTGAGCCCCAGAGTCGCTAAATGGGCATCGCGGGCGTGTGACCCCCACCAATGGATTGCTCTCCGAACGAGCAATACGTGGGGTCACATCGGTTCGAGTCTCATTTAGCGACTCCGGAGCTCAAACCGCGTCCGGGATTTTGACCGCCTCCGCCGGTCTTCTGGCCCACCATGTGGCTTCGAGAGGTGCTGGCCTCACGCTGGGCGCGCGCAACAACGAGACCTCCTGCCCGACTTCTACCAGCAGACTGATTCCGGGAGTCTTTTTCGTCGCTCTCTCTCATAATCAGCCCGTTCCGTGTGGGTGCGAGAGAGACAGCGCGACGAAAACGACCCTCAGTCTGCAGGGTCAGGGGGCGTCGACGCCGAGGCCTAGAGCACCCTCACAAGATTGTCGCTGGAGTGTGGGAAAGGGGGGGGGGAGGGGAGCCCAGAGTGTTATCAGAGGTCCATTCATTAGGAAAAAACAACAGGAAGAGTCAACAAGGATCCGGGGAGGCGGGGCCGTGCCCCCACCCACCCCCACCCCACCCCCCTTCCCCCGGCCTCTGCCATTGCCGCCACGGCCCCCGGCGAGGCCTCTTAGTTTTCACAAAGGTCTCCGGAGAGGCATTTTTCACCATCCCGTGCCTATTATATGTTTAAGGTCGGTTTATCACTTAGGGTCGGCAAGCGGCGGGGCAGGGGCGTGCCGGTCGGGGACGGGGGTGTTTTCCGCAGGGCCGGAATGGCCCGAGTGCCTATTAGCAGTGGCGCGGGCACTGCCCACCGCACTGCGAGGAGGGGCCGCCAGGCGGCAGCACTCTAGCGACGGCCCACCGAACCTAAAGTACCAGGTGGTTCTTTACCAGGCCCCCGCGCCGCGTCGTGGACGTCTGCAGGCTCATTCCGAGCACTCATCGCTCTGTCTCTCTCGCACTCACGGGGCGTCCCGTAAGGGAGCGAGAGAGACAGCGGCTTGGAATCCGCTTGCTGGACCTTCCACGACGTTGTTGGCAGACTTCACACTCGGCCCGGTCAACCGCATAGGCCGTTAACCCCAAATAGCCACCCCGGAGAGGGGCCTTTGTCCCCCGCGGTGTTGCCCCCCCCCCTCCCTTTCCTCTCGCCACGCCCCGGTGCCGGCCGGGCCGGACCAGCCCCGAGGAATTCGGCAGCGCCAAGATTAATGTCGTCTCACACCTATCCGGCAGCAAGAGCAGCAGCAGCAACCACCATCACCACCAACACCACGACCACCACCACCATCACCACCAACACCACGACCACCACCACCATCACCACCAACACCACGACGACGACCACCACCACCACCACGACAACGACGACCACCACCACCACCAGGACGTTCATCGAGACGGGTGGCTGTGTACCAGTGTACTGCCGCCCCGGCGTGTACTCCTCGACAAGATAAACACTTTTTGTTTGCCGGCACGGACGCGCCGCGCGCGCCGCGAGGTGTTGCCGAATCGCTGCTGCCTGTGGACCTGTGGACCGGGAGGCTGCGAGTGAGAAGCACCTCCGGGAACATTGTCAGCTAAAGGTGTTGCTTTGTCTTTCTTTGGAAAAAAAATGTTCATATCCCTAAAAACATTTACGTTTTTTTTTCAGGCCTGAAGATGGCCGCGTGTCCACAGCATTACCGTGTCTTGTTAATTTTTGTTTTGTTTTGAAATGGCATGGGCATTTAACAGTGCGACACTGCAGCGCTCCAAGGCGGCCGTGCAGTTTTGCGCGATACTACTTGGAGCAAGATACGGGACAGGCGAGGCAACAGGGGCTGCAAAGGGTTAATACGATTGTACGCCCCGCCCCGCCCCGCCCCGCCCCGCCCTGCGCCGCCTTGCCCCGGCTGCTGGCGCCAGTGACCCCCGGCGTCGCCCGACGTCCCTACAGGGGATTCCCGTTAACTTGAATTGATGGTACAGAGGGGGTGGTGCTCGCCCCGCCCCGCCCCGCCCCGCCCCGCCCCGCCGCGCCGCGCTGTGTGTGAACCACCGTGCACCGCCTCCCCCACGTGCACCCCGTCGATATGGGCCGCCGCGGCGCGGGGCCGCGAGGTGCGCCAAACTTCCGTAAGCCACGCCGAGGAGCGCGGGCCTTCATCCAGGACCGGGCGGACCCAAGGAGCTGGACCAAATTACACGGTAAAAACGGTTCCTGGTTTTCCCAGGAGCTTCCTGGGAATCGCCTATGACTCTACCATAGGCTTCCTGGAAAAACCAGGTTCCGTTTTTACCGTGTAACGAATTCTCTACTTTAAGCTGCAGAAGTTTTTCATGATTGTTCTTCTTCCAGTGGTACCACTACCGTCGCGCGGCAAGACTTAGTTTCACAGACTGACTTCTGTTCTCGACGCAAGAGCTCGAGTCTTTTCCTCGCACTTTTGGTTCCTGCGAGCATGCGTGCACTCACGGCCACACGAGGACTCACCCCCTCCCCCCGGCGCACTCGCACGCCCACACACACATTGGGTTCGTGTCACGTGGGGCCATGATCCGCTCGGACGAATGCCAATATGAATGTAGATGCGTTGCACCTCGCTGCGGCAGTGCACTGCTCGCTGCAATCGACCCTCATCGTCGTTGGAAGGAGTAGCGGGGGCCCGTTCGATCGCATCGGGCGGGGGGCTTAAAAATTCCCTCGCCGCCCGCCCCGCCCCGCCCCGCCCCGCCCCCGACAAGCTCAGCAATTATTGGTGGTCTACTAGCACTGCTACGGAGGGGCGTGTGGTGCGCATAAGGCTTTTCATTATTCGAGCGACATTGTATCGTCCCCTGGGGACACAGCCGGCCCGCTGTGGGGCTGGGGGCGGCCCGGAGGGGGGGGGGGCTAGCTCCGCCGCTACGCCCAGCCCAGAGCCAGGCCGGTGCCAGCCCTGCTGGCTCTAAACGGTTCCGCCATCTTTACGAGCGCACAGCCGTGCGATGATTCCGAAGTGACGTCGTTTTCCCTCTCTCTCGCACCCCAACGACGCGTCCTGCGAGTGCGAGCGAGAGAGAAAGAGAGAGGGAACGCCTTCGGAATGAGTCGGCACTGGGACAGGGATTGGGCCTGGCGTGGGGCCTGGCGTGGGGCTGGGCGTGGGGGTGGCGGGCGGTAGCTGCATCATCCATGCTGAGGCGGTGGCAGTACGCTGTGAGGCATGCAAAGTGGACGCCGTACGAAGCGCGAAGCTCGCCCTGGCTCGGAGGTCGTGCCGTACCCCGGCTTCCAGTGTCCGCCCCGCCACGGCCTGCATGCCAGCCAGCCTGCCTGCCTGCCTGCCTGCCCGCGCGTAATCGCTGCTAAAAGTAGCGTCCCATCAGTGCACCGCTCGAGCCTGCAGATCTATAGATACCGAGTGGGTGGCGTCGCGGTGTGAGTGCGAGCTGCTAGGGTTTCCACCTCACCAGTGCAGTGCAGCAGGCCGATTCCGTCGCTGTGTCTCTCTCGCCCCATGAGTGCGAGAGACAGAGCGACGAATCCGTCCTGGACTGCCAGACGGCGTGGCGGCTGCGTGCGGAGAGCGCGACGGTCCGGGACGTCCTTGCAGTGCAGGCGGCATGCCACTGTCGGAGGCCGCCCGGCACACGAGCTTGTTATCTCTTAAACGAGACAGAAAAGCCACTCCAGAGCCCCGCCCTGGCAGAGGGCAGACGGGCAGGCAGGCAGACAGGCAGACAAGCAGAAGATGGGCAGACAGACAGGCAGACGGAAACTCACAGACACACGGACACAAAGACACGGAGACACACAGACGCGCACCCACACAGACACACAGCAGACAATGCAAGGGGAAACGTAATAATTAGGCGCGGCAGGAAACTATTCCCCTAAATCAAGCTCCTCGCGAAGAAGTCTAATTTACACTGCCAGATAATTTTGCGCCTGGCGGGCCCGCCGTCCTTGGATAATAATGAGGCCGGGTTGGGTAGAGTCAAAAACCTCAAATTTGGCCAACCGGGAAAGATCGTGTGAGAGAGGGGAAGAGAATAGGAGAGAGCTAGAGAAAGGAAGAGAGAGAGAGAGAGAGAGAGAGAGAGAGAGAGAGAGAGAGAGAGAGAGAGAGAGAGAGAGAGAGAGGGGGGGGGGGCAAGAGAGCCTCTTTGCTATTCCCCGTAGGTCACGGAGGTACAAAGTTCCGCAGCACGGTGTGGATTTCTCGCCCCACCCCAACGCGCTCACACTGCAGGCTGAATCCGGAGGGTCGTCGCCCCGCCTCTGTCGCACTCCAGGGGCGTCCGGTCGAGGTGCGGGAGAGACAGAGCGACTCTTCGGAGCGGCTCGGCTGCGCGCTCGCTTTCCGATGTGCATCGGGCTTCCCGGCTAAAAGGGCCCGCGTGACACCGATCCCCGCACACAAGGGGCGTGCAATTCTCTCTCTCTCTCTCTCTCTCTCTCTCTCTCTCTCTCTCTCTCTCTCTCTCTCTCTCTCTCTCTCTCACTCTCTCTCCCTTTTTTTCGCTCTTCTTTGAGTGTTGGACGCACTCTGACTCGAGCCTCACTACTGGTCCCTGAGGGCTGTAACTCAGTCCCGCCTGCCCCCGTTATGTAGGCTACACAACGCACTCTATGCTTATCCATAAACTTTTTTCGCATTTCATATTTTCTCTCCCACTCCGGCACAGCTACAGAGAGTCAGAGAGAGAGAGAGAGAGAGAGAGAGAGAGAGAGAGAGAGAGAGAGAGAGAGAGAGAGAGAGAGAGAGAGAGGAAAAATGTTTTATTGTTGTCGGTGTGCCTGGTCTGCGTGGAGTCCGTCTCCGTCTCGGCCTCCTTTGCCGCCTTTCTCGTTTTTCACTCTTTTTGTTCCTTCTTCCCCCTTCCTGGTGTAGCTTTTCGTCTGGAGTGAACGGCGTCGCGACACTCCACCGGCGAGAGAGAGAGAGAGAGAGAGAGAGAGAGAGAGAGAGAGAGAGAGAGAGAGAGAGAGAGAGAGAGCGGTCGCTCATCCCCCGATCGCACCTGCCGGTGGCTGCCCCTGGCAGCTTTGGCAGGGCGACCGGGGCGACCGCTCTGGTAAACGTCAAAGTGGCCGTGGAGCCAAGCAAGCCAAGCAACGCCCGCGGGCCTGCCCTGGGCCTGCCTGCCCTCCTGCCCGCCCGCCTGGTCGCCGTTCGAAAACAGTCCCGGGCCCAAATGTCTTGGGGCGAGGCAGGGCGAGGTGAGGGGGAGGGGAGGCTGGGTGCACAGCTGCCAACTTTGCATCCTGTAAAAGTTGGCACACACCGCGTCACAGCGTCGCAGCGTGACACAGGCGCTGCACAGTGGGCCAGAAGACCGGTGGAGGCGGCCAAAACTCTAGACGCGTTTTGAGCTCCAGAGTCGCTAAAAAGGACTCGAACCAGCGTGTGACCCCACCAGTGGATTCCTCGTTCGGAGAGCAATCCATTGGTGGGGTCACACGTTCGGTTCGAGTCCCTTTTAGCGACCCTGGAGCTGAAAACGCGTCCAGAGTTTTCGGCCGCCCCGAGCGGCCTTCTGGCCCACTGTGCGCTGCGCCATGGCCGCCAACTTTGACAAGTCCGCAACTTCCACTGGCAAATCACGTGAGCGATTAGAGTCCACCATCTCGTGGCCGGGACAACGGGGGGTGAAGGCGTGAAGGGGAGGGGGTGGCGCACCGCCCTGCTGCGGTAATAACCTAGTAACCTCCCACTTCGACACACCGCCCGAGAACACTGTCAGACACGACAAGCCGATAAAAAAATATCGCATATAACAGTCATACAATAATAATATCAAATATAACATTTTTATAAATGTCGATGTGATTCGAGATTGCGAACAGTGAACGTATTTAGGCGGCAGTGGAAGCGGAGGCAGCGAGGCAGCGGCGGAGCGGAGAACACAGTGGGCTGATTCGCGCACTCGACGCAGACAGTCGCGCAAAATCAGCCTTTCCGGATTTTACTACCTCTTCGCGGCAGATGCCCCAGACGCCCGTCTCCCCTCCCAGTGCAACAGTGTTCCAATCTCCATCCGTCCTCTCCTCACCCTTAAAACGTCTCCCACCGCCGATCTTTTTTTTTTCTTGTTTCAGTAATAGTGCGGAACGGAAGAAAGATAGCGGACCGTGAGAATAGAAGTATTGTTTATTCGCTTTCTGCGGCCATCTCTCTCCCTCTCTCCTCCTCCTCCTACTTCTCTCCTTCTTCTTTCCTTTTGTCCTTTTCTTTTTTCGGGAGCGCAGTAGTACCGCCGACACCGCCAGCACATCATCAGTTATGAATGCAGGCCGTGCGTATAGCTCCGCCTGCTGCTCCGCCCTCCCCCCCACCCCCACCCCATCGCGCCTTTCTCATTTCCCCCCAGTCCTATTACGCGGCATGAATTCCTGTGCCATCCAGCCGTGGCGGCGTGCTTGTGCAGCAGCGCTATGCATTCCCTCTCCGTCCTTCCTCTTTAGCCTCGCTGTATTTGTCACTGTCTCTCGCCACTTCGTTCCAGCGTCGCAACCACTAGCACACACACACACACACACACACACACACACACACACACACACGCGCGCGCGCGCGCGCGCGCACACACACACACAAACACACACACAGATGCGGTTCTTCAATAATTCGGTCACGTGTCATCGCCGTATCGCGTATCGCTGCTCCAGCTTCGCAAGGGTTTCTTTGTTTTTCAATTTTCACCTTTAAATTTTTTTTTGTAAAACTCTTCCAGTTTTTCCTTTTTTGTAATTTTTTTTCCACTTTTTTCGCATCAATGCCTCTTCCGGCATCTCATCTCTCACTTTTCCTCTTCCACATCTTTGACAGATTTTTAGTTTTCCACTTTTCCACTTTTTTTCTCATTTTCCTTCTTGTTACTTTCAGACTTTCCGCATTTCCGCCCGCGTCGGCCTGTCCTGCTTCGTCGGCGCCAAGTTTTATTATTGTCCGTCGAGGCGCGGGTCGCCAGTCGTCACCGTCTGCAGACTGATTCCGAGAGTCGTCATCGTCGCTCTGTCTCTCTCGCACCTCTGCGGGACGCCCCCATGAGTGCGAGAGAGACAGAGCGACGAAGAGGACTCTTGGAATCAATCTGCTGCTCGGTAATCATAAGGCTCTGTGCTGCTCCGTTCCCGGAATATTTTCTTCTCTCTCTCTCTCTCTCTCTCTCTCTCTCTCTCTCTCTCTCTCTCTCTCTCTCTCTCTCTCTCCTCCCCCCCCCCCGTCAGCCTTTTCTTTCATTCGGAGCCACGGCCCTCTGTTGCTGCTGATTCTATACTAACATCTCTCTATCTCTGTTTACCCAGCGTCCCCGGGCACGTCCCCGTCCCTCGGAGGACTCACTCTGTATTCAAAATGAAAATGGGTCGAGATCGAGGATCGTCTGATATCGATATCTCGAACGGAGGCACTCCGGGACCATCATTCCATTATCCCGCAAACAAGCGCCTCCTCATATTCGAGATTCCTCTCATCTCTGTGTGGCAATGGGTCGTGGATGGTCGTCGCTGAGGGTTACAACCGGATCATGCGGAAAGCTGAAATTTGGAAAAGTCAAAACCGGCAATCTGAAATTTAGGAACAGACGGCCCAAAAATTCTGAAGTCGACAGCCAATACTGCAAGCCAAATATGGCAGCCGAGAGCCGGTGGCTGTCGGAGCGAACCGCCCCGTTTACACTGTGGGCCCCCTTTTGCACTGTGGGCCCCTTTTTACATTGTGGTTCCGGATCATATGGTATCCATCAGACGGCGGTGGCGGCGCAGCCACCAGCTTGATCAAACAATCCCACCGAATCGGCCCGCCGCCAGCCAGCCTGAGCCTGAGCCTGGGCGGCCTGGGTGGGGAGCCGAGCCGCCGGGGATGGAAAAGAAAAGGATGTAATGCTGCGGGGGTGGGGGGTGAGGGGAGAGCGCAGAAAAAAGGAGAGAAGGTGGGAGGCAGCGGAATGGACGCGAGGGCCGGGCAATGAATCACAAATCAGGCATGATTTGCTTTCATTTTCATTTCCGGCCACGACTCAACTGGAACTCCCTTTCGTGTGTGTGGGCGTGTGAGTGTGTGGAAAGGGGAAAGGGGGGGGGGCACTTGGCTCGCGCCTGCACTGCTCCGAAACCACTCACCAAAGAAAGGGGTGGGTAAACTCCGCGGCCAGAGCGTGTCCGTCCCTTCATGGGCAACGTGAACTCGAAGCCAGAACGTCGATTGCCATTAGAAAATCATCATCACACTCGGAGGCCAGGGACTCGTCGGCTGAGACACGTTAACGGCGCCGCGGAGCCAAGCCCCTTGTCTAATAGTCTGATTCCGAATTTGAAACATTCCGCGCGGCAAGTTAGTTTCAGTCTCAGCCCGAGCACAGTGGGCCAGAAGACCGGTGGGGGTGGTCCAAATTCCGTAAGCGTTTCGAGCTCCAGAGTCGCTAATGGCACTCGAACCGAACGTGTGACCCCACCAATGGAATGCTCTCTGAACGAGGAATCCATTGGGGGGGTCACACGTTCGGTTCGAGTCCAGTCTACTGACTCTGGAGCTCAAAACGCGTCTAGAATTTCGGCCGCTGGCGCCGGTCTTCTGGCCCACTGTGCGGAGCCAGCCCACCCGCCAAGTTCCGAACAAGTTTGGTTTCGTCTTCATCGGAGCTGCTCTCGGCCTGCCGCCCTGCGCCCCTCTCCCTCCCCAGTGGTTAGCATGGATTCATATTTAGCGCCTTGTTCGCCCCGACGCGTCGGGCGATGTGTTGTTGACGCTCTGGGGGTGGGGGTCGGAGGGGTGGGCCCGGGAGGTAGCGCCTGTGGTGGTGAGGGTAGGCAGTCCCGTCGCACAGGGCTGCCAGCAGTCGGCAGTAGCTTGCCTACCGGCCAGGCGATCTTGAACTCGTGCGAGGCTGGACCACTGTTGATCAACACTCTAAATGTTGTACAGTGAAGATTCTCCACATTATGGTGAAAATGTTCCATATTATGGTGGTGCAGCCGACATCATAATTGAGAATTACTGTACCTTATAGATATTTTGACGAATTTCGGTGGTATTGTGGAGAAAATCTTCACCGTAATATGCTGGTGCAGCCTTTCACCGTAAGACATTTACAGTGAACAGACTTAAAGAAGGGATACTAAAACTGGAAGGACGAGAAAATGGACCCCGGACGAGCTCGAACAGGGTGGACTGGTCCTCCGACGCCAACTCGCTGCTGGAACGGCAAAACGAGTCCGGACGCCGCGATTCAGCGCTCCCGTCCAACCAGCAACCCGTTCCGACCCGTTCCGCGAATCCATCGGACCCGCATTCAAAACATTTCGGTTGAACCGCGCCGTTTAATATGGCACCAAAGTCCCCTCGGCTCGCCTGCTTCGTCTTTTTCTGTTTTTCTCTTTCATATCGCGGTGCGCGCGACCACTCCGTCCGTCCGTCCGTCCGTCCGTCCGTCCCTCCCCGTCTTTCCCTCTTTCCCTGCCTCCCTCCTCCGCCCCCTCCCTCCCCCCACCCCTCTCTCTCTCTCTCTCTCTCTCTCTCTCTCTTTCTGGATTTGTGTTGCATAAAGTAAATCCGTCCAGGGTTTTAGGAAAGAAACTTGGGCCCTTTGGGGGGGGGGGGGTTACCTCCAATCATGCCCTTTTTTCCCAACAAGGGCGCCCGGGCTATCCCCGGCCGGCGCCGCGCCCCCGGCGGGGCGGCGTCGGACCGCAGCCCCTTTTTCCCGGAAAAACGCCCGGGCATACCCCTTGCCTTTGCGTCCGCGTCCCTCGCGCGCGGGGTAGCGGCGTGGCGGACGGCGCAGTCACTCCGGAAAACGAGGCGGCTCCGTCAATACCCCGCGCTATGAGACCGTCCGCAAGGCCAACATTGATACGGTCGCTGGCGCGTGGGGTAGCGACGCCGCGTTTCTTGTCCGTACAGGACAGTGGAGAGAGAGAGAGAGAGAGACAGAGAGAGAGAGAGAGGGGGGGGGGGGAGAGAGAAGGGGGAGACGGACGGCGTGGGCAGTGGTTGGCTGGTGGCTGCACTGACGGTAACAACGCATTCATCAAGGCTGCGCGCTGGGGCCGGCTGGGGCCGACCAGGGCCTCCCCCCCTCCCCACCTGCCAGGCCGTCAGTAGTGCCCCGGAGTGTCCAGCCCGACACCGGCCGACACGGGAAAGGCTTCCCCTGTCTCGGCTGGCTGTGCATTTGAGCGCGCACCGCAGCGCTCCGCCCGACTCCACCTCGACTCTGCCCCGCTCTGCGAATAGCTCCGCCACGACTCTGCCCCGCTCTGCGAATAGGCGGGGATGCTAATAAACACCATCTCACTGTTTTTGCTCGCTTCTTTTTTGTGGTTGTTGTTCGAGCCGGGTAGTGCACAGCAGCCCCGAGATGAAGGGTACACCGGAAACATCCAAGCCGACAATTTTTAGTTTTAAAATTCAGTGGGAATGGTTAAAAAAATTCACAGATTTTTTTTGAGGCTCCAAAGTAAGAAAATCAGGTTGCATTCGACAGTGTGTCACACGGGAAGGCCGTGTGAAGAAGCAGTGTCACCGCCTTCCCCGGACCGGAGTTATTGTCAATGAGGCAAAGGGTCCAACTTTCCTAATGACATTGCCTTCTCCTTTCTGCTTGCATCCCCGTCCCCCTATTTTTCCCCGGCAGAGCGAAGCGAGCTTACAGTAGTCCGTCGGACAAAAAGTTGAGCTAATCCCCGAAAATAATCCGACTGCTGCTTTTGGACTCGTTATCCGAGTGTGGCGGCGATTGTGGCGGGCTTTGCTCATTGGCACTGATTGCGGGTGTATTCGCCCTGTACGCACTGTAAAAAAAATTGTCTGGATTTGCATTTGAACGGCTCGTTTGTGGGGGATTACCAAGTCAACGGAGCGATGGTATTGTACCCGCCGTGGCTTTATGGGTCCCCTCGACGGATTCCCCCCCCCCTGTTCGTATTTTTCTTTCGTGAATCGCCTTAGACACCCTCCCCTCTCCCCCACCCCTCTTACTTTCCACCTATCCCGTTCCAGAGCGCCAAACTTTCCCCCCCAACTTGTTCTTTTGGGCCATCTTCATGTACGTGAAGTATTTTTGTAATGTAACCAGCCGAACTTATGCCAGGGCGTCGGTTCGCTTCCCGTCTCCTTCCTGTTTTTTTTTTCTCTCTCTCCCTTTTCGGTTCGTGTTCGTGTCCCGCTCTATCCCTACTTTGGAGGTGAGTTGCCGCCGCTCGCAGTCGCGCAACTTAGAGGTAATTTCGGCGACATCGACCTGCAGCTACTCGTGCTGTTTGCTCTGCAGGACGTCAACAATTTCGTTCGAAAGAAAAACAACACTTGTTTGAAGGATTCTTTGTTTCCTGGAACCAGGTTAGAACAAACAACAACATCGTTCTGCGGAGGTTTGTTTCCCCACAAATTCAAAACGCGTGATGCGTGGAGAAAAGTCGCACGTCGCGTCGTGAGGGTGAGGTGGGGCGTGGCGGGGCGGGGCGACGTGGTGCACGCCGCGGTGTTGTAAAGTGGTGGCGCTGTGAGAAGCTAATCTACTCTCCTTTCTTATTTTTCTTTGCCGTCTCCCTCTTTTTCTGCCCCACTCGTGCTACACACGCTCACTCACACACACATATAAACTCACACGCACACATTCACACACACACACACACACACAGTGGAGCAGACACGGAAGAAAAGCCTGCGGCCCTTTTGGCAAACCCCGCGTTTGCTGACTTACCCCCCCCCCCGCCCCACCTCTTTTTACCTGACACCCCCGCCCACACTCACACTCACACACGAGTAGCTTTATAATCCTCGGGAAATAGGAGCCCCGTGCCAGCACGTGATAAAACGGAATCGAAAAAGATATAGCGTGCGACAGTGGCCGGGGCGGGGCGGGGCGGGGCGGGGTGGAGGGAGCACAAAGAACCCCCTGACCTTGGCCAGGTGTTCCGAAGAGTCCGACCTCACGCAGTCTCTCCCCCCCCCCCCCCCCTCCCCCCCTTTTCGCCTCTCTTGCTCCTTCCCAGTCACAGAGCTCGCAGAGAGGCCAGCGCCGCCAGAAGCCCCCGCACCAAAATCCTCTTCCCATACTTTTCCTCTAATCCGATTTGTGATGGAGTCCCTGGGCCCGGCCGTCCTGTCCACACTCGGCGGACGAACGCACGGGCGGGCCGGACGGACGGACCTCTGCCGCCTGCCTGCCTGTCTGCCTGGCTGCCTGCCTGCCTGCCTGCCTGCCTGCCTGGCCGACTGGCTGACTGGGAGGGAGCGCCTGTCATACTGAGGCTAGGCAACCCGCTCGTCTACCCTGCCCTAACCTGGCCTACGCCCAGGCGCTAAGCACCAGCAACTCGTGTCTCAAAACCAAACCACTGACGCGGACCCTACACCAAACAACACGCGAGTCTCCACAGAAAAACACCGCCAATTTTAAAAAGAAATAGTTTCAAAATTTGTGGGGGAAAGCCAAAGAAAACAGTGTCGCGTGTTTCGTGAACGGGTCAGGTGAGACGACGAGACGAAGTTGCTGGTCATTCGCTGCTCCCCCTTCACCGAGGGTGATCGACTCTCGCGCAGCGGGACGGGACGGGCGGGGCGCGGGTTCAACTCCCGCCAGGGGCCGGCGCGCTGATGCCGCGAACGGAACGCCCAGGAACGGAACTCGCGGCAGAGCGATTGGCGAAGCAGGCGAAGTCGGGAAACGCCCGACGCAGCCGAATTCTGCCGTGGCTTAGCCGGGGAGGGTTCCACTTCAAGAGCGCTTGGGTGTTGGTCGGCGGCAAGCGTTAGCAGAGTACCCTAACCACCGTGCCTCGCGCCCAGCACAGGTATGAAAAATAAAAAGTCCGCACACTGGGGGAAATATGAAAAAAAATTGGCCTAATGCAGCAAATGGACTCGCGAGTCCTTTGTTTTGTGGGAGGAGCACGGCCGAACCGTGTGCGGATAAAGAGAGAGAGAGAGAGAGAGAGAGAGAGAGAGAGAGAGAGAGAGAGGAGAGAGAGGAGAGAGAGAGAGAGAGAGAGAGAGAGAGCATTGTGACGTGGAGTGGTCGTCACCGCAGTCTCTGTTCTTGTCGCTGGCCCGTCGGCCGAACTGGCAGAGCCAGCTAAATCGGTCCCCAAACCAAGAAAAATAGTTATTCACGAAATATAAGAAAAATATCAACACGGCTTCCAAAAAGTTGCAGGTCCAACGTCACCACCGCCACGATGAGAGTGTGGCAATTGTAATCGCCAGAGACAGTATTCCGCTTTCAGCGGTGCCAACATTCGCGGATCGCTGCACGGCTCGGCTTTGTCGATGTCACGGATGTCACGGGCACGCCACACAGGGAACGAGAGGGCGAGAGAGAGAGAGGGATGGAGAGGGGAGGGGGTAGAGAGGGGCAGGGCGTCACAACGCCGTGAAAGGCCAGTCACTAGTTCCAAGCAGAGGCAGCCTATCAAACCACGGAGAGACACTTTTCAACCACAATTAGCAAACAAACTAACTGATTTATTTAAAACAAAAATTTGAGAGAGTGCTGAGGGGCAGCCAGCACGCCCGAGGCAACGCGATGAAGCAGCACACACTGGGAGTGCGTGGCTTCCCTCCACCGAACTTATTTACCTAGCCGCCTCAAAGGCCCGAAGGCCCGAAGGACGCGGCCCGAGGCACAGTGGGCCAGAAGACCGGCGGAGGCGGCCAAAACCCTGGTCACGTTTTGAGCTCCAGAGTCGCTAAATGGGCCTCGAACCGAACGTGTGACCGCACCAATAGATTCCTCGTTCGAAGAGCAATCCATTGATGGGGTCACACGTCCGGTTCGATTCCCATTCAGCGACTCTAGAGCTCTAATCGCGTTTAGAGTTTTGGCCGCCTCCGCCGGTCTTCTGGCCCACTGTGACCCGAGCACCCCGAGGAGGGCGTTTTGTCACCAAGCTGAATATGCATGCCCCGCGTGCCGAGGCGCCGAGGCGGCCGTGCTAAGTGACGCAGAGCCAAGACCGCCAGCCCCTCTGTTCCCCAAACCGCCAAACCGATTCAATTATTTGTATCCCGAGATCCACTCCGAGATCCACGGCACGCCTTTGTTGCAGCCCCGACGTTAATTCATTTTCGGTTCTTCCTTTTTTCCTTACGTTTCCGGTACAATGTTGTAGACGCCGAGCCACAACTCTTTTCACCCCAAAAAAATTCAAACCAAAAAACAAAAAGGAGTGAGTATTTGAACCCGCGAGGTCAAGCCTCGCCGACCCTCCCCACCGTTTTTTCCCTCGTCTTATCGTCGCGGTTCCGCGAGGGTTCTGCGGGCCGTGATAAATATTCCCTGGTAAAGAGGGTTCTGGTTTCCCTGCTCCCCTTAGAATTATAGCACGACCGGGATGAAGGCAGGCCGTGAAGGACCAGAGAGAGGGGGAGGGGGAGGGGAGGGGGAGAGGGGGAGACGAGGTTATCACGTCTTGGCGATCGGGTCAGTGTCTGGCCGGCCTGCCCAGCCTGCCAGGCTGCGCTGCACCAAGAGGGACAGTGGCTGAGGGACTTCTTCTGGCTATGTTCTTTTCGAAAACACATAAAGCAGACGGACGGAGAAAGGGAGAGAGAGAAGAGAAGAGAGAGAGAGAGAGAGAGAGAGAGAGAGAGAGAGAGAGAGAGAGAGAGAGAGAAAGATTAATAATCGGGGCGTGAGCGGGCTGGTGCGAACGGGCTGAGCCGCGCCGCTGCTCAGTGGGCTTGAAGACCGGTGGAGGCGGCCAAAAACTCTAGACACGTTTTGAGCTCCAGCTGCATTTTTGAGGTTTGCAGTCTGAGTCCTTCGCTTACAGTACCTGCTTACTCGAACGCTAGAGGTCTGCTGAGGCCTAACAGCGCTGATGATGATGATGATGTCGCTAAACAGGACTCAAACCGAACGTGTGACCCCACCAATAGATAGCTCTCCAAACGAGGAATCCATTGGTGGGGTCACCCGTTCGGTCCGAGTCCTGCTTAGCGACTCTGGAGCTCTAAACGCGCCCAGAGTTTTTGCCGCCTCCACCGGTCTTCTGGCAAATCCACTGTGCGCTGAGTCGTTGTCGGTGCCTCCGTGACTCCGTGACCCGGTAATGGAACTCGCACTCCATTGCGGACGGGGAATGAAACATTAACGCGTCGGTCCGTCCGTCCGTAAGGGAGGCAAGCCGAGGCAAGCCGAGGCAAGCAGGAGCAAGACAACAGCGTACTACATCAAGCCCTGACGGATGGATCGACTGCCTGCCCTGCCGCTCCGCTCCAGATCAGGCCGCCCCACCCACAGTGTCGGGGGGGCTGCTCTCCTGCTCCAGCCGTGTTCGGCACCTCGCTCTGTCCCTCTCGCACACGCACGGGCCGCCGCGTGAGTGCGAGAGAGAGACATGCCGCTCCGCAGCGGTAATCCCTGACCCAGGCCGAGGAAGAAAAACACAACACTGGGTTAGTCGCGAGAGTCCTCTCGGCTTACTGCGAGTTGCCTCGCACCCTCTCTGTCTCTCTGTCGTCTCTCTCTCTCCCCCTCCCTCTCTCTCTCTCTCTCTCTCTCTCTCTCTCTCTCTCTCTCTCTCTCTCTCTCTCTCTCTCTCTTTTGCTCTCGCTCTCTCTCAGGCCCATCCGGCCGCTGTGATGCGAATCAGCGCACTTTAGCACGTTCTCGGCCTTTCATTCCACGCTTGTTGATGCTTGTTTGCCTTGACTGTTGAAACAGTGGATTTTTCACCCTTTATTTCGAGCGGGTTGGGTGTTTTATCCGTTGAGATCAAACTAGCGGAGAGAGTGAAACACCGCCCGACTCCTTCAGGTCGCTTCTTACACCGCCACTCCAAGTGCTTCTAAAGCAAAGCACGCGGAATTATTTTTTTTGAAACATTTTTCAAGGAATAATGCGTTGCCTAGCAGGAGCAAGAGAGACTCCCCACGCGTTCGTCGCTCTGTCTCTCTCGCACTCCTGCGGGACGCCCGACGCGTGCGAGAGAGACAGCCGGATGTCACATGGACAGGGCTGAATAGGGCGGGGCACCGGAACACTGCCCGGGTCGGGCGGGCCAGCAATCCGGACGGCCTCGCTCTGTCTCTCTCGCACCCTTGCGGGCACTTGCGGGGCACCCCGTGAGTGCGAGAGAGACAGATCGACGCTGTATGCGCATGCACGCCCAGCGCGGCCTGCAGTGGACAGGCCGGGGCCGTGCAGTGTAAGGCAGCCGTTTCACAGTGCGCCAGAAGACTGCTGGAGGCGGTCAAAATCCCGGACGCGTTTTGAGCTGCTGAGTCGCAAAATGAGACTCGAACCGCACGTGTGACCCCACCAATGGATAGGTCTCCGAACGAGGAATCCATTGCTGGGGTCACACGTTTGGTTCGAGTCCCATTTAGAGACTCTGGAGCAAAACGCGCCTAGAGTTTTGGCCGCCTCCACCGGTCTTCTGGCCCACTGTGCGGGGAGTGGTGGCTGCAAGGGAGCAGACGACGCGGCAGGGAGGAGGGGCAGCCCAGGCCAGCCGGCAGCGAGGGGAAGCAGAAATAAATTGCGTGCGAAGTTAGCCGCGGGCCGTGCTGGCCGTGCTGGCCGTGCTGGTCATCAGATAGGAGGAAGGGGCGCGCTCCACCTCTCTCGCACTCGCAGGGCAGACGGGCGTCGCGTGGCGGTGCGAGAGAGAGAGAGAGAGAGAGAGACAAGCTGCAGCCCCAGCAGCTTCCTCCCCGACGGCATCCCCGTAACTCGCCTTCCCTCTAAAGACAACGCTTGGATTCGAAGACTTAACTCGACTGGCGACGCCTACAGCGTTCCACAAAACTCCCCCCCCCCCCTCGGGCTGCATTTTCAGTGTGGTTTGCGCATAGTTGAAGCGCACCGGCATAGTTCCGATCGAACGTTAGGCCGCTCCGACTATGTCGGGCCTGCGTTGGCAGCGCGACACCCGCCGGGCCTGCCTCGGCTAAACGCGGGCCGGGCATAGTCGGAGCCGCCTAACAGCGGCCATGCCGCCTCACGCCATAACTCAGCCACCACAATAGCACCTCATTGGGAGCGCGATCACCCCCACCCCCTGGCACGGCACGATGTGGCTTTACCCCCCCCCCCCCCCCCCCCCCCCCCCCCGCCCACACCTTTCATGGCAACCGTCCCTGCGCCTACACTTCTCTTTTCGACCAGACTTCTCTCTGTTACTCTCTCGGCGTCCGACTCTCGCGGCGTCTAACCTGCACCCTTCCTCGCTCCGCTCCCCTCCCCCCTCCCCCGAACCCCCACACACGCACATCGTGGAGCTAATTTCTCCGCTCTCCATGCTCGCGTTTTAATTTATGGCTCCCACATATTAAGGATCCCCTGCTCGGCTTCGGGCCGCGTCCCCTCTCCACCACACACGCACACACACAGCGCTAAACTATTTCCCCCTCGTGTGACACAACGCGCGCACCTGGGAAGATAGGGAAAATAAAGAAAAGCTTGTGGCAGTGAACGGGGATCGAACCCAGGCGCGTGGGCGCGCCAGGCAGTGCGGGGGCGGCGCGCAGGTAGTTGCTTTGCTCGACCCGAGGGTGACTGGGGTTGGCTGGGGTGACGCCGTGCTCGCCGTGGCGCGTCCTGTGTTTGGCTGGCTGTGGACTCTACAGTGTAGAGACAGGCCCGCGGCGAGGCGAGGAGAGTCCCTTTCGAACGGGGCCGCCACCGTCCCGCCCCGCCACGCCCCGCCCCGCCAGCACAGAGGGTGTGTCAAGATACACTCGGAGACGTCAAACATTGGTGATGGAGATGCCCCCCTTTCCACCTCCTTGTCCACAACAGGCCACTTCGGCCTGGAGGGCCACTTCCGCCTAACGCGCTGAGGAGTCCAGGCCGGGCCGTTGGTACGGGCCGTCCCCACAGTGTCCCCACAGTGTCCCCACGGCCCGAAGAATGCCGTCGCCGTCGCTCCCCAGAGCCGTTTATACAGGCTGTTGCAGTGGACGGTGGCCGGTCGCTCTCTCTCTCTCTCTCTCTCTCTCTCTCTCTCTCTCTCTCTCTCTCTCTCTCTCTCTCTCTCTCTCTCTCTCTCTCTCTCTCTCTCTCTCTCTCACTATCGCGGGGCGTCCTGCCGGGGTGCGAGAGAGACGGAGCGGCGGGAAGGGAAGGGACCCGACTCGAGGTGAGAATTGCGTGCGAAATTGGTGGGGCAAAACGAGGGCCGGGGCGGGGCCCGGCTCCGAAACGGCGTCGCTCTGTCTCTCTCGCAACCCCCGCGGTTCCCCGTGAGTGCGAGACAGACAGGGCGACGCCCCGCCGAGTGATGATTAGAAAGGGGCGTGTTGTTGTGGCCACGGACGCGGCAGCCTGGATCACGCCGGATCATTTCCATCCCTCTCTAACGAGGGCCTCCTCGTCTCGTCACCTCGTCGCCACCCCTCGTCACTTCACGCCGCGTCACTCCCGCGTCACTGCAGCGTCACTCCCGCGTCACTCCTTCGTCACTCCCGCATCACTCCCGCGTCACTCCTACGTCACTCCCGCGTCACTCCCGCGTCACTCCCGCGTCACTCCCGCGTCACTCCCGCGTCACTCCCGCATCACGGCACCCCACCGCGACAAACCACCCCGTCGTATCCTGACGCCGCGGTGAAAGTAGACACTCATTTCATTTTGCCCCTGAGGCGGTGCCGCTGCTCTTGAAGGGGTCTCACACTGTAAATGCGGTGGCGGTATCAACCACGCCTTCGCTTTGACGCGACCAATTGATTATTTCCGCGAAACAGAAAATCAAAAAAGTCACCGCCAAGTCGTGTCATTAGCGGCCGTTTCGTGGCAGTGCACAGTGAATTTGCCAGAAGCCCAGTGGAGGCGACCAAAACTGTAGACGCGTTTTTTGAGCTCCAGAGTCGCTAAATGGGACCCGAACCGAACGTGATTGCCACCAATGGAATGGATTGCTCGTTCGGAGAGCAATCCATTGGTGAGGACACACGTTCGGTCCGAGTCCTATTTAGCGACTCTGGAGCTCAAAACGCGTGCTGAATTTTGACCGCCTCCACCGGTCTTCTGGCAAATCCACTGTGCAGTGTACCTCCTCCGACCGACCGACCCGCAGCAGCGGCAGACCGATGGTTCAGAGCGGCGAGGCTCTGTCTCTCTCGCAAGCCGCGGCCCGCGAGAGCGAGAGAGAGGGCACCGCCGCGATCACCCCCTGTGATAGGGCCAGACACTGTGTGGGGCTCTCAGCAAATAGATACGTCTCAAAGGCGGAGGGTCGGCGGGGCGGGGCGGGGTGGGGCCTGCTTTGAACAGTCTCTAAAGACACTGCAGCGGAACGGAAGCGAATGGCACCGGGCTCTTAATGACAAGGCCACACTGTCCGGCTCGGCTCGGCTCGGCCCGGCTCGGTTCGGCTCGGCTCGGCGGCTCGGCTCGGCTCGGCGGCTCGGCTCTGCTCGGCTCGGCTTCATTGAGGATCTCCGGATACTGTCGCGGCGTGTCTCAGCGAGCGACCTCTTCTGCGGCGGTTTATCCCAGCGGACATCTCCACCGCATTTAAATCTAAACTCGTTTCCCGCCACGGGTTGGGGAGAGAGAGAGAGAGGGAGAGAGAGGCGCAAACAGACTGGTGCAGCGGATTGATTTGCCGTCACGACAGCCAGCCTCGCCTTGGCTTTGCCTTGGCTTTGGCTTTGGCGCTTTGGCTATGCTAATCCACTCCAGGCCACGTCTTCGCCGTGCTCGCCTCGCGCCGTGTCTCCGACTCGCTCTGTCTCTCTCGCACCCCTGCGGCCCGCCCCGCGAGTGCGAGAGAGACAGAGCGAGAGAGTCGGCCCGCTGAAGGTCGATTATCAACTTTCCATCAAGGCAAGCGCTGGGCCGAGCCGTGCCGGGCCGTGCCTTGGCGGGCCGGGGTTGCGGTGGCCGCGTGGCGTACACTGTAGTGCCTCTGGCTGCCGTGGCCGCCCTGGCTGCTCCGGCTTGCCGACAGGCGAATCAACTGATTTCCAGTCAATGGAAGCACAAAGTTACTTCCGCCGTAAGATCCAAGCGACTTGCGTAAGTAATCTCGCCGAGTTTCGCCACATTTATGATTCCGAATTTTCGCGTTTGCTTTTGTTCTCGCTCCGCCGGTGTTTTTCCGGCGGCCCAGAATGCAACGCCGCCGAGTGCGTCGCAAGAGTGCCGCCACAACGCACGCCAAGTTGTTCAAACAGAATTAAACATGCGCCGCGTTGCCGCGTTTCGACGGCCCTCTACTCCTTCCGGAACGGCTCTCTCTCTCTCTCTCTCTTTCTCTCTCTCTCTCTCTCTCCTCCTCTCCTCTCCCCTCTCTCTCACCCACCCCCACCTCACCCACTCACTCCCTTCCGCAAGTGACGCATCCGCAAGCTAGAGAGTGAGAGAGAGAGAGAGAGAGAGAGAGGGGGAGAGAGAGAGAGAGAGAGAGAGAGAGAAGAGAGAGAGAGAGAGAGAGAGAGAGAGAGAGAGGGAGAGAGAGACAAAGACGGACAGAGAGGCAGAGGGTCGTGGCCGGCCTGGGATCAACCTAATGGTGGCCAGCAGCCCGCCTCCGCCGCTTCCGAGAGGGAGGTCCTTCTCTCTCGCACTCGAGCGGCGTCCCTCACGGGAGCGAGAGAGACAGACGTACTGGGCGGACTGGGCCTGCCGGTGCAGCCGAGCCTCGCCGAGCCAAGTTCGGACGGCTCGGATTGGCCGGGCTTTGGCTTTCGCCTTCGGGTCCGCCGGAGTCCCGCAACGGAGCGGCAGGGGAAGCACCAACCGAGCTACCACTTATTTTCTCATACATTTCAGATCGTCTCAGATTCACTCGGTTGAGAGCCGCGTCCCTGAAGCCCCGCAGCAAAAGCGCGACTATGACGAGAATTTCCTTTTTTTTAAAAATTGACTAGTTGGGTTGAGCCCACGTAAACTAATGGCGAAAAATGAATGTAAAAAGTTGGGCCGTGCTATTATTAGCGAGTATGGGCACCGACCCCGTCGTCGCCCCCTATCCTCCCCCACCCCTTCCTTCCGGAGTAATTGTTGTACCTGTCCCTGGCCTACAATGGCGTGGCGGCGTGGCCTCGGCTTTGTTTCATAAATCACTGTTTTTGAGCTGGTGTGTACATCGCCCCCCCCCCCTTCCCCAACCCTTTTCCCCGCCGCGGCAGACAGGTCCTGCAGCCTTCCTTTCACGACTCGTTCAATCCTTTCCCGCAATCAAACAGCCAAGTCGACCTCTCTGCGGCTTCTCAGCCCCCCGCCCCTCCCCCTCCCCCTCTCTCTCCCCGGAGCGCAAGCCGGGGGCAAGCTAGCAAGCCAGCGAAGCCAGCAAGCCGGGGCCCCTGCGGAGCCATATGGCAACCACGTTACAAATCAGGACCCCCTCCCCCTCCCCTCTCCCCTGGGCCGGTCTGGAGTCTCGGCTTCGGGTGGTCACGTTGCGGCCGAGCGGGCCGGGCAGGCCAGGGCAGCCTGGGCAGGCCGACCGCCGCCAGGGCCAGCTCCTTCTTTCTCACTCCCTCCACCGTATTCTTCTCCCCTTCCTCCTTCTCCTTTTGCTTCGGCGTGCGTGTGTGTGTGACGAGAGCGCGCACTCGCTACGGTCGTATTGCGCAGAGTACGCACCCCATCAAAAAGCGAGAAACGTATATCGGCTTGACAAAAAAAAAGAAAAGGTACATACGGGTGGTGGTTGGTGGTGGTGGTGTTACACGCTCTGGGAAAACTCACAGTGGAATCGACTCAAGTCGAGTTGGTGTTTTGAGTTGGAAACTGACACAGCGAAAGTGCTCCGTACGAACATTCTTTTCAAGTTTTTTTTTCGAAAAAGGCCATTGTTTTTGTTTTTAGTGCACCACCGGCACGGGAGCAGTTCCCGATGAGTCCCTCTATTTGCCGCTCGTGTTGTCTTTTCATTTCGTCTGCGGCCCGCCACAGGCTCGCCAGGCTTGCCACAGGTGTATCCAGGCCGTCCCAAAGACAGACAAAGACAGACAAACCAATCGGCCTGTTCACTTGGCAGTCGGGGAAATGCCTCTCGGAATGCCAATGCCTGGCTGCCTGGCCCCCGCCAAAGTCACTCGGGGCCCGCCAAGGGCAGCACACGGGAAAAAGCACGAAAATTCTTCGGGGAAATGTCGCAGAGACTGGGAAATACACCGCGCTGGGGTAGCACAGTGGGCCAGAAGACCGGTGTGGTGGCCAAAACTCTAGACGCGTTTTGAGCTCCAGAGACTTGAACGGAGCGTGTGACCCCACCAATAATGGCTAGCTCTCCGAACGAGGAATCCATTGGTGGGGTCACACGTTCGGTTCGAGTCCTGTTAAGCGACTCTGGAGCTCAAAACGCGTCTAGAGTTTTGTCCGCCGCCACCGGTCTTCTGGCCCACTGTGTTTAGGCGTTCTCACTTGCCCAGGCGGAGACGCGTGTGCTGCACAATTTCGCCCGGCCGGTCCGGCGGCCAATCAGAACACTCGTTTCCCGCTCACGCTGTAAAACTGCGAAAGGATGCCGCCAGCTGCTGCCGACTGATTCGCTCCGTCTCTGTCGCACTCGCGGGGCGCCCCGTGGGTGTGCGAGAGGGACAGAGCCAGCCAGGCGCGCCACGGCTTCGCCCAGCCTCCGCAGAGCATCTGACGCCGCACCACTTGAAAAGCAATCAGCGTCCCGGAAACAGCAGGCAATGTGAATCTGAATCGGGACGACTGAAGAAGCCGCAGGGGTGGGGGTGGGGTTGGGGATGCGCGGCGCGATGACCTAGAAAGAGACGGCGGGACAGGTAGAGAGGACTTGTTTGTTGTTGATGGCTTAGTTGTTGTTGTTCCAGACCAAGTTGTTGTTGTTTGTGGTGGTGGTTCACGCGTTGTTGCTGCCTGCCTGCTGGCGAGCCGTGAGAGACCTCCCCCTCCCCCCCCCCTTGTGGCCAGCCAGCAGCCAACACGCCTCCATTTTTCCCCTTCAGAAAAACACTTTGGACGCGAAAAATTGCAAGGCGGTGACTGAGTGACTTGATATGGGGTGGAGTGAGGGGGAGAAAGAGGGGGCTACACTGGTAAAGCGCCAGTGGCGCTCTGAAAACTGGGGGCGGTGACAGACGGAACCAAAACCACTGCCTCCTTTGAACCGGGTCTTTTGACTCCCTCTCGGCGGAGAAATGCTCTTGGGCTGAGAAATGCTCTTGGCGGTACCGATCAACGGATTCTTCGCTCTGTCTCTCTCGCACTCGTGGCGGGTCCCGTAGAGGTGTGAGAGAGACAGACCGACGAAACCTCTGTTCACAGACAGTCTGCTAGCCAGCCACAGCACTTTTCATCATTCCCAGACGGAGGAAAAAAAAATCACACGCGCTCACATCCACTCACTTTCTCACTCACTCAGCCTTTCACACACGCACACGCGCGCGCACACACACACTAAGACACACACACACACACACGTGCGCGAGAGAGAGACGACAGTGCGGTGTGGTGCACTACTTGACGGGGAGCTGGCGTGTCCACCGTGTTGCCTACCCGCCAGGCTGCCTCAGGCTGTGGAGCCCCCGCCGCGTGTTCGGCCGTCCCGGCGGTTGCCTTCACTGCAGGCAGCCTAGCAGTGTAGGCACTCAAAGGCAAATAATTTACACGATAGGCTGGCTGGTGCTAGAAGGGTTGGAAAATCCTGAGAACTTGAGGGAAATTTTCGAGAGCGGGGTCCAGTATTGCCAAGTCTGCACGCTCCGGGTTTTAGTTTTCAAATTTTGGAAATTCGCCTGGCCGGGTGGCGGGGTGGCCACACTGGGCGGGCAGTCGGCGGGCTTTCGAGGCAAGGCGAGCTCTGTGCGGTGGCGCGAGTGCAGTAAAAATGGCGCGGCTTATTTCGGCGCGGAGAACAAGGAGAAAGTCAAGAGGCGAGCGCCGACGCCGTCAGAGGGAGAGAGAGAGGGGGGAGGTGTCGGCCGGCGGAACAGAGAGAGAGGGAGAGAGAGGGAGGCTCATGAATAAAGAAAGCGGGCCTCTCCGTCTCTCCCCAAAAGTGGTGGCAGGCCTGTCTGCCGGCCTGATGTATGCCAGGCCGTCATCGCCACGCCGGCGATACCCCGCGCGGCCCGCGCGGCGGCAAGGGGTATCGGCGTCCGATAAGGACTCCGTCATGACTCCGTCGACGGTGAGGTGTCGGCGCCGCGGCGGCGCGTGGCAGTGAAGGTGCGCGATGGGGAGGAAGCTGCAGCATGCCGTGTGGCTCGCCAGGATCGCGACGGTGGCCCTGGGGCTGGTGGTCGTCGGCGCGCTCCTCAACCTGCAGCAGCAGCGCTCGCTGCTCGGCGGGTCCGCGGGGCTCGCCGACGAGCCGCCCCCCGGGGCCGCGCTGCGCGGGGCGGAGTTCCTGGGGGCGGGGCCGGAGCTGCCCGACGGACGGCGCGCCGCCCTGGAGGACGGCGAGGGCCTGGTGGACGGCGCCGAGGACGCGGACCAGGACGACGAGCAGCGGGTGGCGTTCAGTCTGGCCAGGATCGCCGGCCTCCTCGGCTGGGGCGCGGCGCAGGCTGACGACGCGGAGGGGTACGGCACAGGCAGCAGGAACAATGCCCAAAAAGTCTATTTTGAAAAAAACTATTGAACTTTTTCTCCCAGTTTGGAGGAGGCAGACCCGGACCGCATCCGCCTGAGCGACTTGAAGCCGCTGTCCAACTTGCAAGGCCAAGGCCTCGGCCAAGGCCTCGGCCAAGGCGCCAAGGTGCCCGCCAAGGCGTCCGACTGGCAGGACAGCGCCCTGCTCCGGGCGTTCGTGGCGCGCTTCGGGACGCTCCACACCACCACGGCCAAGTCCGACGGCCTGGACGACGGCGAGCTCAAGGACTTGGTGACGGCGACGTCCAGGCCGGACGCCAGGACGCCGTCGACGGTCGCGGAGCAGGGTAAGCGAACGGCGGGCAACGCGGTTCTCGGTTTCCCAGCCGGGTTGCCGGTAGATCGATTTGAAGACCGCCCCGAGCACTCGGGGTATTTATGGCCGCGTTACGATACAGTACCCGGTCGTTAAGGTACTTAGTGTGCAAATACGCACCGATATTGGATCGCAGACGTCGGGGCAAGAAAGACGCCGGGCCACGCCGCGGGCGCCCAGGTTCAAACACCGACGGCTTCCTTTTTTAAATCGGTGTTTAGCAGGTCCGCTGCAGTGTATGTGTGTCTGACGGCGGGCTTGAGCTAAACCGCGCCACTGTCTTGACACAGGGATTTGGGCGACCGCGTCTGTCTGCCCGTGCGTGTGACCTTGCCCGCCGCCGCCGCCGCGCTACCGCGGCACTGCACTAGATTCACGACTCGGAAGCCCCGTCATCCCGAGAAGAAAAGCTACCCTCATAAAAAGTTCGTATTTCTTCTTTTTTCACCGCCGTTCTTTTCCGCGGTTTGCTCCAGCGAGGTCGACCCCACCGGAAGTGGCCCCCACGCCGCTGCCGCCGCTTCCGGCCTGCCCCCTGAACGGCGTCATCACCACGGAGGCCTCCGAGGGCGCGGCCGCCGGCACCAGGGTCTTCGAGTACGCCGCCGCCTGGCTGGTGTCCAGGTGCGCGCTGGGCGAGGCGATGCACAGTGGGCCAGAAGACCGGTGAAGGCGGCCAAAAATCTGGACACGTTTTGAGCTGTAAAGTCGCTAAGTAGGACACGAACCGAACGTGTGACCCTGCCAACGAATTGCTCTTTGAACGAGGAATCCATTGGTGGGGTCACACGTTTGGTTCGCGTCCCATTTAGCGGCTCTGGAGCTCAAAACGCGTCGAGAGTTTTGGCCGCCACCACCGGTCTTCTGGCCCACTGCGCGGTGCAGAGCTGGAGGTTCGTCGGGATGCTCATCCACTGGTTGCTTTTGCTGGCAGGGGCGTCGGCACGGGCTGGCGCACGCCCCTGGTGCCCGTCGCCGTGCTCCGCGACCTGGCCGCACTGTTCGAGCGGCCATCGCTGTCCGCCGTGGAGCAGCTACCGCCCGCCTGCCGGCTGGACCCGCAGCACAACGAGACCCTCGGCGAGGACGACCTCCAGGACGTGCAGGCGCTGCCGGCCAGGTTCATGGACCCCGGCGTCCCGCTGGTGGTGCGCAGGTAGGCAGCGCACAGGGGCCAGAGGACCGGCGCAGGTGGCCAAAATTCCGGACGCGTTTTGAGCTCCAGAGGCGCCAAGCAGGACTGGAACCGAACGTGCGACAGCACCAATGGATTGATCTCCGAACGGACAATCCATTTGTGGGGTCACATTTGCGGTCCGAGTCCCATTCAGCGACTCTGGAGCTGAAAACGCGACCAGAACTTTCACCGCCTCCACCGGTCTTCTGGCAAATCCACTGTGCTGCCGCGGAGTTCGCCGCGCTCTGCTGCTCTGCGAGTCGAGCTTCTCACCGTTCGCTCTCTGTGCCGCAGCGGCGTACTGCTGCCGCAGCTGTTGGCCGCGCACCTGTCCGCGCTGCGCCAGGAGCTGGTGCTCAAGAAGGAGATGCTCCTCGCCGCGCAGGCCGTGCTGGACGTGTGCCGCCAGCGCCTGCAGCGGGGTGGCCAGGGCGGCGACGACGTCCCGGTGCGCTTCATCGCCGTGCACGCGCGCCGCAACGACTCGGCGCCCTGGCTCCGCCGCCGACGGCGTCGCCCCGGCGTGGACTACTTCCGGTCGGCCATGGCGCACTTCCGGTCCAAGCAGGCCGACGTGGTGTTCGTGGTGACGTCGGACGACCCGCAGTGGGTGCGCGACAACCTGGCGGCCGGCCCGGAGGTCTGCCTGACGGGCAGCGAGGCCGCCGTCGACCCCGTGGACCTGGCCGTACTCGCGTCGTGCGACGGCGCCGTCCTGGACCTCAGCGACACCGCGCTGGCCACGGCCGTCCTTGCCGCCAAGCAGGTGGTGGCGCCCAGGGGACTCAGGGCCGCCGCGCCAGGCCTGGCCGCGCTGCCGGGGTGGACGTTCTTGTGAGTGGCCTGCGCACAGTGGGCCAGAAGACCGGTGGAGGCGGCCAAAGCTCTAGACGCGTATTGAGCTACAGAGTCACTACGGACTCGAACCGAACGTGTGGCCCCACCAATGGCTTCGTTCGGAGAGCAATTCATTGGTGGGGGTCACACGTTTCGGTTCGGGTACCATGTAGCAACTTTGGAGCTCAAAACGCGTCCGGGATTTTGGCTACCTCCACCGGTCTTCTGGCCCACTGTGCTGCCGGAGCCCCTCGCTGGGTAGGCAACACGCGCACACGCGTGCGTGCTGGAGGGAGGTTTGCGTACCTGCAGGCGCTCGAGCGCGTCTCTAGTTCTAGACGTCCACTTTGATAAGGACTTGTATGTGTGAGAGCTTTAGTGGGTGCGTTAGTGAGACATTTGTGGATACTGTAGGGGCTCTCGTGATTCCTCATCACCCTTCACTACTTTTTTCAATTTCAATTATTTATTGTCATGCTTGCTCTATGTAATGGATTGGGGGTACGACCATTGATAACTACACAAAGAAATTACTGCATAACTTAACTATATTCTTGGCTCAAATACATGCAAATTATACTCATAATTGGCTTTTTAAACAAAGGAAATAATAAATAAAACAGAAGGTCACCAAGTTCTCAATTTTGAAAAATGATTTTACTGAAATATGCATAGGATGCATATGTACATAATGACAGATTAGAATTTCACATACCATCATGTGCTTTCAATTTGTGATGACGGAGTGATACATTGTACCTGAAAGACTCTTTACATAAATCACACTTGTAAGGTGTTATACCTGTGTGCACACGTTCATGTTGAATACGATTCCAACTAGAAGTGAACAGTTTAGGGCAAAAACTACACTGATAAGGAGATGAGCCAGTGTGCATATTCATATGTGCTCGTAAATTTCTAGTGCATTTTAAAGTTTTTCCACATATATTGCAAGTCCTAGTCCTTGGTGAGAAAAGTTTTACTTTGAGACTTGAATTAGTTTCTGCTTTTCCATTAGACTCAACAAAATTTTTATCAAGTCCTTGTTGGTCTACATCACCAGAAATATTTTGATTGTCACTACTTACAGCTTCAGTCTTTACATTTGAACTTCTTGGAATGGTTTTCAACTTGTCAATGTGTTGAATTTTTCCTCTCCTTATCCTATTTTTTTCTGTTCCCTCTTGGGTGGATTCACACTGATTCTCAACTGAAGCGCAGTCTGTAGCAGGTAAAGAGACATCAGATCCAATTTGATCCCCTGATCTCCTTTTCCGAGACTCAAGTTGAAGTGAAGACTTTCTTTTGTGTACAATGGCCCACTTTTCATTGCTTCCAGTATCAGATTCAGAATCTACGTCTCTCCTTAGAAGTAGGCGATCTAAAGCCTGAGTGGATGTCAGGGTTGGTGAACTGCAAGGTTTAGAACTTGGAGTGGGCAGTTTATCACATGCAACTTGCTTCTTAAAATTGGGCCAATAGACTAGCGTGTCTACCATTGACCTATTTCGTAAGCTTCGTCGGAGAGATTGTTCTTCAAGAGTTGCCAACTCAGTAATGTCTTCTGATTCACTTACACCTGGTTCATGAGGTCTAGCTAGGGACAGATCAGTTGCAATCTCAAAATTATCAGGAATTGAGACTTGGGTACTAGTCCCTTGGTCACAGGGCACAGTTGTGATATCTTCATGAAGTACCTCTTCACCACGCTGGAGATCATTCGTCTTTTTGCACAGATCCTGTGAATTTTCATGACTTTGCTGCACGTCCTCTGCTTCTGAATCTTGCCGGAGACCCTCTGCATTCTGCTGGAGACCCTTTGTACTTTGTTGGAGATTCTCTCTACATTTCTGTAGATCCTCTGGATTTTGTTGGAGATTCTCTCTACATTTCTGTAGATCCTCTGGATTTTGTTGGAGATTCTCTGGACTTTGTAAGAGATTCTCTGGATTTGGTTGGGGATTTTGAATGTCTTCTGAATCTGGTGGGAGATCCTCAGCAGCTTGATTTCTATCCTCTGTGTCTGGTTCAAGATTCTCTTCAACCTCCTGCAGATCCTTTGACCTCTGCTGGAGATCCTCACCAATTTGCGCAAGTTTTTCAACAATTTTCTGCATGTTTTTGGGTGGAGGACGTTCTCTAGGTGACTTTACCTTCATCGGGGACACACACTCAACAAAACTTGCAGCGTCACTAAGCATAGCAGATTTTGTTTTCCACATTTTAGCTTCTTCCATTATTGCTTCAGCACTTTTTTCCATGGTAGATGAAACTTTATTCATTGACAGAAACACTATGATGAATGAGAGAGTAGTTTCTGTGAACTGAACAGCACTAGCCAAAAGCGTTGCATTCTGCTTCAGGGAGGACGAAAGGTTTCGAACACTGACAAACATGTCATGCGCTCCTGCCATAATGTGAGACACTGTTTTAGCATTGTAGGAACCCACTTTGGATATTCTAATGAGCCCTGGTAGAATGTTCGTTGTCAGGCTTGTCACCTCCTCGGGCAACGTTTCCACAGTATTTGAATCCTGAAAATGCAGGAAACAAGGATAAATATCAAAAATCTGCAAATTACAGAAAAATATCATGAAAGCAAAAACAACAACCAAAACATGTTAGTTTACCTTAACTGGTCCAACAGTCCTTTTCTTCTTCTGTTTATAGACCTTGCTGGCTTCTATGCACCGCTGTTGCAAATCATAGGCATCTTCAACTCGAGCAGCACACCAAGGGCAGAGATGGCAAGGCACCTCACTGTCGACCCCGCCCTTCAAAACATTAAGACTGATAAGCGACTGTGCTGACACTGGACATTCCTTAAGAGGCGCGGAGGTGCCCCATTCCACACTGCCCCCGCCGTGTGTTTACATTCACAGACAACTCAAGCTCGAAGCTGTTCCCACGACGGGGGCGTTAAGACACAAAGGCAGGCCGAGCCGGCACGCAGTGAGCACTACACACCTGGAAAAAGCCGATCGACAGCAGCTTAAACGACAGCGTCTTGAAGGTCTCGTCGACATCGTCTCCCATCTGCACCTGTCTTTCGCTATCCTCGAAAGACAAAAGGCAGATTTTGCACTTCGACAGCAGGGCCATGGTCAGTCAACGGCCATAGAGAACAAGTCGAGATTCAGCACGAACGAGATTAAAGCACACTTCGCCTCGCTCAACAGGTTTGTGTGACGATGACCGGCGTGTGCTGAGCTAGCCGAGACGTCTAACCCCACCCATCCCCTCGCCCTGCCGGCCTGTCGTACGCCCCCCTGCCTGAGGCTGCGTGCGAATACTGGGGGGCGGGGGCAGGGGTACCGGCAAGTACCCTCGGACGTGTCCAGACGTGACGTGTCTGCTCGAAGACGCGCCCTGCGCAGGTTCACTCGCTAGTTGCATCGACTTCCGAGTCTCAAATGGTGTTAGCAGAGTTAAAGACCCGAACTTGGCGGTAAAAACAATAAATTTATTAACAAACTATGTCAGCATAAACGAGGGAAGACCAAGGTCTATTTTTACACCTAATTGCATCCACAATACAAGCAATGATTAATGATTGAAACAATAGAAAATGAACAGTGGTAAATCTATACTGAAGCAGTTGAGGTGATTGCTACTTAAGTTTACATCAATGCTCCGGAGATACAGGGGATGAACCATTTTGATGAACCAGTGGTCATCGAAACATTCACAATATTATAAGTACGCTACATGGAACCAACAATACATTTCAATAACTACTGTCAATACTGGCATGAAGAAATATCATAGTTCAATTAGATTCATCATTGTCAGGAAAATAGGGAAAACTTCTTTTTCCTCTACAGTCTTACAAATTTGCGTTAGTGGTACCAAGAAGAACATAATCATCACAAAAATATTAGTGAGTTGCATTTATCACATGACATCAATAAAAGTGCATAAACTATGCATGACTAAAAACTAAAAAGATCACAATTACATATCTGAGACATTGGGGTTCCTTGGGAATGGGCAGTGCTGGGGCAGATACCACAACATATGAATGAGGAAGATGTCTATAAAGAGCAATACAAATAATTTCACTAGTTTACTGACCCACATAGAATTCAAGCCAACTTATGCAAAATTCAATATGGGCCAGATGGATACAAAGGTAATCTTTGCTACATTAAATTCATAATTTTGTCTCTAGTTAATTCAAAAGTGCCTTTCATCAAAACAGTCTCTTGATTTTGAGGTGAATTATTCACCTTTCAGATTGCTGTGGCAGGATGCTGCTCCTCCTCTTCACTTATAGTTTCCTCTGTCAGCTGCTGGCCTGTGAGACGGTAATGGAAAAAGCCAAGGACCTGAAATAAATTATCTTATTAGTTCTACTGACACCACATTTCTTAATAGACTTCATGATGAACTTTTTCAAATTTGGAATTGACCTGGAATATATTTTCAAGTCTGCTTGTTATTGCAAGCATTTGTGAAGTCACACTTATGAACATCTTGACAATTTCTGGTTTGGGATGATGCCTTAGCTGCATACGCCTTAAATCAATCCACTCCCACTCTGTTCTTTGGCATAGAGGTAGGAGTTCGGGAATGTCATATGCTAGGTCACCTTTCACCCGCAAGCTTTCAGACTGCGGATCACCTGCTAGTAGACATAGCTGTTCCCAATGATATTTTTGGAGTGAATTTCGATGGTCAGTTGGCATAAAGCGACGCCTTCTTTCCACCAATCTTTGAAGAAAATAATAGTAGTATGATCGATCTTGGTCCAATTCTTCAAGAGGACAACACGCTTGCAAATTATCCAAATGCCTAAAAACAATTTAAAAATAAAAAACTTGAGGCATACTTAGGCAACTTAATCAATAAAAATCAAATCAGGCAACCAGACTTACACTCTAAGGAAAATTATTTGCTTCCAGATGACAGGTGCTAACTTCCTTGAATACATCTCTGGGGCATTATGCTGCTCCTCATAGCCCAGAGCACAGATCATTGTTTCCAAAAGGCCGATAATGGTGGCACGAACATTACCATTACCTTTCATTTCTCTTGCTAATGATAAAAGTTTCCGGGCATGCAGGGAAAGTCTGTAACTCTGCAAGAGGTAATTCAATTAAAAATTTGGAATCAGTGTTAACAAGGCTTCATGTTTTCCTTGCGGTTGCCACACCACATACACTTACAATGAAAAGAATATTCAACTGAAAGTCATCCAAATCACTCTTCAAAATAATATTTTCTGGATCTTCAGGTACATTTAGTTGAGTATTTAGGCGTTTTGGAGAGACTTCCCAACTCTTCAACATGAGCCTAACAAGCATTGTCTGAAAAGATTTATCATTTTGAGCATGAAATAAACAATAAAAATTTGTGACAATCTCATCATAAATACCATTTTTGTACCTGCAAAAGGAAAGGTATTTCCAAGCAGAAGGGCTCCATTATATATCTTAATCTGTTACGAACAGCTCGTGCAGCAAGAGTAAGAAGAGATACTAGCGGCCTGTGAATTTTCACTGAAGACCGCTTTTGAATATAATTTCCTTCTAACATGACAAAGGCTGATTTGGGCCAGAACACCTCTTTATTGGCAACATGCTGTAACAGAGTCAGTAGCATTAAATTTCATAATGTAAAGCTTTAACTATTACTTTTATATGCATGCACAAGCAAACCACTTTGCTTACCATAGGATCGTGCCATGGGTACTCTCTGAAAACCCAGGCATGATCTTGGAATGTATCACAGTCAAAATATTCATTTTCCTTGAGTGTTCGATAAGTTTTGAGATTCCCATCAAAATCCACCCATTTTACAGTAACAGGAGTGTTGCTGGTGTTTATAAATCTTACATATGCTTTCCTCGGTGGGTGCGGTCTTGATCTCAAGAGATTCGACGGGCCTTCGTGACCATTTGGCACATGCTCATAAATAGGCATTGTGATTCACAGATAGAGCTGCAACAAGTAAACAATAACCTTAATTGTTAAGGCCATAATGCAGCAGAAAACCACAACAAAATTGTTGTTTCCTTTACCTTGGTCAGCACTGTGTGGACGGGACAATACCGCGCAGAGAGAACATTTCGGCTGGACTTTGTTTAGATAGTTAGGAAAATGTCAGACTGCAACTGTCCCAAATGGTATGAAATGACAATTATTCATCGATTATGTTTTCCTGTCACGACAGGGAGTCTGCACAGTGTATTTGTTTTCCAGCAGAAGGAGCTGAGCAGAAGGTTTTGCTCTTGGTGGGGGTAAAACGTGTCAGAAACCTAGCGCGAGGCTAGTTTGATATTTCACTCTTTTCTCTCTTAAAAAAGATTTCAGTCGAAACAAAGTGTTTTTGTTTGGAAGAAAAACGTGTCTTGGTTTCGTAAATGGCTTTGATTCGTTTTTACGACTTCCAACTACCGAAATTTGATCGATTTCGTAGTGTCGGCTGCTGTGAGATGTAGTTCGGGCTGATAGGTTAGAGCGCGCCACCGTCGCCTCCCCGAGTCCCGACAGCGAACGGGAAGAGCACACGAAGCACGAAACGAAACCCGAACCCGAACCCGAACCGAAAACGAAATGTGACGACGACGAGGACGAGACGGACGACGTTGGACGAATTCATTAAGATCTGTCAGGAAAATGGGTTCTCGAACCATTTCAATTCCAATTTTCGCGTTTTTCATTCTTTTGGGCGGTTTTGCTTGGTGTTTCGATACTAGACCGTTCGATGACACAATCCTTTTTAAAATCAATTGGCCAGGAGCGGGTGACATACCGGTATGTTGACAATGGTGTCGTCTGTTGTCATATCTTTGTCGTGTGCTGTGCTTTGTTTGCCTAGAGCTATGCTTCATAGTTTGAAAGTATTTTTTTCTAATTATGTTCAGAGGTTGATAGACCTTTGAAAATTGCTGATCTAATCTTCACGTCTTGAAACATATATTTTAAGTTCCTGCAGGTCTTGAAGGTTATGCTGAATGATTTAATTTCTTCAGCCGTATTCTCTGCTTGTTTTAGGAGCTCCCTGGTACGGAGTCTATGCTTGTAACTACTGAAAATCTCGAAAAGTATCAATGTCTCCTGCCAGAAATTCACGACAAACCAAAGGTACAGTTTTGGATGATGTCAGTGTAACGAAATCTACAATTCATAATTCTATCCACTTTCGGTTTTCAGAGTGAAGCGGAGCTTTACACCGGTCCCAATCCTTTACACCTATTACTGCCTTTGTTTTTACAAACAGCGTGTTCTTACAAGGTAAATGGGACTAGTATTGCTGTCTCAAATTGTGTGAGGGCGTAGAGTGTTAATTATTTCAAAGAAGTGATGCTTACCAAATTTTATTGTTTCATTTCTAGCCGGAATCATATTGGACCTATGAGATTTGTCATGGTCTTCACGTTCGTCAATACCATGAAGAAAGAGAAGGGAAGAAAGTGAAGTTACAGGAATACATCCTAGGGCGCTGGGACTCTTCAATGACGAGACTTCTTCGTATGTATTACTTTGTTCAACATTTTAACTTTTGTGCACTTCTATTTTTCATCTTTCAATTTTATTTCTCACAGATGAAGAGCTTCAAAAGACTGATGAGAATGGAGAGAAAGTATTTTTCTCGAAAGATTTACCCACTAAGAAAATTGATGGTCTCAATTTGCCCTATTTCCAAATCAACATGACTGGTAAAAATGACCTCTTACTGTCATTTATTGGGTTCAATTAATATTTGTTGTTGTTTCATTGGTGACTATTTTTTCCTGGTCGTAGATGGTACATTGTGTGACCTTAATGACAAGCCTCGCATCACTCGGGTTCTTTATGTTTGTTATCACTCTGGGAAACATGAAGTTTACTCATTTAAAGAAACTTCAATTTGTGAATATGAGGCAATTGTCTTGTCTCAGCTGCTTTGTGAGCATCCCAAGTACAAGTAAGCAAGAAGATTTTATTGGTGATGTATGATCGTTGTTATGTCTGTAACTAAAAATGCTTTTTTTCTTTGATAGGCCTCAAACAACAAGTGAAAACATCATAAACTGTCATGCTCTAGATTCTTCTCCCAAAAAGCCCAGGAATCTGTTACAACTGGAGGCCGAGAGCTTAAAATTGCGACATACCAAAGCACCAGTGAGTTTTGTATTATTAATACTTTTTGGTGATGAATGAGGGGCAATGGAAGGATCATTATTGGCCTCATTTTGTTTTAAAAACTTTTGCCTGCATGCATGGAACTTGCTTTTATCATGAGAAAGGGCGTACTTTCTCATGCTTTTATTTACTTAATTTGAATCTTGAAAGATGCATGTGGTTAGCTACATCTTCAATTGTCTTTTTCCACCTATTTCTTACCACTCTGTATTATGACTACAGTTGTGTTATTGAGATTTTAGTTCGTTTAAAAACGATTTTTATTTAGTTTATCAAGAGGCTGTTTGTGTTTGTTTTTATGCACAAGTTTTAGCTAAAGCACAGTGTTTCATATTGAAACTAATCATTAACTTTTTCAACAGGATGATGGTCAGAAGAAAATTTATGCAGTTTCGGTTGATGTTGGACAGGTTGGTGTTGAACAATCAGGCCTGTTTATTTGCACTACTTGTCCCACTTGTTATTCATTCTTAAAGTGTGGGGATGATGTATCCTTCACTAAGGAAATTCATGACCACAACCTTTGCGAGACCTTATTCAGTAATTCTTCATCTCCTCATTGATGTTAAATTTTCTTTAAATTCCTTTTAATTTCTAACTCTCTGATGTCCTCCTGTTCTCATTGTACAGAATTTAGTGCTTTGCTTGGTAATGGCTTTTCCTGGGATTAAATATCTGTCCTTATCTGTTTTGGTTGATGATGTGTTTCCTTTATTTTTGAGTGATTGTACATCCCTAGTGGCTTTTGTAGCAACCTCTTAATTTGATTAACCGTTGGCAGAAATTTGGTTTCACCATGTGTAAGTCCTGAAAATCCATTACTGTTTTACAGATTCAAGTTTCTGTGGTGGAGAATTTTTGACTGCGGCATGCTTTCATTTATAAGAAATTTTGCTGTCAAGATTCTGGAGCAAGGCACTTTGCTTTTTGTTCTTACAATTTTTTTACCCTTCACCTTTTAGTAATAAATGGATCATTTTAAAATTTTGCCCCTAGATAACTTGTTATGAAAATAAATTTCTTTATACTTTCACATAAATAATATATGTACCCTGGGATGTCCATCCATATCTAATTTGCTTGTGAATTGTGGTGATGGCTCTTTGATGTACGTAATAGTTGCTAGTAAATCCGCTCACAAAGCGATGGAGGGTTTTTAACAAAGTGATTTATCTATGGTTTCTGCCACATATGCATGATATTGTCTTTTCCTGTGCATGTAAATAAATATGTGTCCTTCTGCATGGTAATATTAACTTTGATTGTTTTCCTGAATGTGTTTGGTCTTTCATGTGTTTTGCTTTGTTTCGTGAACAAATGGTAAGGTATAGGATTGCAGACATCAAAAATTAAATTATTACCAGGAGCTCAGCAAAAATGTGACTAATGTTAAATTCATTTATATTCATGTCTCTACATAAAATCCTATTTCTTTATTTAAACAGGATGGCGAGCAACATGTCCATGTCGAAATCCTTCCTGTTGAGATGTTAGACACTGAGGACACAGTATCTCCTCCTCTCCTGAATACACGAACTCCAGCTGATACTACACCTGCTCAAGACTTTCTGTCTGGAAAAAGGTGTCTCACAGGTGTAAGTACCTCCTCAAAAAAAAAAAAAAAAGTATTTTATGAGGTAACAATTTGGTTTTAGCTTTTATTAAAATCATACCATTCTTTTACAGGGTTCATCATCTTGGTGGAAATATGAATTCTGTTATGGTAGGCATGTAGAACAGTATCATATTGACGCTGGTTCTAGCAGTAAGACGACTGTACAGTTAGGCTTCTTCAATGCCGAGCGTCATATAGAATGGCTCAAACAAAACCCCCACAAACAACCAAAGCCTGTTGCTATTCGCAAACAGATATCCCACTTTTACTCTGGAGGCACCCCTTGTGACAAGACAGGGCGTCCAAGGCACACTGAGGTATGCTGAATCTAATTGCAGTGTTTTATGTCTCATTTTTGGCAAATTCTCCTAATTATTTTCTCTTATGTAGGTTAAGTTGAAGTGTCCAGATCAGAGTCCAAGTCCAGGGTCAGTTTCTCTCTACCTAATGGAGCCAAGAACATGTGAATACATCCTTACTGTAGAGTCTCAACTCATTTGTGATCTACTTCCGCTTGCGGATGAACATGGGCTCATCAAAGTTCTCAAAACAGAGGATGATGAAGTGACTGTTGATGATGAGGACGATGTTACACCTGTTGAAGGTGAAAGCGCTGTTGGGCCTGATGATCGCACTGCTGCTGAGCAAAGAAGAACAATGAGCAATGCAGACCCATATCCCATTGGAGGGAGGCAGTAGAAAATTGCACAAATAGCTTTATGGGTTTCTAGATAGTTGTTGTATGGTGCTTATACTTTTCTGTGAAATTTCATTTGTGTTTGTATCATAGTTTTGATTCTTTTAATGTGTGTTCTGTCAAGCCAGGTAGCTGTATTACTGTATTATCATGTCCACTAGCCTTTCTATGTTCATTATTAAATTGTTACTTGAGTCATGGGATAGAATATGTATTAAATGTACATACTTTTTTGTGCTTACTATAGTTTATTTCTACACGCAAGTGATTGTACATGTCTTAGTAGTGTAAGATTACTGACTGATTGTGATATACAATGATATGCAAATTTGTGATGTCTGTAAATTTTGATCATCATGTTACCGTTGCTTTATCGGTAGAACTTTTCTACTTTTCTAAAGCACTTTTCAATGAGAAGGGTTCACTGTAAATAAATTGTGGCATTTGTGTTGAAGGCACTTTTGGCTGTATTGTTCATACCCCGTTTACCAATCACAGTGTGTCGTCTGGCATGCGTGAAAATAATTTTCACTAAATTAAAAAATGAGACAACTGGCGTTTTTTTTTTATTATTGGTTCGCTCACTGTTACAAACGCCGTGGCAGTGAGGCGGCGTGGCTCCTAGAGGTGGAAGGCGATGGCGAGGCAGACGAACAGCAGCGAGTACACGACGAACAGCACGCGGTCGATGGCGGCGCCCAGGAGCAGCCAGTCCATGTTGGGGTTGACGCTGCGGCAGGCGATCTCCCCCGTGGCCCTGCTGGCCCTGCCGGACTCTCCTTGCTCCTGGGGCCCCGCCGCGTCGCCCTGCCGCTGCCCGAACGTGAGCGTCTCCGTCAGCTCCTCGTGCATCACCACGGGCACCTCCTCCTGCCGCCGGCTGCCCGCGCGGCCGCGGCACGGCCCTACGTCCATGCCCATGATCTGCGAGCAGGCAGGCAAGGCATATTCAAGCTTCCCGCCCACACGAACGTCATCGCTACCCCGCGCGCTGGAGTCTCTGGGAGAGTCCGCGCGTGGGGTAGTGACGGTCACTGTACAGTACCTGCTCGATGTAGCCCGTGAGGAGCAGGGCTCGGCCGCACGGCCCCGTCAGGACGCTCATGAGGGCCCACGGCAGCTTGGCGGCGTGCGGCTGCCGCGATATGTTGAGCACCAGGACGGACGCCACCAGCGACACGCTCACCAGGTACAAGCTGGCCGAGTAGAACATCACTGCGGGCACCACAGATCTGTGTTTGTTGGGTTTGGCGGGCGCGGTTGCGAGGACACCCACCCACAGTGGGCCCGCGAAGACCGGTGGTAGAGGCGGCCAAAACTCTAGACGCGTTTTGAGCTCTAGAGTCGCTAAATGGAACTCGAACCGAGCGTGTGACCCCACCAATGGATTCCTCGTTCGGAGAGCAATCCATTGGTGGGGTCACACGTGCGGTCCGAGTCCCATTTAGAGACGCTGGAGCTCAAAGCGTGACCAGAATTCTAGCCGCCTCCACCGGTCTTCTGGCCCACTGGGCTACCTATGAACGGCGTCTGGTCCGTGAGTATCGGCAGGCTGTGGGCGAAGTAGATGAGGAAGAAGCAGATGAGCATGGCGTTGACGCCCCCCAGGACTACCTTCTCGCCCGCGCGTGGCGGCAGCCAGAACGTAGACAGGCAGAGGATAATGACCACTGCAACATGAGGACACCAGCGCGTCACTTCGCCGCACGTTTCTTAATTAATGTTTTCCCTCGGAGTGTACCTGACCTGCGGCTGGCGTGAAGATGATGGCTCGGTAAGTGCCCGGCTCCCGATGAACCAGGAATATGAAGTCGACCTGGTCGTACTCTTGGCTCCCGCTGTCAATGGACTGCTCCACCATCAAGTCCTGGTCAATTATCACACGGTCCACGACATACTCGCCCGTCTGCCCAGGAAACTGTAGAAATAAAAATAATTAAATGAGCAGTTTGGGTTTGCTAAACATCCTTTCGCTACCGAGGAGGCCTAACCTAGCCTCTGTTCCACGACTCTAGCAGGCCCGGCCGCTTACCTCCAGGTGCACTTTGACTTTGTCGTAGGTCAGCTCGTCGCGGTCCAGGGTCCAGGAGCCGAACTGCAGCGTGCAGGCGTGCTGCTCGAAGGGCCAGCGCCGCAAGTCCAGGTCGCAGAACGACTCCAGCATGGCGGACGGCGTCCAGGTCACGCGCCCGTCCGGGTACACCAGCAGCTGCGCGCTGCTGTCCTGCAGTGTCGCGGCCTTGCCTGCCAGGCTCGAGAAGCAACGGCCGGGTTAGGTTGGGTTAGGTTAGGTTAGGTCAGGTTAGGTTAGGGGGCTTACCTATTCTTGAGCGTAAAGTCCGGCTTCCAGTACCAGCCGCTTTCCAAGTGCATCATCATGATGGGCTTGAACTCCTCCGTGTCTGCCCAGGCGAGCCGCGTGTCCCGCCACTCCTGCCAACAGCACACACCGGACCCGGTTTCAACGCCAACCTCGCCGTTTCGCTGGAAAGAAGTTTGGACACAGCACGTGCCTACACTGGCCCCAGCACAATACCGTACTCACCATCTTGATCCAGGCGTTGACGCTGATGGTGGAGTACCTCTCGTCCTGAAACATGAACCGTCGTCACTCCACCGTCAGCAGCCCAGCCATGATGTCTCTCTCACACTCATGTGGCGTGTGGGTGCGAGACGGACACAGTGCAAGTACAGACCAGCGTGAGGTGCTTGACGCCCAGCGTGACGTCCAGGTTGGTGGCGTTGAGGTCGGGCCGCACCAGGGGGTCGCGCTTCTCCGCCAGGTGGTTCAGCAGCTTCATCACGAGGTCGTGGCTGACCTGGCTGGCGGCGCTCCCCTCTTCGCCGCGCACCAGGACGGCCAGGGCGGCCAGGAAGGCGCAGTACGTCCACAGGCTGTCCATGGCGCTGGCGGTGCAGGTCCTCGTCCTGGAGGACGCGGTCAAGGGCGGCGCGCTGGTCAGGGCTCACGGTGCACAACGGCACGCATTTCAAGCAGGCGGCCTGTCGAACGCGAGTCCTTGCCTGGCTGCGCCTGGCTGGCTGGCTGTGGCCGGGGCCAAGACTGGCGACTGGTACTGATAGCCACCGTCTGGCTCGGCTGCTCTGCATCGGCGATCCCGGAAGGCGGGAAGGGGGCAGGGAACCGTTCTGAGGAAAAGATTAGAGAGGGGTTCGCTCGCGTCACGCTCGCATGCCGCGTGTGTGGCGGTGGTCGTCTGTCGCTCTGTCTCTCTCGCACCCTCACGGGACGCCTCAGGACTAGACGGCCGTGCGGAATCAGTCTGATGGATCCAAGGTGTAAAGTCGCAGCCACATAATCCCCATCTCGCCGTGAAGCATATCGACTCTGTCTTTGACTTGTAGAGTCGTGGAGGGAGAGGCGACAGGAGCAGGGAGGCAGGGCACAGTGGGCCAGGAGACCGGTGGGGGACGGTCAAAACTAGACGCGTTTTGAGCTCCAGAGTCGCTAAATGGGACACGAATCGAACGTGTAACTCCACCAAAGAATTCCGGAGAGCAATCCATTAGTGGGGTCACACGTTCGGTTCGAGCCCAATTTAGAGACTCGGGAGCTCAAAACGCGTCTAGAGTTTTGGCCGCCTCCATCGGTCTTCTAGCCCACTGTGCAGGGGCATGAGGGACAGGGGCTGGCCTCGGCGGCTGTTGTGCCTGGGCCCCGGGCATGGAGGTCCTGGGGGTGGTGTGCACGTGGTGGCCGGGCCGCGCCTGCGCAGGTCGCCGCCAGCCCGCCTCCCCGCCAAGCTGTGCCCGGTCCAGGACTCGTCCGGGACTCGTCCGGGACTCGTCCAGGAGGGCTGCCTGCTGCTTCGCGCGACGCCGGACCGTCTGCCGATCCTGCTCAGTATAACGATCCCTGCCACAGCCGATCGGCCGTCCAGGCATCATCGCACCTCCCAGCGGCTGTGCCTCGTCTGCTCGCTGCGACTCGGTGAGTGTTGGCTTGTCGGCGAGATCCTTGCAGTGGGCCGACGCCGTGCTTGCGCTCTTCCACGACGACCCGCCGTGCGTTTGGCGCCAGAGTCGCGAAGGACGCCCGTCCTCGGACTGCCTTCTGTCTTTCCCCGGCCGATGAGAGTGACCAGGGTGTGGGCCTCGCCTCAGACCGAACCTCAGACGCGTCCTCGGCGCGCTGTCATCGCCTTCCGGGAGCGCGCTGGAAGGCTGACGGCGCTGGAGAGGTTAGGGCAGCCGGCCACCAAAGCCCGCCAGGCCCAGGGCGCGGGGCGGCGCGGGGCGGCGCGCGGCTGTAACGCCCTGACCAGCCCCACTGTAACCGAACCCCCTCCCCTCCGCGTGCAACACCCCGCCGCCAGCGCGCCAGCCGCCACCAAGCGCGCTTCCCACGAGGCTCAACGCCTCAACTGCAACTGTGCAGTCGCACAGTGGGCCAGAAGACCGGTGGGGGCGGACAAAACTCTACACGCGTTTTGAGCTCCAGAGTCGCTAAACAGGACTCGAACCGAACGTGTGACCCCACCAATGGATGCGTCGTTCGGAGGAGCAATCCATTGGTGGGGTCACACTTTCGGTTCGAGTCCCATTTAGCGACTCTGGAGCTCAAAACGCGTCTAGAGTTTCGGCCGCCTCCACCGGTCTTCTCGCCCACTGTGAGTCGGACTTCGGAGTCACGAAATCCACCTTTTCGATTTCGCTTCTTCTTTTACTCGGCCAGTGTTTCCAGGTGACGTGGATACTCTTTCAAATCTTTCCGTCGCTCTGACGACATGCTCTGACCCTCCCCTCCCGCTCCCCTGTACGCAACAACCCATGAGTGCGAGAGAGACAGAAGCTTTGCCCCAGCGCCACACTCTCTCAAGACTGAGCGAGAGAGACGAGGAATGAGAAGTGTCTGCCCCACCCCACGGCCCCTCGCAGTGCTCGGGCCGATTCGCAGCTGTGCGAGAGAGACAGAGCGGCAGAGACGAGGGGGCCGCGGCACCATGGCGGCACCATGGCGGCACCATGGCGGCACCGCAGCGCGTGCGCACAGACGGGCGCGCTGCCTGTCTCTGTCGCACGCACCGACCTCTCCGCGACAGCGTGACAGCGGCACGCAAAAAAACTCCGGTCAATCATTTTCCGTGATTTTCACAAAAAAAAAGAAACGAGACGGCGCTGCCGGCGCTGCCGGTGCGCTGCCGCCAGTCGCCGCGGAAACAGACAAAAAAAAAAGAACGAAAACAGCACCGAGACGAAAATGGCGTTTTATTGATCCCGAGTCGACAGCCGGACGACCAATCGGCGCGCGATGCGATTTCTGAAGCGCTGCCGCCGGTTGCATCTGGTGGACTGGCTGCCCCCTCCAGGGCAGACGGCCGGGGGAAAGCCCCCCCCCCCCCCCCCGGGCGTCGCATGTTTCCAGGCCACCGGTCCAGAGAAGTGGAATAACAGAGATCGGTGATCCGGCGCGTCGGCGCGCGCTCGAGGGGAGGCTTCCCGGAATCCCGGAAAGCAATATACAGTGCCGATACATTGTTTCGGCATCGCAGGCATCCTGCAGGCATCCTGCGAGCGTTGCCGCTTTTTCATTAGAGTGGCGTGGACGGGGCGGTCCAGACGGGCGGGCACACAGGCTGCAGCGCGGCACCACGCAGGTCCGGATAGGTCGAGGGGGGGGGGGGAGTAATTGGCGATGATGGAGTCCGAAGCCGTGTCCGCTGGGCTGGGCTGGCCGGCTGGGCCCTGGCTTTGGCCGAGGCTTTAGCCCGGTGACCCAGACCCTTCGCAGTGTCCTAACAGAGCCCCAGGCCGACGCAGCCGTCTGCCCTTCCAGTGTCGTGGGTCGAGCGCCCCCAGGCCTCCAGGACGACGCCGACGACGCGACGCGTCGCCATGGCGAACCAGGCAGTGCTGCTGGTGCTGCTGGCGGCGGTCCTCCTCGACGGCGTCCTCGCGGCCGCCACCCCGGCCAGCACCACCACCAGGACGACCACCACCTCCACGCCGACCGCCACCTCGGAGCTGCCGCTCACCTGTGAGTAGTGCTCTTGTCCGCGGCCACGACGCCGTCCCCACGGAACTCCCGGTACGATCAGTTGTGGTCTAGCCCTTAATGGTAATGGCCAGGTAGGCCGCACGGCTACAGGTGTGCGCAGCGTGTTGCCTACCCTGCCGACGACAGGCGCTCCCGCGGTACCGGCGAGCACCGCTACTCCATCCTCCAACTGTTCCCCGCGTCCAACGCACAGTGGGCCAGAAGACCGCTGGAGGCGGCCAAAGCTCCAGACGCGTTTTGAGCTCTAGAGTGGCCGAACAGGAACGCTAACTGGCCGCCTGTTGCAGCCACGCGCCGCACCAAGCCGCTGTGGAACCAGACGCAGACGGACCGGCTGAAGCACGACCTGCTGCTGGGCTACGACAAGTTCGCCCGGCCGCACCCGCACGACGCCCACACCGAGGTGGACCTGCTGGTGGTGGTCAAGCACGTCAGCGTGGTGAGTCCGACGGGCCGGCCGGGCCGGGCCGGGCGCCCTGCTGCAGCGGAAGCAGACTTCACATTGCTGTTGTTCTTGTCTATCAGGATGAGTTTGCGGGCACCATGTCGCTGGACGTGTGGATCAAAATGGTGAGTACCGTGGCCAGAGGTCCTTCACGAGTGCTTCACGAGTGAGTGAACCAGTAGGGTAGCTTACACTGCAGCACCGTAGATGAGGGAAAATCAGTCGCCGAAGCAATCCGCTGCTCTTGAGAGTACAGTCGTCCGCCCCCTTTGCGTTTTCCCTCGGGGTTGCGACGAGCATCTCTGAGCAGTAGGGCGGTAGCGTGGCGCTGTTGCAGTTCTGGACCGACCCCAAGCTGGCGTGGACTCCCAGTCAGTACGGCAACCTGAGCACGCTGCACGTCGCGGACCACGAGGTGTGGCAGCCGGACATCATGCTGTACAATAGGTGGGTCGCCAGGGCTGCCAACGGAAAAATATATTTAAAAAAAATAGAAATTTAAAAAAATATAAATAATTTTCTTTTTTTTAGTGCGACGAGCCCGGGCATGTCGGCCAGCCACTACGAGACGTCCCAGATGGTGGTGACCAACGACGGGAGCGTCATCTGGGTGCCCATGACGCGCCTCGAGGTGTACTGCGACATGGACCTGACGCACTGGCCCTACGACGAACACACCTGCGAATTCCGCATGGGCTCCTGGGTGTACGACAAGAACCACGTGGACATCGTGGTGCACAACGAGACCTTCACTCTGGACGTGAGTATCAAGAGTATCGAGGGTGTCGAGGGCATCGAGAGTATCGGAAGAATCAAAATAATCGAGAGTATTGAGAGTATCGAGATAGTATCGAAAGAATCGAGAGTATTGAAAGTATCGCGAGTATTGATATTGTCGAGATTGAATAGAGTATTGATTGTCGAGATTATCAAAAGTATCGAGGGTATCGAGAGGGTATTGAGAGTATCGAACAGCGGGGCAAAGACAAAAGGGAAGGAGGGCTATCCATCACTGTCGTCTCTCTCTCCATTCGGCTTGGCCCGCTCCGCAGCCCCACGTGCAAGGCTCCACGTGGGGCGTGGTCAAGACGGCCTTCGAGAGGAAGGAGACGCTGTACGCCTGCTGCCCCGAGTGGTACGTCGACGTGAGCTTCACCGTCACGGCAACGCGGATGGGCGCGGCTTACCACCAAGTCATCGCCGCGCCTGTCACAAGTGGGTGGATCTAATGTTTTCCGACTTAAAAAAGCTATTTAAATTTTGGAAAATCTTAAAATGTACAATTTTTGGCAAATTTCAAAAAATTTAAATTTTTTTTTAATTTTAAAATTTAAAAAAAAATGGTTTTCTCTTTAATATTCTAATCTTTTTCAATTTTTTTAGCTAGCGTCATGATTCTAATGGCCAACTTCTGGATCCCCTACGAACGCACGGAGAAGGTCCTGCTGCAGGGCATCAACATCATCGTCCTGTCCTTCTCCCTGCTGTTCATGTCGCACCTCGTGCCCATCTTCACCAACCACACGCCCAACATCGGTTAGTTGTCTGTCTCTCTCGCGAGTGCGTGTGAGAGAGACAGAGAGAGACGGAGTGACGCTCGTGTTGCAGTCAAGTTCTACACGTGCGTGCTCTCGCTGGCGACGGTCACCCTGTTCATGACCGTGTCGCTGCTGAACGTGGTGCGCACGCCCCGCATCTCCGCGGTGTGCTGGCCTGTCTCGCTGCTCCTCACGCACCCCCTGCTCAGCTGGATCTCGGCGGGCGTCATCGATAACGTAAGTCTGTCTCCCTCGCACGCACGGGGCGCCCCGGGAGAGAGAGAGAGAGGGAGGGAGAGAGAGAGAGAGAGAGAGAGAGAGAGAGAGAGAGAGAGAGAGAGAGAGAGAGAGAGAGAGAGTGCCCCGGCGGGGCACTTGGCCGTATTTGCGCGGGCATAACCCGAGTTTGCGCAGCAGGCCTCTCGAGGACTCCCCCCCCCTCTCTCTCCCTCTCCGCCGAGGCCCAGCCGGACGTGGCTCGGGTCGTACGGGAAGTATCTTTATCTCGAGACCCGTTCACATTCCCGGGCGAAACATGCCTGCACTGCAAAACACCGAAAATGCGCCCTCTTGGGGCCTCGATATCAACGTTAATTACCTTACCGAGTGTATTACCCGCACGCAGCGCCAAGCAGGGCCAAATTAAGGAGTTGGATGGTGCTCCACAATGGGCCACAAGACCGGTGGAGACGGCCAAAACTCTAGACGCGTTTTGAGCTCCAGAGTCGCAGCCCGCCATACTTGAACCAAACGTGTGACCCCACCAATGGATTGCTCTTCGAGGAATCCATTGGTGGGGTCACACGTTCGGTTCGAGTATCATTTAGCGACTCTAGATCTCAAAACGCGTCTAGGGCTTCGGCCGCCCACTGTGACTGGCTCGGTGTCTTTCAGGTGGCTGCACCTCAGGCCCCCGACGACCCCGACGGCCCCGACGGTCCCCGACGGCCCCGACGGCCCGCACTCGGACTCGGTGGCCATCCTGCCGCTGCCTCGTGAGGCCGGCGTCGAGGCCATGCACATGGAGAACTCGCTGGAGCTGAGCTACGCGCGCAACCGCAAGGAGTGGCGGATCCTGGCCGGGACGCTGGAGCGCATCTGGTGCTTTTGCATCATCATCACCATCCTCTACTGGTCCTTCATCTTCCTCAACCCCTAGACTCTCCCGCGGAAGTCCGAGTCCAAAACCATCGCGCCGCTCCGCGTTCATTTTCATTCGTTTTGTTGTGACTTCACGATTCGTACTTATCGCTGGGAGGCATACGCCGAGGCGTACGCACAGCCTGGAACTGCCTTGGACGACATCGCTACCCCGGACCGCGGGGCGCGCGGGGTATCGCCGACTCCGGGCAAGGAGTGTGGCCCCAGCAAGGAGTATACGCAGCGCGGCCGGACTGAAAGACGCCACGTCCCGCATCCAAAACCAGGGGCCACTCCTGTATTTTGTCGTCTTTTTCTGTAAATAATGCGAGCCGGCTTTCGCGACGCTGGACTGCGCAGTGGACCGCACGGCTGCCGCCGTCTCGTTTCGGGGAATAGTGTCGTTTTCCAGTGAACGCGTCCCGTCCGCCTTTTCCAAACTCGTCCGTGACTTGGCGGGGCGGGGCGGGGCGGGGCGGGGCGGGGCGTGCATATGAACCAGTCGGCCGGGCCGGCCGGGCTGACGCCCCCGCGAGACGCGTGTTCGCCTGACAGGCGAACGCCCCGCGACTTTATGTCGGTTGTTACAAACTTTTCGGGAAGACCTTTTCGGATTATTCGCAGTCATAAGGAGAAGATTGGCTTCGGGCTTCGGCCCGGTTCGGGTGTCTTTCTGTCGTCCGTGAGAGAGAGAGAGAGAGAGAGAGAGAGAGAGAGAGAGAGAGAGAGAGAGAGAGAGAGAGAGAGAGAGAGAGAGAGAGAGAGAGAGAGAGAGAAGGAGGATTGTGTAGTGTGCGTAGAGCGTAGTCGCAACTTGACTTTCGTAGTTACCAGCTGGCTGTGTACCAATGCAGGTGTGTGTGAGAGAGAAAGAATACATGCCTCTTTGAACTAAACAAACATACTTTATTGGTGAACCTTTCGTCCCTACATTTTATAGTATAGCCCGGACATTTAACTTCGTTCCGGTAATGCCCAAATCTTAATAGTCAATTTGAAACAATAAGACATTAAAACAATGTTCCCTGGAGGAAATGCCTGTTATATTCACAATGCAGAGAAACAAATAGAAACTTTCATCAGAAACATTCACGCCTGCTAAATAAATTCAGCCAATCAGGTTCATAAATATAAAATCTTCCACTCAGAACTAGTTTACCGGCAAATCTCGCAGTGTCGTGGGAGCGTCAGCAATCGACTCGAACGGCGTTCGATCGGTCGAAAGCCTCCTCGGAGTCTCGGAGCGCGTGGAGGGACTCGGAGGGACTAGGCTCGCAGCGTCCCGACGGGCCTCCTGAACCTCATCATATTGACCTTGCCCCCACAACAACTGGGTCAGGTTCTCATCAGAACGACTGCCACTTCTCCATCGCATCCACGCGTTCCGGCGCACCTGCTACACACTCCCAAGGAGAGGAACCGACTCTGCCTTTTTCTCGGCACCCCAACACCTCGCGACCTCGCGGTCGCCGGGCCTCTGACGGCCTCTAATTTTCTTCACGCGGAACAGACACTTTCACTCATATCATTTCATACGCAATATACAATATACACTTATACATTATATGTACAACGTACACTTTTACATAAAAATCACAAATGGTTGGTTAGATTATATATTTACATCAAGTATGCGTAATGGCAAACAGTTCCAGTCCACAAAATATAGCAGCTATTGTTAATCGAGCACTATAGTGATTATTTTAAGAAGATAGCACCGCAATCCTCTACAACCAAGCTAAAGACATGCGTAAAAAAAAGGAAAACGGGATTTTTTTTTTGGTTTGAAGGTAAAGTCTTGCTTGTGTCAGTTGAATGGGTTTACTTAACGCCTTTCTTTGCACACATAACCAGTAGCTAAGAACGTAAAAAGATTATTTTAGCTGCCGACTCTTGACACTGTAGGTCCTCAGTGAAACACTACACCGCAAACCATGGTTTGGAAGTACCTTAAAACGACGAAGTATATACAGGCAATCAGTTTCCTTTGACTTTTCTTTTTTAGATATTGCCACATCCTCCTAAATACAGCGCTGGTCACAGTTCGCCAACATAACATTGTAACATTTTTATACATCAATAATAAAATAAGGCGTAATTTGTTTGTACCTTAGACTAGCGATTGCTCCCCTTTCGTAGCGCTTTTCTTCGATTTACCTTGCCGGGCTGCGCGGCACAGCCGTCCACAAATTACGTCATCTTGAGACAGGGGGGGGGGAGGTTGGGAGAGCGTTCCTAGCCTAGCACTTGAATTGGTGGGGGAGAGGGGGGATTGTGATGACGTAATTTGTGGATAGGTTGGGTCAGGGCAGGGGGCCGGCCGACAGCTCTCTGACTGCCTGGCCTGGCTGGCCACGCCGTAGAAGCTCGGGGGAAAGAGGCAGCCGTCCCCCTGGCGAGGTGACGCTGCCGCATCAAATACCATTTAAAATTCACGGCCATTGCACAGAAACAAAACGAAAAAAGTGAACAACATGACGCGCCTATTTACAAAATCATGTGTGCACGCCGCGCTACCGCCACCCGATGGTAGATTCGCTGCCTTGCCAGCGCGCGCGCATTGTTGGCGAACTGCACTCTATTTACAACCGCAGCAGCAGCAGCACAACAACAACTGTGTTTATTGGCGAAGAAAGGCTATTAGAATAATTTACAGGGTGCGCACCAGCCCGCTAGTTATTCAGGTTCAGATTCACGTTCGCGGCCCGACCGGGGCGGGGCTTGGGCGGGGCTTGGGCGGGGCCGACGGCGTTGCTCAGGGCGGGAAGACGTCAGGAAGAGGCCGCGGCAGTGCCGCGCCAGGCCGCGCACGGTGCCGAGCAGGGCGAGGAGTACGAGACGCAGCCAGCACGCCGGGCCAGCAAGCCGCCAGTGGAGGGGGCGGGGCAGTCAGGCCGCGGCAGTCAGGCCGGGGCACTAGAAGCACGCCGGAGTCGCGCGGTGAGGCGCCGTTCCAGGACAGAGAGAGACGGCCAGCTCTCTCTCTCCCTCAGCGCCGTCTGGAGGCGCGCTGCGGTCCAGCCAGCCCCCGGCTGCGTGCGGTCGGGCTGGTCGGGCTGGTCGGGCAGCTTCACCGACAGGATGGCCTCGACGACGGGGGGCAGCGGCCCGCTCACCGCCACACCGCCTGCAGCACCAGGGACGCGCCCAGCGCCGCGACAAGCACCGCGGCCTCCACGCAGGCGCGCGCCGCGGCCGACGGATCTGGAACAAGAAGAAGACGGGCGTCTGAGAGACACGGCGGAACCGTGGCACAGTGGGGCAGAAGGCCGGTGGGGACGGTCAAAATCTGGGGGGCTCCCAGAGTCGCTAAGTAGGACTCGAATCGAAACGTGTAACCCCACCAATGCATTCCTCGTTCGGAGAGGTTCGAGTCCCATTTAGCGACTCTGGAGCTCAAAACCCGTCTAGAGGTTTGGCCGTCTCCGCCGGTCTTCTGGCCCACTGTGCATGCAGGTAGGTAAGGCAGCCGGCAGCCGGCCCGACGGCTGGCCGGGTAGATGAGGGAGATGAGCTAGACAGACGCGCGTTGACACATGCGGCGTGCGTGTTTGCACTACGTCCGAAGGTGAGCGACTTCCCTCTCTCTCGCACCGCCTCGCCCCGCCTCACCCCGTCTCTCTCCCCCGCACGCGGTGCACGTGTAGCGCCCATTAGCAAAGCAAAGCACGTCAGATGATTGACACGTCCCCCCCCCCCCCACACACACACACGCAAGGGTGCAGGGTGTGGCGCATGTTTCTTTCGTCTGCTGTGCCTTGGGATGCGTTCTCTCTCTTGCTGTGCACCTATCCGCAGTGCCTTCCACCCTTCGTGTCTCGCTCTACACGCCTTCAAATCTTACTGAATACTGCTTTCGAATCTTACTACACTGCCTTTGCTCCTGCTTTTGAATATCTCCCCACCCCCCTCGTCTTGCCAGCCAACCACCGCCCTCTCGCGGCGGACCTTGATTTGAACCCTTTTCCGACTTCCCCGCCACACCTGTCGCGTCCTGGAGTCCCACCGCGGCCTCGTTTTGCCCCGCCCCGCCCCGCCCCGCCCCGCCCCGCCCCGCCCCGCCGGCACGTCGAGCCGCACGTCCCCGGGGGCGTGACCAGAAACCAATGATGTACCTCAGCCCCGTCCCTACACGTCGAACTGTATCACTCAGAGTACAGTGTCTGGATTTCTGCGCGTCGCGCTCCCACTCGCGGAGCCAGCACTAGACCGAAACCAGAAAACCTCGCGTCGAAACCCCGAGATAAGCGTGCCACAGTGGGCCAGAAGACCGGTGGAGGCGGCCAAACCTCTAGACGCGTTTCGAGCTCCAGAGTCGCTAAACGGGACTCGAACCTAACGTGTGACCCCTCCGATGGATTCCTCGCCGGAGAGCAATCCATTGGTACACGTCCGGTTCGAGTCCCATTTAGCCACTCTGGAGCACAAAACGCGTCTAGAGGTTTGGCCGCCTCCACCGGTCTTGGCCCACTGGGCGTGCCTTTCTTCGCGCTCTTCGCTCGAAAGGTGTAAATATAAATTGACCCTTTTTTTCTAAACAGTGCGGTGGCTGATGACGTCACCCCACCAGGAGGTCTCACTACACAGGCGCAGCCCCGCGCAGCCCTTTGGAGGTCTATTAGGCCGACTGGCCGGCCGCGACCGGAAAGGGGGAAGGGGGGGGGGGAGGGGAGAGGCTGCGGAGGCCACGGCTGCATGATCGCGGTCAGCGCGGAATTTCATTACACGGACCGGAGAGCGAGAGAGAGCGCTGCGTGCGAGGGGTGGGCGCGCCGCGGCAGAGCGAGAGAGACAGCGAACCGCTTCGGACGCCCCCCTCTGCGGCGCACTGATGGACAGCAGCGCAGCATCGACCCCCTCGAACGCATCCGCCGACTCATTTTTGTTATTTTTACAACAAAATCCCTTTCTCCCTTTTTCGCACCCCAATTCGTCACTGTGGCCGCGCGCGGCCACTACAATGTGGCCGGAATGACTTGAAGATTAATAAAATGCTCGCGCTGGAGTAGCCGCGGGATAAACGCAGGGGTAGTTATGACTTTGGCGTAAGATTTTAACGGCGCTCGCACTAAAAGGAGAGGCGAGGGACAAAGAGAGCGAGCGAGAGAGAGAGAGAGAGAGAGAGAGAGAGAGAGAGAGAGAGAGGAGAGAGGAGGAGAGAGGGAGAGAGGGGGAGAGAGAGAGAGAGAGAGAGAGAGAGAGAGAGAGAGAGAGAGAGAGGGAGAGAGGGAGAGAGGAAAAAATAACGGCGTCATTAGGTTGGGATTAGTTGGGGAGTTATGGCAGATTTGGCTGCCATTACACTGTGGGAACTAATCTAGCGAGGAAGTGTGGCGGGGCGCAGTGTTGCACAGACTGATGGCATCCGGCAGGATAAGCAAGCCCCAAGGAAGCGGCTTGTCTCTCTCGCACCCTGCGGCCCGGCTGGCGAGTGCGAGAGAGACAGAGCGACGGACAGGTCGGGGCGCTCATAAGGCTGACCTCCAGCAGCCTAGCCGGGGCCGCTGGCCCAGCCCGGCCCAGCCCGTATCGGCAGGGGGCTGATAATGTTTCCGAAGGGCTTACGCGCCTTTCTCCGTCTTTCTCCTTGCTGCTATCTCGCCCTCTCACTCACTCTCCCTCGGCCGGCCGAGGCCCCCCAGTGTCTATCCACCCTCAGTGCAAATCCGGACCCTCTTTAACGTAAAGAGAAGGGGATGGATAAAAACTAAAAAAAAAGAAATAAAGGTCGTTGGCTCATCCTGCTCGTCCTCACCCTCTTTGCAGCCTAAAGGTAAAAGGCCCGCGTCCCCCCGGTGCTTCGAGCAGAGTAGCGCACGAATAAGGAAAATAAAAAAACAACATAAATTTGGAACGAAATAAAATTCCAGCGCCTTCTGCATCGCAAAAAGCGAAAAAAATCAAGAAAAAACGCAAGACGGTGTTTGAATTTAAGTTTAAATCGTCTGATTACTGTGATTCTACGGTGATGAGCGCAAATGCATTCAGCTTTACTATACTGCTTTTTTTGCTGGACCATTGAGGAATGCGGTCAAAGAATGTCCGACCGGAAAGCAGTGTCCCAACAAAGGCATCTCCACCGTGTCTCCCTCCCTCCAAAATGAAAAAATAAATAAAAAAAAGAAAAACCCGCCGGTATTTGAACCCGTGACCTAGGTGACCTCACCTCCGGGGTAGCGGCCGCGCTTGCCGTCGTCGTACATGTCCTGGTCGTAGGGCTCGTTGGGGGGCTGGTTGGTCTCCAGGACGTTGGGCGGCACCAGGTAGGAGCTGCGGAGCTCCACGGACCGCTCGTCCACCTTGTTGTACACGTCGTAGATGGTGGCCAGGCACCGAATCTAAAAAG
>NW_023144621.1:4201677-4510266 GCF_012932325.1 Thrips palmi | reverse complement strand
AGAGAGAGGGAGAGAGGGGGAGAGGGGAGAGAGAGAGAGGAGAGAAAAGAGAGAGAGGGGGAGAGAGAGGGAGAGAGGGAGAGAGGAAAAAATAACGGCGTCATTAGGTTGGGATTAGTTGGGGAGTTATGGCAGATTTGGCTGCCATTACACTGTGGGAACTAATCTAGCGAGGAAGTGTGGCGGGGCGCAGTGTTGCACAGACTGATGGCATCCGGCAGGATAAGCAAGCCCCAAGGAAGCGGCTTGTCTCTCTCGCACCCTGCGGCCCGGCTGGCGAGTGCGAGAGAGACAGAGCGACGGACAGGTCGGGGCGCTCATAAGGCTGACCTCCAGCAGCCTAGCCGGGGCCGCTGGCCCAGCCCGGCCCAGCCCGGCCCAGCCCGTATCGGCAGGGGGCTGATAATGTTTCCGAAGGGCTTACGCGCCTTTCTCCGTCTTTCTCCCTTGCTGCTATCTCCCCTCTCACTCACTCTCCCTCGGCCGCCGAGGCCCCCCAGTGTCTATCCACCCTCAGTGCAAATCCGGACCCTCTTTAACGTAAAGAGAAGGGGATGGATAAAAACTAAAAAAAAAGAAATAAAGGTCGTTGGCTCATCCTGCTCGTCCTCACCCTCTTTGCAGCCTAAAGGTAAAAGGCCCGCGTCCCCCCGGTGCTTCGAGCAGAGTAGCGCACGAATAAGGAAAATAAAAAAACAACATAAATTTGGAACGAAATAAAATTCCAGCGCCTTCTGCATCGCAAAAAGCGAAAAAAATCAAGAAAAAACGCAAGACGGTGTTTGAATTTAAGTTTAAATCGTCTGATTACTGTGATTCTACGGTGATGAGCGCAAATGCATTCAGCTTTACTATACTGCTTTTTTTGCTGGACCATTGAGGAATGCGGTCAAAGAATGTCCGACCGGAAAGCAGTGTCCCAACAAAGGCATCTCCACCGTGTCTCCCTCCCTCCAAAATGAAAAAATAAATAAAAAAAAGAAAAACCCGCCGGTATTTGAACCCGTGACCTAGGTGACCTCACCTCCGGGGTAGCGGCCGCGCTTGCCGTCGTCGTACATGTCCTGGTCGTAGGGCTCGTTGGGGGGCTGGTTGGTCTCCAGGACGTTGGGCGGCACCAGGTAGGAGCTGCGGAGCTCCACGGACCGCTCGTCCACCTTGTTGTACACGTCGTAGATGGTGGCCAGGCACCGAATCTAAAAAGAAGAACATATTCAATTTCAAAATTATACTTAAAAAAAATGCATTTTTCTTCACACGGAATTTTTAATGAGCAGCTCTCGAATTCGCAGCCAAGAAAGTACACAGACGGCGGCATCGCAGACGGTCTGCGAAAAAACGGCGGACACTGGGAGGTGGCTGCGTGGCGGCGCGGCGGCGGGGCGCGGACGTCCCCGAAGACAGCACCCCTCCGGAGCCAGCCGATCCGTCGAGACGCATTATCAAATATTTTTTGAGGACACATCACAAGTCATTGTCAGCCAATCCAGGCTGGCTGCAAGGCCTTGCCATTAGTGGAGACGATGCTGCCCGAGGGTGAGAGAGAGAGAGAGAGAGAGAGAGAGAGAGAGAGAGAGAGAGGATCGAAGACGGCGCCACCTCCATCAACGCACAGCCTTGTTTGGAGATCCAAATGAGACGGCTTGCTCGGGGTAGGGGTTGCCCGGTGGCGGAAGCCTGCGAGAGCGAGAGAGACGGAGAGGGCGGCAGTCACACTGCGCGTCATCCCACGGGGGAGGCTCGCCCCGACGGCTGGAGGCAAGCGGGAGGCAAGCGGGAGGCAAGGCACGCTGCACTGGAAGCTGGCTGGAACGATTAAAGAGACGTCCGGGGACATTCGACGCGACGCGCGCACTCCCACCACCAGCCGACACTGCAGTCAGCCGAAGGACGAAGGACGCACGTCTCTCTCTCTCCACACACACACACACACACACACACACACACACACACACACACACACACACACACGAGGCAATTTGTTGTGGCGGAGTGCGCGGGAAATCCTGGGTGCGGCGTGGCTGGCACGACTCGTCGTCCACAAAACACCCGACTGTGTCACGCGGGCCGTGTCGCTTTCGGGCCGACGGCGGCGACGGCGGTGACGGCGGCGCCAGTGCTCTTCTGGACGAGGAGAAGGTCTCCTCCGATTTCAGCATTTCAGCCCCGAGAGCGCGAACCTCTCGGACCGAGACGGCGCGACGGTGGGCGCGCACGTGCAAGGAGGACCCACGAACAACAACAACAAAAGCAAGGCACACGTGTACGTACTGACTGCACTGCACTGGTAAAACAAAGGCATAAAAATTACGCCCTTTAGGGCATAAATACTCTTTTACGCCTTTCCAAGGGCATAATCGTTTTATGCCCTTGGGAAGGGCGTAAATGGTATAGGAATTTCAAGCAAAATTTTAATGCCCTTCCCAAAGGCATTAACGATTTATGCCCTTTAAGGGCGTAAATCGTTTACGCCCTTTAGGGGCATAATTTTTATGCCTTTGTTTCACCAGTGTGACAACGTGAAGGAGTCATGAGGAAAAAAACCGTCATGCTTATGGGAAAAAATTATTGGAATCAAAAAACATGTCCCAGACAAGCTAAAAATCTTAAAAGTGGAACCCGAGCGCATTCTTAAGGGCGGGTTTGCGTCGCAAGGAATAGTCTGCTGAAAAAAAAAGAAGTAAATAATTACACAAGTGAGACTCGAACCTCGGTCTTCGAGATGTCAGTGCGGTGCGCTTACGAGCTCGGCCACGGCCTCTCCGGGAGCATCGGTTCGAATCTCGCCGCCGAAAGAGCGGCGACGGTCGTGAGGACGACAGGGGAACCAGAGACGGGCCCTACTGTCGCCAGACGGCGCTCCGGCGCGGCCCTTCCCAGGGGCCAAAATTACTAGTGAAGGTCCTCATAAAACGCGTCGCGCCTGCAGTCACGGGAAATCACGCTGAGGAGTCACTTAGGTGGTGTCCAGAGTGGGGCAGCCTGATGTGACGGCAGCGCGGGGTAGCGCAGGGCCCGAAGGGCGCGATGTAAGGGAAGGGAGAGCGTGCCAGGGGGTGCACAGTGGGCCAGAAGATCGGTGGGGGCGGACGAAGCTCCAGACGCGTTTTGAGCTCCAGAGTCGCGAAACAGGACTTGAACCGAACGTGTGACCCCACCAATGGATTGCTCTCCGAAAGAGAAATCCATTGGTCGGGTCACACGTTCGGTTCGAGTCCTGTTTGGTGACTCTAGAGGCCAAAACCCGTACGGGACTTTGGCCGCCTCCGCCGGTCTTCTGGCCCACGGTCACCCACGGTGGGGTGGGGGCGCGCGGCTGTCCTCAAGGGATAGCGCGACAACGTTGCAGTGCATGGATTGATGCTGAATGACGTGACAGCAGGCTGCCAGCCCCGCCAGGGAGGCAGGCGACGAGGGGGAGATTCAATCAAATTCAGCATGGCAGCCGCGTATCGGAATGACGAGAAAATGAATTGTCACACGGGGGAAAATAACAGAAGAGTAAAAAAATAAACGGCGGTGATGAATTGGAATCGGCGGGCGCAGAGATCGTGACTGGCACGTCCCCTACCAACAAGTCCGTCCGAACTTTCCGAAATTCCGGTCCATATCTTCAACGGTGACCGTTAGGAACCTCGTTTACATGACAACAGAGCTAAAAAATCCCATCGTTTGCACTCTCAGAGCCATACTGACATTTTTGTCTGTACTTTTACTTAAAAATTATTTCTATGTAATTTATGAACAATTTTTTAGGTATCTTACTGATAAAAATATATGTGTAACGTATTGACATTTTGTATGTTAGCCTTACTAACAAATCTGTCACTAGTTATTTAAAAGAAGTATGGAGGCCTTCTGGGACTAATTTGTTAGTGCCTACTAAGAGATTTTGTCAATAGTAAGAAAGAAACGGAGTCAGTAGCAACTAATAAATAAAGTCAGTACATACAAATAAAATTCTATGTACATGATCAATATTTGTCGCAGACATTACATATATTTTTATGGACTTGCAATACTTGTCGCTGACTAACAAGTGGTCCAACAAGCTATCCGTTCCAAAATAAATCTTGTCGCTGAAAAAATTAGCATTAAAAGTGTCGTTTAGTAACGACAAAAGTTTTGTCAGTGATTATTCTGGTAAATTTTTATCAACAAATTTATCAACAAATTTATCAACAATTTTATCAACAAATTTGTTAGTAATGTACTAAAAATATTGTCTATGGAATTGTACATATACCATGGACTTTTTATTCGTGGCATATGAACAAATTTCTAAGTATTATTGTTGCGTAAAAAAATTCATATGCTACTTAGGAAATGTTGCTGCTGCTATGAACAAAAAGTCAATATGGCTCTGAGAGTGTGTCCTGTGCACGATGCACGTAGATGCAAGTGGAGTCAGGCACGCACCTTGAGCTTGTTGTCGGGCCCGAAGTGCTCGGCCAGCAGCTTGATGGACACGCCCACCACGGGCCGCTGTCTCTTCTCCTCGTCCGGCCGCGTCTTGAAGTGACTCACCCGCTCGCGGCCCACGTACTGCAACACAGAAAACAGATTTAGAGACTGGCTGGAATACGAACCCGGATCCTTCGCGCGTTTTGAGCTCCAGAGTCGCTGGCACGGACCGACCGCATGACCGCACCAATGGATTGCTCTTTCGGAGAGCATTGGTGGGGTCACACGTTCGGTTCGAATCCCGCTAAGCAATTTTGGAGCTCCAAACGCGTCTAGAGTTTCGACCGCGTCCACCGGTCGTCTGGCACACTTTGCGGCGTGAACACACTACGTCTTGTCGCGAATTTTGAGTCCGCACTTCCCTCCCGCAAGTGGTCAGCAGCAGGCGCTAATGTCCGACGTAGCAACTAAGAGATAAGCCCAAACTCAAACTGCCAACTGTGGGCCGAACGCCGCCAGCCAGAGCCAGGGGCAGCCAGAGCCGCCACCCCGACCCGGGCGGCAGCGCGCAGAGTGCGTCCACCAGCTGTGATTGGATGTTGTTGCACAGCATCGGGTCGGCGAGCGCGACGCCGGGCTTCGGGATTGTTCGTCGGTCGGCGACCAACCCAACGTTCCCGACCGGACCGTATTTGTCAAAGCACAGCAGCAACTTGCCAGGATTTCGGCCTTCGGGGCCTCCAGCCCGCCCAAGGCAACATGCGCAGCGTTTCCGAAGGACACCGAAGGCTCACGTAATTTTGACAGGGCCGAGACCGAACCGGGCTGAACACTTTGGAGGTTTACTAAAGTCCAAAGCGTACAACCAGTTTTTGATTATTTTCTTAAAAATGCACCGGGGTTTGCGCACAGGGTCGCTCTAGTGCAGTCGTCGCCGCTTCGCATTAGGCTGCCCGCTCGACCACAGGCTGGAGCCTCGCTGGAGCCTCGCTGGAGCCTCGCTGGAGCGGCCGAAGACGGGGACGCCCCGGCCAGGCCCGGCCAGGCCAGACAGAAACAAACTTCTTGCGGGTTCCCTTGAAAATTCTCGGCCCCCCGGCGCTCCAAGGCGGCGGCGGTGGCCCCGGTGGACCTCGCCGTCGAGGAGGCGGGCGGTGTCCGCGACCACGGTGGTCGCAGGGCGGTGGCAGGGCGGTCGCCGGGGCCGGGTACTAAATCAAGCCCTCTGTGGTGGACTTGGGCTGCTGTTCGACGCCCAGTGCGGCCTGCAGTGTCACCCCACTGGGAAACGGCGAGCCTGCTGGCCTGCTCGGCCACGGCGGCTGCGAACTCCAACGGCGCGTTGCAAATTCAAAAGTGTTGTCCCGGAGCCTTTTTTTCGCGCGTTCCCTGAAGGTGTAGCGGCAGCGGCCTGCCGGCTGACGCCTTGGCAGGGAGGCAGTCATAGCACCCAGACAAGCCTTCCGACAAGTTTGCCACCCGGACCGGAGGTACTTCCCCGCTCAATTATTCACGTTTTTTTGACAAGCCAAACAGGCGAAAGCGGTGGACTCGCCTCTCCCCGCGGGATGCTGCCCGTCTCGTGGAGGCCTCGCTAGCGCCTGCGAGGTAGGCACCCGGGCCAGGACTCACGACGCCCCTGTGTGGCGGGACTGCCTACCCAGCCCGGCGTCTCTCTCTCTCTCTCTCTCTCTCTCTCTCTCTCTCTCTCTCTCTCTCTCTCTCTCTCTCTCTCTCTCCCTCTCTCTCTCCCCCTCTCTTTCGCTCTGCTCTCCAGGGCTTGAGGAACGCGGGCTTCGCACGCACTGGGCCTCAGCCGTGGCACCCCTGGGGCCCAGGGTACACAACCTACTCTTCGCAAAATAAACTAAAAATGGAATTATTTTATTGTTTGGAAAATGGGGTTGGATTGCGTCGCTCGGATGCGACGGTTGGTAATCCCTGCCGCCTTGCTGCGCCTTGCTGCGCCTTGCTGGCTGCCACAGACGCGAGGCGGTCTGGCAGAGCGCCGGGCCCGCTGTACGTATATTTCACGGAGTCGAGTGCCAAGTCCGGGTTCAATACTTGTGCATGCCCGCCGCGGCCCGCCCAGACCCGCCCAGGCCCGCCCAGGCCAGCCAACCGCGTTGCCACCAATTGCAGGAAACACTTTCTGCAAGCGTGGCGATGTCGTTCGGTTCTGAGATTTGCAGGTTATGTTCGCCCCTTTGGGGCGCACAGTCTCGTGATAAAATATGTACGATTTATAATTTTTACAGTGCACGTCGGCACGCACTTCGATAGATTGAATTCTCTTGTCCCGACGTCGCTGCTTCGATTACTAATAGAGAACTTCCACCCCCGCAGGGATCACCAGCCCGCCAGTAAAATTAAACGATTGAACTGAAGTAGGAAGGGAGGGCGTTTGCATTTTGAATCGCGGCCGGCCGAAGCAAGGGTGGCGTCCCTGGCAGCAGCAGCAGCGACGCTCGACCAAGAAACGCATTTACATCCTTCTGAATTTTTAATTTCGTCTTTTAAAAGAGCAAACAGAATCTTCCGCGCTCTGTTCCTAATGGGTTCGACCCCCTGCCCCGGTCCGCTCTCCCTTTCTCTCTCTTTCTTCCTCTCTCTCGATCGTGTAGACACAATGCCGGCATGAGAACGCACTACAAAAAGTGTCGTTAGACTTACATCAATCAAGCCGAGTCTTTGCATTCCTAATCAATTTTCGCCTCACTCCTTTCTCCGCTAATGTCCGGCCGCGAAATAAGAAAGGCAGACTTTGTTTTACAAGTGTCACCGCCCCTTATTAATTATCCATCTTCCTCTTCCTTCCCCTCCTTCTTTTTCTTTTGGAATCTGCCTGCCGTTTACAGCGTAGCGACGCGGCACAGTGGGTCAACCGGAGGAGGCGCAAACAAAATTCTAGCTCTTACAGGACTCGAACCGTACGTGTGACCCCACCAATGGATTCCTCGTTCGGAGAGCAATACATTGGTGGGGTTACACGTTCGGTTCGAGTCCCATTAAGCACTCTGGGGCTCAAAACGCGTTTGAAATTTTGGCCGCCTTCTCCGGTCTTCTGGCCCACTGTGCGCGCCGCCTTCTTCGCTGGGTTCAAGGCCCGGCATCGGAAACGGCGATATTGTCCCCGGCACTGGTAACGGGGTTTTACTGTCGCGACCGGAAATCGAGCAAGCAAAATAATAGTTGACTGGCGCCCCGCCAGGCCGCGCTGCCAGCAGTGGCTCATAACGAGGTTCTAATTAAGAGGAGTGTGTGGCTTGAGAGACTCCTCATTATTATGTTCCTAAATCAGGCCCAAATGAGGGATCGGACATCTTCAACAAATAGATTCAAAAAATAATAAAATCTTCTTTTTTTTTAAATTTTGCAAAAAGAAAGACATTTTTTCTGTAAAATTTGATTTTTTCTGATTTTGATTTTTCCCCCTTGAACATTCACAACAACTGTTTGTTTTTTCTATGAGAGCGAACTGCGTGTTGACTTTTGTGCTGAGTCCACTCCGCTGGCGCCGCTGGCCACGGGACGCTTGGCATGATGCACCTGTCTCCCTCCCACCTCTGTTATCGCTGCTCTCGCTCGGCCGCGTCCCGGCGAGCCTTGGCCGACTCGTTCTGTCTCTGTCACGCTCGCGGGCCGCTGAGCGAGAGTGCGAGAGAGACAGACGGAATCTGGCGGGCTTCTGGCCGCGTCAGCAGGACCGCCACCTTAACACTGCAAAAGGCTCATTTCCCCAAACGATGAAAAATTGCTTTCCCGGCGGCGCGTTTCGCCGCGTTTCAACGTGTTGCTGTTGGCAACGCCGCGACACTCGGCGTGATGGATCCCCACCAGAAGGACGCGCAGTGGGCCACAAGGCCGGTGGAGGCGGCCGAAATCCCGGACGCGTTTTGAGCTCCAGAATTTCTAAATGGCACTCGAACCGAACGTGTGACCCCACCAATGGATTCCTCGTTGGGAGAGCGATCCGTTGGTGTGGTCACACGTTCGGTTCGAGTCCCATTTAGCAACTCTGGAGGTGAAAACGCGTTTGAAATTTTGGCCGCCTCCACGGTCTTCTGGCCCACTGTGGCACGAAAAGAAGGACAAAGCCGGGGCGGAGTAGGCCTGGGCGGACGACTTGGAGACCAAAGATACCGCCGCCGAAACTAGAATGGAATGTGAACTGGATTCCAAACTGCAGAACATCGTCAGGAGCACCAGCTGCCCCACCCTCACTTGGCAGCCAGGCTCGGTCGGCGTGCAGACCAGTTCAGCGGACTTAAGTTCCCCGCAAACGGTCGGGGCGGAAAAAAGGCCTGCATCACCTTGATGCTTATCGCGGCGAGGATGTCATGATGCCGCCCTTTATCTTCTTTCTCTCTCCCGGCGTGTTTTTTCTCCCCCCCCCTCTCTCCGCCTGTTCCCCGCGGTGAGGCGAAAACCAGAGGCATATCGCAGAGGGCGTTACACCTGAGTGAATGCGGCAGCCAGCCAGACACACCACAACAAGGCCGAGCTGGTCTCCTCTGCTGAGCGCCGGGTTCGAATACCACACTCTTCCAGACTTTTTTTCTTCCCGCCATTTTACCGTGGTTAAGTCAGACCACTGTTTCACTTCGCCCCGCCCTCTGAGGCAGGCGTCTCCCTCGTCTCGCTGGCCGTCGCTCGGCCGACAAGGCGAATAATTGGGCAAAGCATTGACTCGCCGAGTACTTATTGACACTCGGGAGCTTGAGGCAGGCGCCTCCCTCGTCTCGCTGGCCGTCGCTCGGCCGACAAGACGAATAATTGGGCAAAGCATTGACTCGCCGAGTATGACACTCGAGACGAACAAACTTGGAACGAGGCGACGAGGGACTACCACTGCCCCGCCAAAAATCTGGCACCTCACTGTCAAAATGTGTTACCACTTTGATTAAAAGCGAAATTTGTTGGTAGACGCTCTCTCCGGGTGGGAAGACTTCCGCACAGACAGACAGGCAGACACACAGACGGGGAGGAAAACAAAACCAGGCCAATAGGTATAGCAGGGGCAATGGGGCGACTACAGCCTGATCCCACACTGTGCCACACTCCGCGTGTCCACTCGCAGCAGCCAGTGCAGGGCCATGAAGGCTCCCCCCCCTCCCCCTCACTGCCACGCTCCCAGTCTTAGAGCGCTAGTGCGGGCGAGCGAGCACATGGCCACATATGGACTCATATGAACCCATAAGGGGGCCTATATGGCCGCATATGGCGTTTGCTGGCATCCCGCTCCGGCCTCGTTCCCCGCCCCCCCCCCACCTCAATTCTTTTCTATAGACGCCCGTTTGCAGACCCGCATCGCTAGACGCGGCACGTTCGCTAGATCCCCCGCTGTTTTAACCGGACCCTCGAATGGGGGACACTCGCTGAGGCCGCCTCACACTGTTGTGGCGCACAGTGGGCCAGAAGGCCGGCGGAGGCGGCCAAAACTCTAGACGCGTTTCGAGCTCCAGAGTCGCGAAACAGAACTCGAACCGGACGTGTGACCCCACCAATGGATTGCTCTCCGCACGAGGAATCCATTGGTGGGGTCACACGCTCGCTTCGAGTCTTCTCGCCCGAGTCGAGCCCCACTCACCTGGTTGCCGTTGATGTAGATGGTGAGGTTGGCCGGCGGGTGCGAGGGCTCCGTCGTGCAGTTGGCGCGCAGGTACTCGCCCAGCTGGTAGCGCGACTTGAGCCCCAGGATGTTGGGTGGGTGGCGCGGCACCTCTGCAACAACCAAGGTTCAAGGTTTCTGTTCAGAAAAAGATAATATCTTTTCTGACGCGTGCTTTATGTATTTTTTTTCTCGTTTGTTTCTCATTTGATTGTCGAATTAAAATTCCCAGGCAGCAGAGTGTGATTTGAAGCTCGCTGGAAGATAGGGTGGGCGGGAAAATACGACATGCTCGCTCAAATTCTCGAGTCTCTCTCTCTCTCACACACACACTCTCACACACACACACTCACACACACACACTCACACACACACACAGTCGGGTCGGCATTTCAGGGCCTTCCTTGAACGTCAACACACACTGCTGCGAAATCTGGACTTCGTGTCGACGGAGACAGGCGCAAAAGGGAATGGGTTAGGGAGGGAGAGAGAGAGAGAGAGAGAGAGAGAGAGAGAGAGAGAGAGAGAGAGAGAGAGAGAGAGAGAGAGAGAGAGAGAGAGAGAGAGACGGCGAGCATGGCGCTCCTCCCTTAAATTAAGAGCAGCAACAGAGCGACACACTTAGAAAAGACACGCCCTGTCGCTGCGACACGCGAGCAATCTCCAGCCGGCCGCCCCACACTGCGACGCGCTGCGACGCCGGCGCCAGACGAAGGACGAAGATGCATGGGCACGGCTGGGCACGCCTGGGCCTGGCATGCGTCCGCCGAATACCTGTTCTCCTTTTTCTATCTTTCCCGCACGACGTACAGTCACTGCGAAAAGGAAAAAAATCCTCGCGCGAGAGACTGGTCGTGCTCAGCAGTCACCTTACGCTTTTCTTTTGCGACTGACTGTACTTGGGACTCACACGGGGTGGGATCAACTCCTCTAGCCTCGCTCCGAGCCTCAGGGAAGTGATCAGGTGCGATGCTGGGCCGGCCACATGTGCCAGTGTGGTGGAGGGAAGGCCTACGGTCGGAAACGTTCCACAGTGGGCCAGAAGACGAGACCTGTGGAGGCGGCCAAAACTCTGGACGCGTTTTGAGCTCCAGAGTCGCTCAACAGGACTCGAACCGAACGTGTGACCCCATCAATGGATTCCTCGTTCTGAGAGCAATCCATTGGTGGGGTCACACGTTCGGTTCGAGTCCTACTTAGCAACTCTGGAGCTCGAAACACGTCCGGGATTTTGGCCGCCTCCACCGGTTTTTTTTTGGCCCACTGTGCGTCCGTCCCAAAATAACTGCGTCACGAAATATCGGACCTCTTCCGGGCGATTCATTTTCGTGGAAATGGGAACGGTCCGCCCACAAGTACCGCGGTTATTGACAGAACGCAAGCAGAAGACGCCATCAAACGATTTGGACCCCGAGGGAGGCGCGGCGTTGTATTGTTTAGAACGGATGGATACATGCCGGGGAATCCGATTTTAATTAAAAAGGGCAAACAGGGTGAGGCAAACGAGGAAAAAACAGGGGGCTCTCCTTTCCTCCACATCGAATCGAAATAATTGTTGTGGAGCTGTTTGCGGCTCGGAGGCGAACACTCGCGGCACGCAAACACTCAAAACATGAGTAGCAAAAAAATAAAAATATAATAATTTAGGAACTGGAGGTAGGGCAGTTTCGCGGGATGCTTACACGGTACCAAAGTGCCTTCAAAACATACGCAACAGGGATAACGCTCTGGCCGCGCGAACAGCCCACCAATCCGATGGACTGTTGCTTCATCCGATATCGAGATATCGAGACGCACGGATTCGACATGAGGGTAAAAGTAGATACTCTCTCTCTCTCTCGCTCACACACACATCCTGTCTCTTCCACCACCACCACTGCATCCCTCGTGCATGCCCTACTCTTTTCCCCTCCAGCCTCCCCCTCCCCCATTTCCGAAGTGAAACGTACCTACCGAGGCCAAAGTGAAACCCACCCCCACCCGAGGGAGAGAGGGGTCCGAGAGAAAGAACAAGGCTTTCCACGCCCTTGCCTTGACGAGTTTGCCCACGTCCCGCTAAAGCCTTTCAAAACACGTGTCCCCCTCTTCACAGTTTGGTTTGCCTTCATGGCGCCGCCGGCCCGCGCCGAGTCCCCGAACTTGACAAATCCGCGACGGCGCCCCAGTCGGTTGCTTCGGCTTGCGAGTCGGGCCTTTTTGTATGTTTTTGGGGTTGCAGCTCTGTCTTGTTTTCCAAAACTGAAAGCACGGTCTAAAGAGAGGCCGTGCCCACTTGCAGCGGTCGGGATTGATTTACGTTAGAATCGTCGGTAATGATATAAATCAGAGTCTAGTGGGAAAAGGGAGGGCTGTAAGGGCGTATGAACGAAGGGACGGACGCGCGGAGGGAAAGAGGACTAGGGCGATGTAGAAATAGGGGAAAAGGATGCAAAATGAATACGCACACCCGCGTGCGTGCGTGTAAAAGAGGGAGAGACAGTGCGGAGAGAGAGAGAGAAACAGAGAGAGAGCAGGGCCGACGCTCACAGTATTTCAAATTCCATCATGCGAGGAACAGTGGGCAGGGTAGGGTGCGGTGCTGGGCGCTGTGATGGGGTGGGGGTGGGGTGGGGGTTCCACGCCAGGGGTGTCACGGCGACTGGAACGGGGCCATTCTTTACTCACACCGCAGCAAACTTTTTTCCCTGATAACATTTTGAATTGGGCATTGCCAGTTCGCCGTTGCGGCCGTTGGCGCGGTCGGGCCGGCTGCCCTAAGGCTGCCCCGGTGCATGACCGCGGTGCACCGCCAAACGGCCAGCCGCGCTCGTCGGGTCAACTCACGAACAGCTCTTTTTAAAAAGTTGGAGCCCGATCGACAAATTGGCTTTCGCCAATCAAGGCCGGGTCTTATTCTCAATGAGATTCCCCTAAATAGCCGAGTTGGTAAAACAGTCCACTCCCAAAAATGATGATCAAAGGTTCGACTCCAGTTTCTTTTTTTAATTTTTTTTTTGGTGCAAAATGTACCCACCGACGACGTTGAGGCGGCCCTCCACCATGGAGGTGGTGAAGGAGGGCCGGTCGGCGGACACCTCGCACGCGTAGCGGCCCGCCGCGGAGTGGTCCACGTGGCGCAGCGTCACCTTGCGGGCGTCCGAGCGCTCCTTCTGCAACACCCAAACAGTCACACATTAGAAAAAGGAAAGCCATTTTTCTTAAAGATAAATCAGATATTGAGAACGGCCCGTCGTCGTCCCATCACATCCTCTTTTCAAGGTCGCCATGCAGACCCTATCCCTGTAATCCTCTTCTCACACCCACACTAACTCACACAAACTCACAAACACACACACATACACACTCACACACCACACTCACACACGCACCTCATCATTCACCCGCCCCACCCATCATTGCACCCCTCTTTCCGGGCATATCCCCCCCCTTCCCTCGTCGCTTCATCACTGCCCCCCTCCCCCGGATAGAGGTGGCGCGGCCGGAAGTCGCCAAGTCTTCACCTGTCAACCGGGTCTCATCTCGGCGCCGCATCGCCGCCAACTTCTGAGAGCTGAAGGCTGAAAGCGGCCGTCGGTAGGCCTGGCGGGGCCTGGCGGGGCCTGGCGGGGCTGGCAGTGTCGACACGGCACTAGAGTGCTCTGGAGATAGGTCGCGACTCGGCGAGGCGGCGCGGCGAGGCGGCGAGACGCCAGGGCGGTGTCCTTATTCGTCAAGTGCCACTTTCAATGCAGCCAACCTCCCAGTGTGCCTCCCGCCAAGGTTGGCACGCCTCTCTGATCAGCATTCAATCCTTTCAAGGCGCGCCCGCATCCGTCAGTACAGTCACGCAAAAGTGTTACCCCTCTGCCGCCTGCCCCCACCCACTGCCGGGCTTTGCTCGCTTTGCTTGGCGGGAATTCGCACGGGGTATAAATTAGCGTGTTTGACAACGCTCTACTTTACACGGCTTCACACCAGCGGCGCACGAAACAACGCGGAACGTTGCGAGAATGAAAGAAACAAAAGAACGGGCGCAATCCGACAGCGAACAAAAGCTAACATACTGCCTTTCAGCGTACCGAGCCGAGCCGTGCCGAGCCGAGCGAAGCGCGTCACGATTGAAGTATGGCCACGCGCATCCCCAACGTGGATTGACCTTTGTATGCAAACACAGCGAGAGGTATCCCCCCCCCCCTCACCCCTCTCTCTCGCCTCGGCACACATACCGTTTAATTTTTGTCGTCCTTGAAAGGAACCGAATGCAACACATGTCTCAGTTGAGGTAGCCAAAAATTCTAGACGAGTTTTAAGCTCCAGAGTCGCAAATGGGACTTGAACCGAGCAAGTGACCCCACCAATGGAATCCCCGTTCGGACAGCAATCCATTGGTGGGGTCACACGTTCGGTTCGAGTCCCATTTGCGACTCTGGAGCTCAAAACGCGACCTTGGCCGCCTCCGCCGGTGGCTGACACTCACCATGACGTCGATGCCCTCGATGTGGAAGACCTTGGCGGACGGCGTCTCCTTGGGCGTGAAGCGGAAGAACTCCTGCTGGCCCTTGTACCACTTGATGGAGTACAGCTCCTCGCCCTCCATGTCGTACACGCAGCGCAGCGTCGCGTCCTTGTAGCGCAGCACGGCCCTGGGGATCTCCACGCGGGCGTCCCTCAGTGACGTCACCACACCTGCAACAAACGGGAAAACGACGTCAGGAGGCGTCAATGCGACAATTCGCTGGTTCTCGCAGATTCATTACCATGATTGTTAGCTTGAAGAAAAGCGGAAAAAAAATACACCTCGCGGGGAATCGAACCCAGAGCAAGTAGTTCCGAAATCAGCGCCTTTACCACTGCGGCTACGGAGACATGACCGTGCGGCCGCGGCCTCGCGTGTCCGCCTCCCTCGACAACACAATCGCCCTGGTCACGCCGCGGCCAACTTTTAATGCCGCAATGCCGCAATCCAACTCGGACCTCTTCTCTCTCTCTCGCACTCTTCCGAGGCGCCCCACGAGTACGAGAGAGACAGAGACAGCGGCCATTCCTGGAGAGCCTGGAGCGAGTACTCGACCGCCCACATCGCCGTGGCGAGCAGTGCAGTGGCTGACAGTGGCGTGCCCGACGGAGGCGTGCCCCACTTCCAGTGTGCCGTCCAGTGCTCATGCAGTGCCAGTCTCAATAATGCAGCAAGGGACGTTTCCATGGCACAGTTCGATATTCAGACAGGGCATTGCGCAGGCTGAGTGTCTCGGAAAACGACAAACTTATTAAAATGATGTCGAGGTTGCTGTTCCCTGTTAAAGTGCAGTGTCCGTCTCGGCCTAGACACTATGCACACTGTACAATGGCCATCGCCCTCAGCCCGTAGGGTTACTCAAACTTCAGTACAGCCCTCCCCCCCCCATGCCCCACGGGACGGCGGCGTGCTCGGCCAGGAGCGCCAGGTTCCCCGTCCGCAATATTAAAACAAGGCTTCATAATCATTGCCAATTTCGCCAGAACTGACGACCATGAGAAAACAATGCGTTCTATTTTGCTCCCGCCACGCCTGCATGCTTGCATAGTGCTTCTCGTCCTTTTCGCCTTCTTCGCCTTCTCGCTCCGTTACGATCCTCTCTCTCTCTCTGTTCCCCACTTCGCGCAACCAATAAAGCAAAGACGTTTCCGCGGAACCTCAGCAGCGGGTAGCAGCGGCACGCCCGAGCTGGCAGACAGGCAGGCGGGCAGGCAGGCAGGCCGCGTAAAATGTATCCGTCCCTCCCGCGCCTCGATATTAGCCCGATAAACAATGAGACGCTCATCCCGGGGCATGTTTCCCTCTTTCCGGCGCCACGGCCGTTTTCGCCGCCTCTAGACGTCAGGCCTGCCAACCGCCAGGTGCGCGGGGGAGGAACGACGAAGAAAGAGAGAGTTGGCGGGACCGCACGGTGGATGTGCCAGAAGACTCGAGACGCCTTTTGAGCTCCACAGTAGCTACCTACTCGAACCGAACGTGCGACCCCACCAATGGATCCCTCGTTCGGAGAGCAATTCATTGGTGAGGTCACACGTTCGGTTCGAGTCCCTTTCAGCGACTCTGGAGCTTAAAACGCGTTTGGAGTTTAGGCCACCTCCACCGGTCTTCTGGCCCACGGTGCCACGGCCGGGTTGCCCCAACCTCCACCGCTCCGCCGCTCTTTCGAGGTTGTTGCCCACCCTGGGTTAATGATTTTAATCAAATAATTTAAACGGGCGGCGCGTTTCCCGCTGCTTAGTTTCGTCGCGCGCGCCGAGTTGCCTGTCACCGGAATTAGAAGGGAAGTGCGAAGAGATGTGCATTATCACCGAGGCGGACGTGTTCGGCATAAGAAGGACGCCCTTCCGCGCGCGCGCGCGCGTGTGTGTGTGCGTGTGTGCTGGCGGATGTGGGAATGCGCGCACGAGTTGGTGGGCTTGTGTGTGCGTGTGTTGGTGCGCGGCTAAATGCGTGTGTGAGGGGGCGGGCGGGGCAGCGGATAGACCGAGTCCGTCAGTGTGTGGGCGTGCGTGCCCGCGTGTGTGTGAGTGTGTTTTGCACCCAGACCGTACGTACACCGCCGGGAGGCGCGCACATGCGGAGGGGGGATGAGGGGGAAGGGAATGCATGGCAGAGAAGGAAGGGAGGGAGAGAGAGGGAGGGAGGCCGCAGCAACGGCCTCTCTCGTGTGTTACGCGGTAAATTAGCGCTATATGGTTGGTAGCAGTGTGCGGCCTCCTCCCCCTCCCCCGCGCGCTTTTTGGCTATTTAGGGTTGCGATGAAATTATCGCTGCACACTCCATGCTCGCAGCGTGCGAAGCCAGCCAGCCAGGCCAGCCAACAGGACTACTGCAAGTTTTCCCCACAGCGGCGCGCAGGCTCGGCTAACTCGAGCGCCAGCAAGCGCCAGCAAGCGCCAGCAAGCGCCAGCAAGCGCCAGCCTGGCTCGGTCAGGGACCTCCATTCCAGAGGATGTTTTCAACAGTGTACGAACGGCCCTGTGTCAGCACAGCCCGCGTCTCACGTAAAAATTAAAGCGGAGATACCTCAGTTATGCGACAACCTGGGTTTTGAACGCGGGTTTTTCGCATTGCTACGCAGTAGGCCGGACCCCTGAGCCACGGATACGACAGCTGCGACCCACTGTTCGCGCTGAAGAGCGCGCAGTCGCGATGCTTTTGCTTTAACACGAGATAAACCGCAGAGCTTGCTTATTCTTTTAGATTTGTTTACTTTTTTTTTACTCCGAGCAAGGTGGCAACTCCCGGTCCCCCGCGGATGTGTATCACCTTCAAGTCAAGGGGGTGGAAAATAAAACATTAAAGAAGCTGTAGGGAAAAGTGAGAGAAAAAAAATGGAAAAAGAACGACAACAACTCTCGCTCAACGCCAAGGGAGCAGGTGGGGCGAATGAAGACGACACCAAGTGAAAGAAAACGGACTAATTGGGGGCTGCACCGCGAAAAAAAAGGGGGGGGGTGCGCTTAGCGCCCCCACTCCGAAATCCAAAATATTTGTACCCGGCGCTCCGCCGCGCCGCGCTAGACCGCCCCGTCACGGAGCCACCTTTCTCCATAAACCATGCAGCGGCAGAAGTCACGGAACTGACGTGGAACAATTTTTTTAACTTTTCAAAGAAATAAGAAATGGAAACCGAATCGTAAGAAAGGGTTTCCTTGGGCCGGGCGGCACAGGGCGGCGTCCCGGCGGGCGTGGCGGCATTTGACGCAATCCCCACGCCGCGAGCGGAGCGGGACAACAAAAACCAAAACAAGAAAAGGGAAGGAGACAAAAGATCGCGCGCCGTGCGCCTGGAGCCCACTGGAGCCCCGCTGCAGCCCCAAAGGGGCGCGCGCGGCGTTTTGGAAGCCTTTCGCGACCACGGCGGCGGCAGCCTGGTTCTCGCCCGCGGCTCGAAGCAATCGAATAGTCGGAACGAGTGGGAGCCAGTGGGAACGACAGCAGTGCAGCCTTCGGCCGCGGGGCAGCAGCACTGCCTTATGCACCACGACGCGCTAAGGAACTTTGAGTCGAACTGGCCAAAGAAACAACAGCAGCAACGACAACAAGCGGGGAATTTCCACCTGCGTGGAACGTGTGCCTGCGTGGTCGTGTGGTTAGAGGCGTTAGTTTTCAAATTCTAAACCAAGGTTCAAATCCAGATTTTTTTTTAAAAAAAGGTTGTTTGTTGCAGTGTGGGGTCAGGAACAGTGAGAAATGCCACGTAAAACAGGGAAGCCGCTGGCCCGTTGGCGCTGGAATAATACTCTCGTTTTTTCCCCGGGTGCCGCAAATCGTCCCGGCGGGCCGGCGGGGCGTGCCGGCAGCAAGCAGCACTAGTGTGCAGTTTCTTGCCGATCCCAGTGGCGGTGCGCAATCTTACCGGGAACCACACCCCGTCCATATTCATCGCTTCTGCAAACCAGACTGATTGCGAGAGGCGGCCCGGAAAGGGAGAGTCAAGAGAGAGAGAGAGAGAGAGAGAGAGAGAGAGAGAGAGAGAGAGAGAGAGAGAGAGAGAGAGAGAGACAGAGAGCACAAGGTTCCGATCCAAGCGGCCAAGTGGCGCGCAGGATGCCTCCAGACACTTGTAGCAGGCGCGGGGGTCTCGGCCGCGGAGCCAACACAACGGGGAGCACTGCACTTTCGGATGCTGCGTCTCTCTTTAACGGCGGGTCCCGGCAACCTCGAGCGCAGGGCAGCAACTTCGCTTTGAAATTAAATTCTCTGACTTTGCCACACTACGCTTATGACGCACGCAACAGCCAACGTTTTCGTGTTTCGTCCCCCACTCTCTTTCTGACTCTCTCTCCCTCTCTCTCTCAATCCCTCCCTCTCTCTCTCTCTCTCTCTCTCTTCTCTCTCCCTCGGACAAGCACGCGTCGCGCGCAATCCCGAAAGAAAAACGTCGAGCATCAAAAGGACGGTCGGTATTTGTTCGGCTTCTCATTGGGGCGCTGCGGGGCGCTGCCGGCAGCCCGATTCCGCAACGCGGCGGCCCGGGCCGTGAGTGCGAGGGAGACGGGGCGCGCTGCGTGGCGCGGGACACGGCGCAATCTTCGGCCGGCTTGACCAACCAAACAAGCCGGAGGCGGGCAGCCGGGCCGACGGTGGCCCTTGTGTCCTTTTGCCTTCCTTGCCGCCCCGTTCGTTCGTCCTGCCATGTCGTCGTCGGCGTCGTCCTCGGCGTCCTCGCTGCGGTGGTTCCCGTTCGAAAGCTGCCGTCCCGCCCCGCCCTGCCCCGCCCGGCGTGCCGCTTTGAAGTCCCCCGGACTTTGTCCCGGCCCGGTCGGTCCACGGCTCCCGCACTGCCACGCACTCACTCTTGCTCTAAATAGAAGAATTAAAAGCGGTAGGATTCATTTTTTTAAAAGGTGCAACATTTTGTTACCTTAGTCCGTCGCACTATGAAAATAATCGGCAGCCAGATCCCGCGTGCCAACGCCGCGTGCATCAGGTAATTTCACTTTTTTTTTCACACAATTATTTCGACCACGATTATCAAAAACAACCCAGGCAAGACGGTGGGTGGTGATGGCGCCTGTTGAGGCTTCGTTGGGGAGCGACGAGGACAGCAACAGGAACCCCCGGCCGCGGGGCGCGCCTCCAAGCCACGGCGCGATACGCAGAGACGCCTTGACTCGCAGTGTAGTGACAACGAACCGGGGGAGTGTCCCCCCCCCCTCTCCCCGGGAGCGCCGGTAAAGGCGAGCGGGGCAACGCCACCGGAACACCGCTTGCAGGATCCCCGCATCGACGGTGGACAGGCCCTCAATGAGTTAGCGGGAGGGAAATTCGGTCGTCCCAGGAAGAGGGAGGGAGCGACTTCCGGTCACCTCAACTTTTTAAATCTTTTAAGAGCGTCAACACAGGCCGGCAGACGTGTGTAAACGTGGGCCCACTCGTCAAAGCCCTCGTCCGCGGACTCTCCCCGGGGCGAGCTAATCGGGGAGGAGCATCTGGTTGCCTCACCTCTGGAGCCCCTGGACGCTCTGGAGCCTCCAGTCTGGGCCGACGGCTCGCTGGACTCGCGGATATCCGGCGACGATGCCTCCACCAGATATTTCTTTGCTGCTTCCCTCGTCACTTTTCGACGCCGGGAAACCCCCCGAGCAACACACGCACAGTAGGCCAGAAGACTGGCGGAGGCCGGCCAAAATTCTCGACGCGTTTTGAGCTCCAGAGTCGCTCAGATGTGACTCGAACCGACCCCACCAATGGATTCCTCGTTCGGAGAGCAATCCATTGTTGGGGTCACACGTTCGATTCGAGTCCCATTAAGCGACTCTGGAGCTCGAAACGCGTCTAGAATTTTGGCCGCCTCCACCGGTCTCCTGGCCCACTGTGACACGTATCTTCCTAAGTCAACCTCTCCCGCGAGCAAATATTTTTATTTTTCAGGACTGGTAAGACTTTTGTTACGACACACACACAGTCCCCTAAATCGCACTCTACCTTAATTTTTCTCGTGCACCCCCTTCCCGAAGGCATTTCCATTCCAAGCATCACTCCGACGAATAACCCCGCGGCGCCGATTTGCATGTAGAAGACAAGTTTGCAATTACAAAGTTTTCACTAAGGAACACACCGCCGCGCCGCCGCCGCCGTCTCGTGCTACCTGCACATATTTTGCCGCCACTTCCTTCTGTCTTCATTTGTCTGTCCGTCTCCGTTGCTCCCGTTGACCGCCGTGCTCTCCTTCCCACCCGATAGAGATGAATATTAAAGAGAAAAAAGGTACCAGACGAGCAAAGAAAAAAAAAGAGAAAAACAACATAGACGGTGGCATTGCGAAAAAGTGGGGGAGGTCCGGTATCCGGAGAACGCTGCTGCCTCATTGCAGCCAATGCATACGGTACACGCTACCGAAATACTTCACGGGATTAAGGCGGATCCTCAGTGAACAGGAGGGGAGAGAGAGAGAGAGAGAGAGAGAGAGAGAGAGAGAGAGAGAGAGAGAGAGAGAGAGAGAGAGAGAGAGAGAGAGAGAGAGAGAAGAGGGAGTTGGAGTGAGAGAGGCAGAATCAAGGGAGAGTTACAGAAGCCAGCGGGTAGAGGCTGCTATATTTTGAAACGTCTTCTTTTCTCTTACGCTCCACCCAGCGGACCTTTCTAACTCAACTTTCTCTCACACATACGCAAACACACACTGCAAAGTCTCTCTCTCCGGCTGCAGGCCCGGCGAATGCACGATGGACAAGACGTCGAAAGTGGCGTGGCAGTGTTGGAGTGAGGGTGGCCCCGGCAGGAGGCCAGGCCCCATAGCCAGACCGGTCCAGGTATGTATACAGAGTACCGAAACAGTGGGGACGGCGGGGCGGTGCGATGCCGGGTCAACCGGCGACAAATTCCGGCCCTGTTTAACATGGATGAGAGAGAAAAAGGAACCGACGCGGAAATTGCATCGAGCAGCGTGGAAAAAGGAGGGAAACTGCGGTTCTGAATGTGATGAGGGGGAAACCTGAGCCGGCGGAAACGACGGCAACCGCAAAAGTGCAAAGAGGAACGCGCGGAAAAAAATTAGCGAGAGAAAATCATAAATAAAAATGCAGCCGCCGGACAGGAAGCCTTGAAAAGGGGCAGTTGCAACTTGCAGGCACGTGTGGCGAGGGCGTTAATTAACGGAGGAAAGGCCTGCTCTGTTTTCCTCGTGCAGCGGAGTGGGAGAGAGAGAGGGGGGGGGGGGGGGGGGGGTAGAGGAGACAGACAGACAGACCGAAGGAACCCAAAAACCCGTGACGCCTACCCTGCCAAAAACACCTTTGTTCGAAACCGCGCCGACTTTCCCCCGTGCTTACTTTAAGTCGGTCATAATTACGAAATTAACGGGCCGCCGTAATCTCCAGGCGGCCGGGCCGCGCGAAACGCGCAAACGCGCGGGACGCGGCGCGGGGAGGGAAGGCCCACTTCCGGGAACGGAACGAAAACAAAACAAGCGTCTTTATGGATGATCCCTAAAAGGAGCGGCCGGCCGGCATCTTAATGAGATCAGCATCAGCGTCAGGCCCTAGGCCCTAGGCCGCCCTAGGCCCACTTGTCCCGAATTTTTTTAAAGAAGTCCGCGCGCCTTTTGGATGCGTGTTTCCGGGATTACCGCACTGCTAATGGCTGCATTCTCTCAGCAGCAACAACAACAATCTCAAACTTGAGAAAAAGAGGGAGGGGGAGGGGGGCGATTCGTCATTTTGACACTTTTACGTGTGCGGGGATTGGCAACAGTGCTACGCAAAAGCCACTTGGGCTGCAGAAATTACGGGCCATAAATCGGCAGCCATCTTAGAATGAAACCGCGACCAAAGTGCCGACGGCGGAGATCGAACCCGCGGCCTCGGCGGCGACGCCGGCGCGTTGTCTAAGAAGCCGTATTCCGGCGCTTTACGAGTCGAGTGGTGTCTGATTTGGTTCGGATTTGGTTGCAGAACCAGGTCCGAAATCGGACCTGGCTCCGGTTGAAATCAGCTCACATCACAAGTAGCTCCGGGTGGCCTCGGTCTCTCGACGCCCCCGCCTCGTCCAAAGCCGCGGAACACGGCAGAAACAGAGACGGAGCGAGTGTGCGGAGTGTGTGTATTAACCTGCGGTAGTTTCCTGCCGCCGGACGCGTTTGAATCCACGCCACTGGATTACGCGGCAACTTAGACGCAGCCCCGGGCGTGCTCTCTCTCTCTCTCTCTCTCTCTCTCTCTCTCTCTCTCTCTCTCTCTCTCTCTCTCTCTCTCCTCTCTCTCTCTCTCTCTCTCTCGCGTCTTTCTCCGTCTGCCTGTCTGTCTGCCCCTAAGTTGGGCCACGATGTGACGTTACTGAAACCGCACAACTAGACTGCTCGCTCGCTCCGAGCAGCGCTGCGCCGCAATCGCAGTGGAGTGTACCGCAGCGTGTCACTCCAAAGCCGGCTGCCGTTTGGAAGGCAGTGTACCCGCTGCCGGCGGTAAAACGGGTGCACTCACAGTGGGCCAGAAGACCGGCGGAGGCGGACAAAACTCTTAACGCTTTTTGAGCTCCAGATCCAGAGTCGCTAAATGGGTTCAGAACCGAAGCGTGACCCCACCAATGGATTCCTAGTTCGGAGAGCAATCCATTGGTGGGGTCACACGTTCGGTTCGAGTCCCATTTAGCGACTCTGGAGCTCAAAACGCGTCTGGAATTTCGGTCGCCTCCACCGGGCATCACTTTGCCGCGTGCCGTGCAGTGCGAGTCGGAATCAAAAGCGCGCGAAAGGAAAGCGAAAGTGGATGTGAGAGAGCGAGACGGAGATGGGAAGGGTAGTGAGTCGGGCCGCAGCCCGAGGCGCAGCCCCAGGGGTGTCCCGTCGCAGCCGCCTTACTCGCGGCGCATAGGCAACGCGGCCGACTCGCCTGCCTTGCGGGCGTGCCTACCCCGGGGACCGCAGGCGCCAACACAGGCCTGCAACATGCTAATAGAAAGACAAAAAAAAAGTGCCTCCGAAAAAAAATATTCTCAGATGGAAACTAGAATATCTGTTGTGTGAGGTGAGGCAGGTCAATGCCAGATCCATCACGAGGTCCATGATAGCGGGCTGGCTGGCGCGGCGCGCTGGGTAACGCACTTCTAGGTTCCCAAAGAGCGCCCCCTCAGGAGCCCCCTCGTCCCCTTTCACCCCGAGAGGCATCAGCTGTAACACCTTCGCTTCGCCACCGTCGAGAAGAAAAGAGCTTCCCTCCAGTTCGCCCGGTTCGCCCAGTTCTCCCGCGTTACCAACTTGAGGCATATCTTATTCAGGTTCGCGCCCCGCCCCGCCCCCATGCGAAAAGTGTTTTAAGGGCGCTATTCCCAATGAAGAAGTTGGCACCACTGTTCATGAATCATGGGGCGGCCATCGGCGCATCCGCGCATCCGTTCGGTGGGTTGGTACTGCCTGCGCTGTGCGTGATGAAGGTGCCAACTTGCCGAGGCGCGACTCGCGAACTGCGACCCGCCGAGTGGAAAGAGTACTTGAACCCCTGAAAGGCGCCGGGCAGCGGCAACAAGTGGGAGAAAAAAACGGGAGGAGGAACTTTGTTTACCTAACGAATTATAAATCTCTGGGTTTAGCCGACGGGGAAGGAGAAACTCTTTCGGAGTCGCTCCAACAGTTGTCACCCGTTGGCATCGCACGCATTTGCCTAGTGAGGCGGAAAAAGCAAGTCCGATGGTTCGAGTACCGACACCAGCATTTTCGTTTTACTCTGTATCGCCGCACACTGACCCCACGCAACCCTCAGACACCCCACTGCTAGTTCACTGCACGCTGCTTCTTGGCTTTCGCTCTTTTTTTTTCTCGCACCATTTTCTTTTTGACGGCCAGTGGCCGGCGTAACGATGCGTCCTTCAAGAGGCGTCGCGGCGGCGTGTCAGAGCGAGAGGGAGGGGGCAGCCTCCACACCGACTCGCCGCGCGAGCAGCGCGAGGGAGAGAGACGGGGCACCTGTGTGAAGAATAAGCTTCCGTCACGACATGTCCTCGGGCCATGACGGAGGGTGGAAGGGGGAGGGGGAGGGGGCAGGGTAAGAGGGAGAGAGGGGGAGGGGAGAGGGGCGGGCTGCGTGGCCAAGCCCCACAGTTTATCATGGTCGGTTTTGTCCCTGGCTCTCCACTTGTCGAGAAATCCGGCCTTTCCACCGCCTGTCAGGCAGGCAGCCGGGCCAGACGGTGCGGGCCTCTCTCTCTCTCTCCCTCTCTCTCCCTCTCTCTCCCACGCGTGGCTCGTTGGCCGTCCGCGGAAACAAAGTGCATTCGGAATAACGAATTCGGAAAGTTTATTCAAACGTTTGCTCTGGCGGTGCCGCTTCCCGGTTTCCGGTTTCCCGTTGTTTTACGGGGTGCGGTTGTCTCGCCTGCACAGTGGTGTGCCCCGTTGCCCCGTCGAAGGCCGGAGCAAAATCAACTAAACACGGGCCTTGACTTCGCACAGAGGGCCAGAAGACGTGGAGGCGGCCAAAACTCTAGACGAGGGAGGGACGAGGGAGACTGGAAACGAACGTGTGACCCCAAAAATGGATTGCTCTCTGAACGAGGAATCCATTGGTGGGGTCACACGTTCAGTTCGAGTCCTGCTTACTCTGGAGCTCAAAACGCGTCTAGAGTTTCGGCCGCCTGCGCCGGTCTTCTGGCCCACTGTGCTGCGGGTTCACTGCAGAAGTGACGCTTGTCTTCACACACTCACAAAAAAAGGCGAGGGAAGAGAAGGGCCTCTCAACATTGAAAGCGCGGCGTTAAACTTTTAGCGGGGTCAGATTTGATGCTGCGTCTGGATAGAAGGGCGGATCGGAGTCGCGCTGTTTACGACCCAGACTGGCACGGCACGGCAGGTTGTAGTTGTTGGCACCGCCTTCTTGTTTCACGGCCTCTAAGTTTTCAGGTGAACGGGTCGAAGAGCGGCGCCAGGAAGGCGGTGGATCGGACAGGCGGGCGCTTCCTCGTACAGAAATAAAAGGCCTGTGTGAAAAAAGTGTCCGACAAAGGGTGGGAATTTTTTTTGTTTTGGCCCGGCAGAGGGCTGCTTTGAACTTCCTTGCGTTGCATTTTCATCGCATGAGGTACTCGACTCTTACAAGGGTGTGGTTGTTCCCGCTCATTTGCAGAGTGGTCACACGAGACTCGGTCGGTCAGGGGGACGCCACGCCCCGCACCGGATAGGGCTAGGGGATGCCAGATATCACCTCCACCTCGGCGCCATGCGGGCGGTATGACCACGGCCCTAAAAGGGCCTGAAAGGGCTTCCAGGGCTGCAGAGCGTCCGGCACACTGAGAGTCCTTTCCGTCGCTCCGCCTCCCTCGCACTCACGGGCCGTCCCGTGTGGGAGCGAGAAGGACAGAGCGACGAAAACGACTCTGCAGGACTCCTCGGGGAGCCAGAGATCGACCAGCCCCCAATTTACGAGGCGATTGCCGGGCATTAGCCCTCCCTCTGGCGTCTCTCTCGCACCGCCGCGGGCCGCGCCGCGGGTGCGAGGGAGACAGAGCGACGACAGCGTTCGGACCGAATCGTCGGCTTGCATTAGGGCAATGCCAGGGCAATGCGGGTTCAACCAGGAACTACAAGCTTATCTGACAGCAGGAGTGGCACTCTGGAACAGGCCCATCACTTTTAACGGGTTCTGGGTTTCTCGATGGACAGATTCAGAGCGATGGTGTTTCTCGTAAAGTTTGCCGTCGTCGCTTTTCGTTTCCCTTCATTTTCGACCCGCTAACTCGCCGAATTTCGCGCCCGGCGCGCCACTGCAATATTTTCCCTCCGCGAACGCAGCGCCGCCTGGCGGCCGAAGCAAGGCGTCCGAAAGCTCCGCGCCAAATTCAAATCTGGCGGGGAGAGCCACGGAGATGCGACCTGAGGCGCTAAATGCCTCGTAATTGCGTTCGGGAACTTTGTAATTTCATTCGATTTTCCGGCAAGGTGCGTTCAAGCCGCGAAGCACCGCGAAGCCCGGCCGGCCCCCCTCCACATCCCATTAGCTTTCCCGCTAACGTCTAACTCCCGCTCCTCGATCCTTCTCTCTCTCTCTCTCTCTCTCTCTCTCTCTCTCTCTCTCTCTCTCTCTCTCTCTCTCCTTCTCTCTCTCTCCCTCCCTCGCCGGTGTGGCGTGCAGTCGCGGGCTCATTTTCGTTTTAACCGGCCGTGCCTACACTGGTTGCACCGGGCCGCGGCGCCGTGAGGGCTCTTCCTCCCGAACCCACATCACTCCCCTCATGCCGCTCTTGAGGCCTCTCAGTCATATAGACGGCCTTCCCCGCGAATATTTATTATTTATTTGACTTGTTTTTTTTTTTCGTGACGGTTTTGGGACGATCCCCACAATCTTCCAAGTATGCAGTTATCTTTTTTTTTTTTGGCGAGCGATAGCGAGCCCTTGCCGTGTTTGGGCGCTCCAAAAAGTGACTGGTCGTGCGTCTGTCTGTCTGTCTGTCTGTAGCGTACACGCTCACGTTTCTCAGCAACTACAACACTAATAGTTACCAAATTTTGCACCGAACATCCCCTAAAGGTCCCACAGGGGGAGTTTATCTTATATTCACGATTACTACCGTTTGAAATATTCAAAACATCTTTTTGAATTAGGTTCTTAGCGTGGTTAGGTTGGCAGCATATATAGCAATTTTTCATACTTGCGGCCGCGGCTCTCAAATACGGGACTGGCAAAACATTGGCAAATAAAACAAAATAGAGAGGAGAAGGGCTTAGAAGTGAGTTCGGTCTTAGTTTTTCGATATTCTAGAATGATTGAAACCCCCCGGAGTGTCAACACAGTGAAATACGGAAAATGAAAGTGACAATTATTACGCGTTTCGTCCGTCCGTCCGCCCCCTCCCCTCCCCCGCCACAGGGGAAATGTTTTAGTCAGTGGAGTGTGTTTGATCGTTTGATAATTGCAAGAATGATTTGGTCTTTTTAAGTTTTGAGAGTGTATTTCCTTTTTTATTCTCAGACATTATACTTTTTAGTTGTTTGCTTTGCTCAATAACAGTTAGAAAATAGATCAATGCAATCTAAAAGTACAAACCAGACACTAATCTTGCCAAAATAAATAGTCTTTGCTGACTCTTGGCACTGACTCTGGGGAAAGGCTTCATAGCAATGCTGTAAGTTTACTATAGTACTAACCTTAAAGATAACTATATGGTGAGTGAGAGTAGCGCATACATGGTTTGACTTTGACATCTGATTCAATGAGACGATTCAGTGACTTGGTCATATGATTTCATGAGACGATTCTTTAAATTCATCATACATTGTCTGCGACAACTGGTAATTTGTGTCAGTCATGGTTTGAGTTGGCTGTCTTTTTAATTTATTCAGAATGTTAGGTAAATACTTATGCTATACTGTTTTAAAGATTAAATATCACATCATGACTATCTTTATGAATAAGATTAACTTGCGTTTAGCAATAAGTGGGCTCGACATTGAATTCAATGGAACGATTCATTGGATCTGACAGAAGGTCTTCTCCGTAAAGTAGTTGCAATCAGCCTGCCTGTAAATGTGCCCCTTTTTTTAAATTTAATTGAGATAAATCAATGTAGTTTTATCCACTAGTTTAAAATAAAAGGGAGATAAAAGGCTTTTTAGGTATTACTTATAACATTGTGTATTCATAAGTTCAATAACAAGGAGATATCGAATGGAAATTGAAGCATTTGTGAATCGTATTAAGTAATTCAATGCTGGCTGTTGAATGTTACTCGACTGAGTAACAGTGTCAGGGTTCATGTTACGACACAATGAACAGGAAACACACTTAGAAATTGCGAAAATGACTTCCAATTTCATCCCAGACCATTACTTTTCCCAAAATTTACCAATTTCTGACCAAAATTTTGAAGTCGTGTTCTACATAGTTTCCTGCAGTTTTGGGTGTGCTGATCACGAAAATGACTTCCAATTTCATCCCAGACCTTTACTTTTCCAAATATTTACCAATTTCGGACCAAAATTTTTGAGTCGAGTTATACATAGTTTCCTGCAGTTTTGGTGTGCTGATCACGAAAATGACTTCCAATTTCATCTCAGACCTTTACTTTTCCAAAATTTACCAATTTTGGACCAAAATTTTTGAGTCGAGTTTTACATAGTTTCCTGCAGTTTTTGGTGTGCTGATCACGAAAATGACTTCCAATTTCATCTCAGACCTTTACTTTTCCAAATATTTCCCAAAATTTTGGACCAAAATTTTTGAGTCGAGTTTTACATAGTTTCCTGCAGTTTTTGGTGTGCTGATCACGAAAATGACTTCCAATTTCATCCCAGACCTTTACTTTTCCCAAAATTTACCAATTTGTGACCAAAATTTCAAAGTTGAGTTTCCCATTGTTTCCTGCAGTTTTCAGTAAGATAATCACGAGAATGACATGAATTCCGGCCCTTTCGTGACGGAAGACACTGTATTGGCCTTATTGTGCACATATTCTTCGCCATCTCCTATAAGAATGTGTTCAGACGCATCGCTCGCCTACTACGCGCCCAAACTAAACGGCGCGTACCCCTAGTTCAGCGTGTCTGCCGCATCCCGGGACAGACTTGACTGCTTGTTCACTCTTTTTCTGTCTGTCTGTCGGACTGTCTGCTTGTCTCTCTCTCTCTCTCTCCCTCTCTCTCTCTCTCTCTCTCTCTCTCCCTCTCTCTCATCTCAATCCAGGCGGTACGGCAGGTTATTCGGAGCTTCAGCCAGGCGTATTAACTCGCAAGCAGAGCTGTCGTCTTGCTGACTCCCCCCCCCTCTCTCTCTCGCACTCACGGGACGCCCCGAAGGGGTGTGAGAGAGACAGAGCGACGCTGTCTGCTGCGCCGCGAGTGACCCTCGGGGCAGTTCACCGCCCCCGAGTCACGGTGTTGCAATTGGCTGCTGGGAGGGAGAGAGAGAGAGAGAGAGAAGGAGAGAGAGAGAGAGAGAGAGAGAGAGAGAGAGAGAGAGAGACGGCAGTCTCGACAAGGAAACGGTGGGTGGCATCTTCAACTGATAATGCTCAAGATGTCTACCGGCGGGCCGCCACGTGGCAGGTGGTTCCCCCGCCCCGCGCCGCCCCACCCTTCTTATTTATGGCCAAACACCCCGCCGGCCCCACCACGCCCTCGGGGGTGGTGGGGGAGCCGGCGCACGCACCCGAATACATTTCCATGGGAATGTCCGTAAGGTTATGTTTGGGCCGGCTTTAAATTCCGGCATTTATTGAAATATTGCGATGCCCCCGTGCACTCTTGCTGATGAAATAAATGTCTTAGTTTTCGGCAGGCGGGGTGGGGGGGTGGGGGGGGGGGGGTGGGGGGTAGTCGGCGGGGGCAACGGCCTACACGTACGTGTGGTACACTGGCAAACAGACCCGTAAATACAGTGTAGCCCACACACGCTCGGCTCGTCATACCTTACCTTGTCACGGTTCGAATTGTGTGCCGCGTCTCGGCTGGGTCGGGGAGGGAGAGAGACGGAGAGAGATGAGGGGAAGATGAGTAGAGCAGGCCTAGAGAAGGGAAGGAACGTAATAGGCAAGGACTGATTCCGAACGGCATGCTGCGTCTCCCTCGCACGCCCCTGCTGGGGCGGAGCGCCCCATGAGTGCGAGAGAGACGGAGCGACGAAGATGAAAGTGGCGGGAATAAAGATGGGGTGCGTACTGCGTGGAACACGGAATGGGAGAGCAGGGCTGAATGGGGACCGCAAGTTGTAGGGACAGTCAAAGTGATCGCGAGGTTGCAGTCTGCATCGGGGCGCTGCCCCGCCCCGCCCCGCCCCGCCCCGCCCCGCCCCGCCCCACCCCACCCCTTCACCGCCATCGCCCCAGGGCCCGGGAGCCAGCCCGGCCCACCCCAGCGCAATAGTTTGAGGAAAATATTTGGACAAGTGTCGCAACCGGCGCGGAATCTGAGGGGAAAACGGCCGAGGAAAAGCGAGAGGAAAAAGAAAAAGTCACACTCGTTTGAAGGCACACCTGCGGGGCCCGCCGCGCCCTCCGTCAACTCATTAATCTGTTTTTGTCGTGTTTAACTAATTGGGACAATTACTGCTGGGGCGTCCCCGCCCCACCTCGCCCGGGGACCTGGCCGGCTGCAGATTTATTTGCCATCGGGAGGTGTATCCAAGGCGGGGCCTTTAGGGCTGTACCCAGGCCGGCAGACAGGCAGCCAGCCAGGCAGGCCCAGGTAACGAGCGTGCTTTGTCACCAGCCGAAGGGCCGTCGCCGTCATTCATCCCAGAGTCTTTTTCATCGACAGGCCCGCGTCAAACTCTCGGCCTGTTGTGGCGCCGCGCGCGCCCAAGAATAGTAGTTCCGGCTTCTTTCGCGGCCAATCGCCCAATCGCGGGCCGGGCCGGGGAGCCAACCTCAGCCATCGGGGCCACGCCGCACCGCGCCCCGCCGCGCCAAGCGCGAGGAGCACCATCTGCTCGACTTGACGTAATTGAGGCCGGGAATTTCGCCATCTCCGACTCAGCCTGGCACACGCACGCACACGCACACACACACACAAGCAGTACGGGGGCACAGAGCACCTTTCACTTACTTCACCCTCCTCCCAGCTCACACACACTCAAGAAACCTGCAGAAGGCTGAGAAAAAATAATCCTAAACTCAATATTAGTATTTTTGCCAGTTTTTCGTGCTTTTTTCCACAAAAAAATTCAACTTTCAGGAAAGTGACGAGAAAAGTCAGCATCCAAGTGAGTCTGCAGATTTTGCTCGAATTTGCGAAGGACGGTACCTTTCGCTCACGCCGTCTTTGAGCGTGGTCTTTCTCTCTCTCTCTCTCTCTGCGTCGAGGCCCCGGACAGGTCAACGATAAATACACAGCCAGTCCTAGGCCCAAATGTTGACTTATTTTAATACAGAACGAAGGGGAGGGGAGTGGGGGGGGGGACACGGTGAAACGCCCTAGGTTAGCCATAGTCATGTTGGTTGGCCGGGGAGATGAATCTCTTGGAGCGCATCGTGTTACAATAAGGGGGAGGGAGGAGAAGGAGAAGAAGAAGAAGAAGAAGAAGAAGAAGAAGAAGAAGAAGAAGAAGAAGAAGAAGAAAGCGAGGATGACGGACGTGCCAAAGACGGGCGGAGGGTCTCGAGGAAATAAATCATTAGAGGAGTGCGTGGCGCATCGCATCGCCCTTCCTTCCCCCTCCGCATGTCTTTCCGAGCAAATTGGACGCCATCGATGCGGAAGAGGGAAACTACTTGCAGCGAGTACACTCGCCAAATACCAAAAAGCAATTTTTTTAAAACTTACAAAAAAAATATTTGAATACTACTTAGCACATTTTGAGAGTACCACTTGGCAGATTTGGAAAGTACCACTTACAAATTTTGAAAGTACCACCTGCAAATTTTGAAAGTGCCACAGCCAGAGCACTCCGTCAGAACGGAAAGCTGGATGCAGAGTGGCATTCTGAAACACGGCGCGAAAAGGGTCGCCCTGCACCCACCGCGATCCCCGAATTCCGGGCTGGCTAGCTTCTTCCCTACGTGAGCAGGGTGTTCGTTAATTACGTAAGCATCCCCTGCCGGGCCGCACCGGCGCCCAGAAAAGGCTCAGACTAGCTTGTTTTCATAAGTATCGCTCTAAATGCCCCCTAAAGAAACTCATTATACGCGTGAGATTAAATCACAGGCCAGGGGAAAATGGTTAGTGCGGCCTGGGTCAAGCAGGCTTTGGACACTTTCTCATCATCGCCGGGAGTAATCGCACGGCGCGCTTCATCTCAAAGGAGAGAGAGCGAGAGGGAGAGAGAGAGAGAGAGAGAGAGAACTCTTACTCCTGCAGAGCGCGACTTAATCAGAAGCCACGTCGTTCGGGAACGCTTCGAAGGGGAGGCAGGGAAGGGGGACGCCCAGATAAAGATTTCGAACAAACTTATCTCGCAGTTTTAGATGCCTAAAAGAACGAGCCTGGACTTTGATGTTCAATTTCTCGGCCGAAACAGGCGCGTTCGTTGCTGAAATGGAACCGCGCGGCTGACCGTGGCGGTGCGTCCCATCAGAGGGAGAGAGAGAGTGAGAGAGAGAGAGAGAGAGAGAGAGAGAGAGAGAGAGAGAGAGAGAGAGAGAGAGCGGTACAAAGGACCTGGCCGAGCGTGGCGTGGGGCCTGCCGAAGCGTCACGGCAGTCACGGTGCCAAAAGGCTCACTACCGGGGCTCTAGCCGGGCCAGACCGGCCACCACAGGCACCAGCGAGCAAGCATCTCCAGGCCCCCAATCGGGGAGCAGCGGCCGAGGCTTCCCCAGCCAGGCCGCCAATGTCGTCGCAGGCAATTAATTTCCCCCGTCAGGTTTGCTTTTCCGATTTTCCGACTGGGCTTTCCGAAGCGGCGTCGGTCATATCTCAGCGGGGCGGCCGGCCGGCGAGCCGCGCTGTCTAAATATTCATTTGAATCTGGCGCCCTAGCCTCGCGAGGGGGCGCCGCACTCGCCTGTTATGTGTGACGCGACCGCGGTGGACCGCCCTCGATTAGACGGCCCTTTGTGGCGATGGGGCGGGGCGGGGTGGGGCGGGGCGGCTGGACTTATCTACCGCCTTCACTTGCAGGCCCTTGCTGCCCCTTTCTGCTGCACTTCCTAGCCGCCAAATTAGCGAACATGGCCATGGTGTGGTCACAAAGTGGGCCACTGTGTGTTGCTGTTGTTGTTGTTGCTGCCCGGGATGTTTTATTTCGCCTTCTTTTATTCTCTCCCTCCCTCTCCCTCCCTCTCTCTCTCTCTCTCTCTCTCTCTCTCTCTCTCTCTCCCTCTCTCTTTCTCTCTCTCCCTCTTTCCGCTTTTTTTACGAGAGGCGCGCTGGCCGCTCGTGACAAGCGCGACCAGTAGATTGAGTTTTCTTAAATATGGGTCATGCAGAAGAGAGTTGTTGGCCCACTTTTTTGCTGTTCGTTCATCCGCTTTCGGAGTTCTCCGTCTGAATAAAAAACCTGCGCGTTATTGTGGAAGAAAAGGTGGTTGAGGTTTAAGCGGTCTCTGGAGGCCAATCCTTTTGCTTGTCTCAAGATGAAGAGTACACTCTTCCCTTGGTCGAGGGCGAACCACTCTGCGATGCCCACGCGTTCCAATCACACACATGCATTATTGCGATATTATGCCAGGCCTCATTGTCCGTTCGAGATTAATGTTTATCATTCCATTAACCTCCCCGACGCACCATTCAGACGTAAAGAAAGGGGAGGGGGAGGGCTGCTACACTACACTTGGGTCCAGACGCTTTCGCCTCCGGGGCTGGCAACCCTAGGAGGGTGGACTCTGTCCCTGAATGCACCCCTATGTGAATCCAAAGGCCCTGCCGCTGCTGTGCCAACAGCCGGGCTCCAAATCGCAAAAATTTAGTTTCCAGTGTGTTCATCCACAAAGTATCAAGTCACGCTTCGAGCGAGTTTCCGAATACTTGGGACTTAATAGAGCGCAGTCAGGCGCAGCTGCGGCGTCCATTTGTCCCAATCGGTCCTCCTCGACTCGATATCTGACTGCGCGATTTCGGGTGACGTCATCGATGACATCATTAATCAGCGAAGACTCTCATCGCGAAGTCGTCCGTCTCTCTCGCACCCAAGACGCGGCCGTCGCGCGCAGCGAGCGGCCCACTTGGCCGTGTAGGGCCCCGTAGCCCCGGAACGATTTGCCAAGAGTGACACTCCTCTGTATTTCATTAGAGCTCTCATCTGCACTGCCAGCACACTGCCAGCAGACTGCCCGCCAGCGCGCTTCCCGCTGTCGGCGGCGCGGCGGCCGTGATGGATCGTCGGGCTGTTTTGATCCAGATTTGTCTTTTCTCGTCACGCCAAAAAGTTAAACTTGCTGAGAGCGAGTTGAGATATTCAAGTGGAGGCCGGACTCCGGGGCGTGTACACTATGGAGTGGGGGAATCACGGACTCCCCGCACCTTCCGAGACAGACTAATATTTGCAGTGTGCACTCCACTGCCTTCCCAGCCACCCGGTCTGGGTCTTCCCCCAACCCCTCAGCCAATCCCCGCAGCAGATCTTACTGTACCTGCTTCCAGACCCCAGGACCTTCCTTCCAGGTGCCCCGCCAATTACGGATTTAAATTTCCAGTGGCGTAGCGTGGTCAAGCCGTTTGGCGGAGGGCTTTATCAAGCATAAATGCTGGGAAGGGAGGCCTTATGATCTGACTCTGTCTCTCTCGCAGGGGCTATCCGTGCGGGCGCGAGAGAGACAGCCTCGGACATTGTCTGGCCGCCCCAACAAGGATCTAGTCACGGACGAGCCCACTTTAGCGCGCCCCAGCGGCAGTCTCTCTAAGGCAGCAACGAACGGCACAGCGTGGCGTAGTCGGCAGCGCGTCGGACTGCGAGTCGGACGGTCATGGGTTCGATCCCCACCACTGCTTATTTCTTTTTATCTATTTTTTTTATTTTTTAATTGGGTTTTTCCTGTTGTTGTTTATATCTGTGAGTTTTGCAGTGGATATTTGTGGCGTTGAACCAAAAACCAAAAAAGAAACGAATGAAGTGGCAAACGATTTCATTCCATGCAGCAGGGGTGGGGGCAGTGCAATGGGGGGTGTAAGGACACGCAGGGCGACGCCAGGCACAGGGGATTTTCTCCCCAAAGTCTTGCCGCCGGAAACAAAACAATCTTTGCCATTGCGCTCCATTTCCTAATACATACAGAGAGCCGGGCTCTTTGTGACGGCACGCAGTGGGAGGGGAGGGGGTGGGGGGTGGAACGTGACGTGGCGGAGGGGGTGGGGGAGCCCGGGACAAAAATGCTAGGGGAGGAACGAGAACGCGTGCAAAAGAGATAAAGACCGAGCGAGAGAGAGAGAGAGAGAGAGAGAGGGGGGGGGGGAGGGGGAAGGACATGTTAGTTGATACGAGGGCGCGGGCGATGCGGCGTGGACGTGACAAGGAGTACGTATGGCAGTACTTGTCGGAGCAGACAGCATAAATAGGGCCGAAACATTTTAATCAGGGGGCAGCTCATGAATACAATAAGGGATGAGAAACGCACTGCAAAGAGACCCGTCCAAAAGTCTGACACCGAGTGGGCTCTACCACACCGAAAGCCGTAGGTGAGTGGTGTCCACCCTTGCCTGTGTAGCCGAATTACCCGGGTTCAAATCCACCCATAAAAAAACACTTCTTTTTTAAATCCTGGATAACGCACGACCTTATCCGGGTCCCAGAGTCTCGGCATGGCGGTCGCTTGGTTTGGCCTAGCCAGCCCACTTGCCGGTGCCTTGGCTTGGCGGGGCCTCGGCGGCGCGTCGCCGTTTTTGGACCAACAAAACAGCGCCGTTTTCGCAACTTTTTCCGCGCGCGCCTCTCGGTTCCCGGGTTCGGTTCGGCCGGCGCTTCGTCTCGAACAGGAAACTTTCCGATTTATCCGATACGGCATCAAAAAGTTATTCACAACGACAATCATTTCACTCCTCAGCTCCTCGGCGGCTCCTTCCCTCTCTCTCTCTCTCCACCACCTCCTTCTTTTCGCAATTATCACTCGACGCGTCACAGCCGGGAAAACGGGGCACTGCGAAAAAAAAGAAGAAACTCTGAGTGAAACCGAGCGAGCACAAGTCGGCCTGAGAATAGAAAAATAAAGGGTGACCGCACACTGACAAACGCCAAACGGCAGAGGATAACTCGCCACCACGCCCCGCCCCCCGCCCCGCCACGATGGAAGAAACATCCATGTTCCGGGCCCCTCGGGGAGACAATAAAACCGCACGGCAACTTTATTTCTAGGGATGAACCGAGGGGACGACGCCCCGCGTCCACACCCGGCCGGTGACTGATGTCCGCCCTCAGCCCGCTCTCTCTCTCTCTCTCTCTCTCTCTCTCTCTCTCTCTCTTTGGAGTGGCCAGCCACGCGGGCTGAGGCTGACCAGCGCGGCATTCATGCCGAAAGAAAAAAAACAAACCGTATAACAACGAGATGATGGCGGGGTTCATCAACTGGAGGAGGTTCGGTGAGGACCTGCTCCGGCGAATAATGATGTGACGACGGTCATGGCGAGTCGCAGGGATTTGCCGCGCCCCTCTATTTCGAACGGGGAAGCGGGAAGCTTAAGTCTCGGGAAAGCGTGAGTAAAAGCGCTGCAAGCTTGAAATTAAAAATTTCAAAATTGAAAAAAAAGGAATTTAGTTTTTGGTTTGGTACGAAAAATGTGCGGAAAACGTCAAGGTCCGAGCGCGGCCCGGGTAAAAACATAACCAAACTTGGACTTCGTTTTGTCCTTCTCTTTTTTTCGAGTGTAGCCGCCTCGCGAGATTCGGGCCGTTCCCCTGACGGGTGGCACACTGGCAGCGCTGGCAGCCGCGTGCCACCAAAGATCCCCAATAGTGCGTGTTGGAGTGTCGGTCGCTCGGTCGACCTCGGGGGGCTCAATGATACGCCGCCTCAGAAAGAATGGCGCGGCGGAGCGGCTCGGCACAGGCGCAGCACGGCGCGGCGCGGCCCCCTGCTAGCTGGAGGTGAGATTCAAGGGCGCCATGCATAAGTAACGTGAGTCATTTTTCCGCCGCCTCCACTGCTCTTTCACTTTTATGGCGCGGGAACTTAAGCCTTTAAGGCGTTCCCAGTGTAGGTGCCGAAAATGCGGTGGAAACTGAGGCGAGGCGGAGCGACGGGGTCGGAGCGCGAGGCCTCATCTCTCTGTGATTGGCTGGCACAGTCCACCTGCCGGCAGAGCGCTCCGCCGGGCAGGCAACCAGCGGACGGGGAGGTCTAGACGACCAAAGCTCAAAGAACGCGAAAAAAAAAACGATTTGTGTTAGTGCGATACGCGACGTGGAGGTTGAAGTTCGCCTGTCAAGCTCAGGTTAGGCAACGCGCTCCGCAGGCCAGTCGAGCGGAGCTCTGATTGCCTACCTCCGCAGGCGCTCCACCTCTCAAGGAGGGGAGAGAGAGAGAGAGAGTTTAGTTAGAGAGAGAGAGAGAGAGAAAGAGAGAGAGAGAGAGAGAGAGAGAGAGAGAGAGAGAGAGAGAGAGAGAGAGAGAGAGAGTCGGAGGAAGGGGAATTTTGAAATTTGATTTATCCCTGCGATCACTTACAAGAGGGCCATGAGTCCCCGTGGGGTAAGTACGAGAACGCGTACCAACCCCTCCGCGAAATAAGGCGGTTCGGTCTGCGGGAGAGTAATAGGAATGGGAGAAAGAGAGAGGGTGGGGGGAGGGGGAGCGCTCGGTGTCCGATGTGGTTGGCGGGGCGAACGCCGCACGCGCCGACTCGCGCAGCGAATCAATCCCCTGTTTCTCTCGCAATGCCTCTCGCTTCGGCCGGCCGGCCGATGATTAGAACGATCTAGCGCCTCGGTGACCGCACCGGTGGGCTTTTCGCGCTGGGCTGGGCAACTCTGCGGAAACTAACTGTTGTCACATTTCACGCCGAAAGTTGAGGGCGACGGCGCGATGAAGTCTCTGCGCGCGCCAGGTATGCAAAACAGACTGTGCTTTTCGCGGAAACGGAACTGACCTCGTTATTGCAGTGTCGCCAACATGCACCGCTCCTCGAGTCGGCGCTTGCACAGTGGGCCAGAAGACCGGTGGAGGCGGTCATAATCCCGGACCAGTTTTGAGCTCCAGAGCCGCTAAATAGGACTTGAACTGAACGCGTGACCCCACAAATGGGAAGCTCTCCGAACGTGGTGGGGTCACACGTTCGGTTCGTGTTCCATTTTGCGACTCTGGAGCTCAAAATGCGACTAGAGTTTTGGCCACCTCCATACCGGTCTTCTGGCCCACTGTGCGCTCGTTAAGAGTTGGTGACACTGCCTCCGTATTCACTGCCAAAGGCCATTTCTTAAAACTTTGCCGAGGGGGAGGCGATAAAAAAATGACAACAGAACAAATCTATAACGATTACTCGGAGGATGACGCGTTTTGTGAAGTTGGGGGGTCGTGGCGGGCACTCCCGGGGGAGAGTGTGAGATCTTATCGTTTGCAGACTCAGCTACTGGCTGTCTTGTTTTTTTGTGCGTTTTTTTACGGACCGCTTACTTTTATTCGGATGTTCGATCACCGGAAAGATGACGAGGCAGATAACGAGCATCAAGACGCAGAGCTACTCTGCGAACATTGACGAAAAAAATCAACACAATTTGTAAATAATTTAATTTGTTTGGCTGTCGCACTCATTATACGCTTTGCTCGCAGAAAGTCGATAGGGAAGTTCACACACTGTGATTCGCTTGAAGGCGATAAGCAAAGGGATTCGAGGGAATGCTCTCGAGGCAACTACTTCTAGTGCACTTCCAGGCTGCGCTTCCACCCACCCAACCCCAGCGGAATCCCCCCTCGCCAATAATGGTATGGAAGGTCTAACTTCAGACACTTCGCATCTCCTTGGAGTGGATGGCGCCTAGGCCGCGGGCAGGCCGCAGGGCCTATGTAAGACGAGCCGCACCCCTCGGCCACTCCGTCTCTCTCGCATCCGCGTGGGGCACCCCGCGCGTGCGAGAGGGACAGACTGCAGCGAGGGGAGGAAGCGAGTTATCCGACCATAAATTACCGAGGGGAGACAGTGGAGAAAAAGCCGTGGGTCCTTACGGACGGTCCCCCAGTGCCGTGACGATTAGCGCACCAAAAATGGGCGGCCCGGATCCGTTCGTCTTGTTTATGGACGGTCCAGGGTGACAGTAAACGGCAGCAAGGGGCGTGGCAGTGCCCCGACACAACGACTGCATATAAATTCGGAAACAACAGCGACGATTTGGGCCGGTCCAAGACGCGCCAACGATCCAGCACCGTCAAAAATAGTTCAACCAAATGGCCAAAAATTCAGTCGTCTCAGGCTGGCACACGCGGTCAGAGTGCAGGAGAGTGTACCGACAGTACTATTTGGCGCTGTGCGACGCTCTGTTTACGCTGCTCTTGGCCTTTGTGGTGTGCCTTGGAAGGGTTCGCGCAAAGAGGCGTCAAAACACGCGGGCCGCTTCACACTGTAGAATAGGGGAAAGAGGTCAACACCGCAAAAAGCGCGGCAGAGAGAAGAAACGACGCGGCCCGAGAAATCAGGTTTGCTTATGTTGGTGTGTTCCATATGATGGCCGTGAGTCAGGATTCCCCAACACCTCCTTCCTCCTCGCCAGTTTTATTTATATCTTTGTATTTGTTTTGTTTCCGTCGGTGCGAGAGAGCACGCGGGGGAGGCAGGCCGGCGAGCGAGAGAGAGACGCAGCAGTCTGGCACTTAGGCTCACCACCACCCTCAACTCATAACATTTCATTACGGAGGCGGGGGAGGAGAAAGAGCGAGAAAGCTGCAAGGAGTTGCACTGCTCGCTCTTTTGCCGCCACACGCCAAACAGTAAGGAGAAAACAACTGGCCAAAAATTGCAAAAATTAAAAAGTCATTGGACGTGGTAACTTGGTCAATGTCAATCCACACATTTTTTGTGATTTTTTCGAACCAGGTCTGCAGGTTATTTGAAATTTAATTTGTCTTATGATGACTAGGAAAGTACTCAATAAATTCATCATCAAGTCGACGAAAACTGCTATTTGACTGAACTTTTTTACGATGACCGAAAGGGGAAAATCCTAGTCCAAACTCAACAAGGCCGCTCCACTCCGGGGCTAACCTAGCCAGCCTCCCCGGGGAGCGGGCCGGCAGTGTCGGCCGCGCCAGGGGAACACTTCGGAAGGGCGTAAGTGATTCTCCTCTCCGATTCACCTCACATCCCTGCAACTCGCTTCAATATGTAATGAGTGACCTGCCTAGCATCCGCTGGGCCGGGCCGCACAGTGGGCCAGAAGACCGGCGGAGGCGGACGGAACTCTAGACCCGTTTTGAGCTCCAGAGTCGCTAAAATGGGACCGAATCGAAAGTGTGACTCCACCAACGGATTGCTTTTGGAACGAGGAATCCATTGGTAAGCTCACACGTCTCATTCCAGTTCTGATTAGCTACTCTGGAGCTCAAAACGCGTCCGGGATTTTGGCCGCCTCCACCGGTCTTCCGGCCCACTGTGCTCCCCGACCCTCTTCCCGTGCCGCTGGACTGCTCCGGGCCGACCTCCTCCCGAGGCCCGAAGTCCCATACGCAGAGCGGCCACGCCAACACCGCCATGGCGCGCCAGCACAACACAGCATGCCCTTGTCCGGGGCCCGCCCGTTAAGAGCCGTAATCGCCTTCTGCTCAACTCGAGTCCCTAAATGGACCACGGGCCTCAGGAGAACAACCGGCAATTGAAACCACGCGGGCCTCGTGTACGGCGGCCCGGGGAAGGCCCAGCTCAGAGGCCAGAGAGCTGGATTCGGAAACCTCCAGTCGCCGGTTCAACCCCCACCGGATGCTCGGAGATTCCGGAAATCTTCCTGATCCGAATTTCCTCCTGCTAGTAGCGCGACAGTTCACACCACGTAGCGTCCAATTTTCCTTGTCGTAGAAACCGCCTTGCTAGCATCAAGCTTCCCGACGGTCCATCAACAAAATTAGAACACGCCAGCTCCCAGTGTAGGCCTGTCCGTTTGTCAGTCCGCCACGCGCCCGTCTGTCTGTCTGTCGGGCCGCTGCCCCTACAAGTCCCAAAAGGCCCGGCCAGCAGCGACCAGTCGTGTCCTCGCGGCCTAATGCAGATGAATGCGTGGTCGCGCGACACGGTCGTCTACACTGCCAGAAATCGCTTCCGAATACGTCGCTGTTTCCTTTTGGATTTTACCGAAGTGCCATCTCTCGGCCCAGCAGCGCGGTGCAACACTGTGAAGCGTCAGCGGAATGGAAAGACCAACAAGGCATTCTTAGCTCATTTGGGCTGATTTACGAGCGGTCGCTGAGTGGGCACCCCCACTAATTGCTCCTTGTTCAAACCGGTGCCAAAATAAAGAGGGATCGAGAGAGCACAATGAGGTGGGGATGCAGACAACATGTCGTCCCCGAAAACAGAGGGGCCGGCGAGTGATGAGCGTGGTTTCCTGCAACGTGTGCACGGACCACCACAGTCGGGAGTAACATCGGTTGTTTGGCTGAGCGATAGCGAAGCCCTTGCCGTGTTTGGGCGCTCCGAAAAGTGACTGGTCGTGCGTCTGTCTGTCTGTCTGTCTGTCTGTATGTAATCACTCACGTTTCTCAGCAACTACTGAACGAATAGTATCCAAATTTCACACCTGATGTCTCCTAAACATCCTACAGGGGGAGTTTATCTTAGATTAACAATTATCATCGTTTGAAATATTCAAAACATCATTTTGAACTAGGTAATTGGCGTGTTAAGGTTGGTAGCAGCGTGTGGCAGACCAATTTCTCATACCGGCTGCCGCGCTTGCAAGCCGTTGCAAGCCGTCTGCAAGACGGGACGGCACTTATGCAAATAAACAAACTAAAGAGCAAAGGGGTTCTCAAATAGGTACTGAGATAGTTTTTTAACATTCTAGAATGATTGAAACCCTTCCGGGGTGTCAACAGAGGAAAATATAGAAACTAAATGTGAGAATGGTTTACGTGTTTCGTTCCCCTCTTCCCCCTCCCCGTCACAGGAGAAAGGTCAGTGCAGTGTAGTTGTGGATGTAAATAGAATTTTTCTTTGCCTTTGTGTGCATCTACTGATTTTATTCTCTCTGATACTATCCTAATTTTTAAATTTCATAGTAAATAAATCAGGTAAATGCATGAATAACTTCTGTTGAAATTAGAAGACATGTTAATTGTCTTGGTTTGTCTCGGGGAAATGACACTCTATTGCAATGCTGCAAGCTAACATAAATATTCTAGTACTTACATCTATTGATTAAAAGAATCCATAAATAGATGTATTTTGTGCAATAAATAATCCATATATTTAGTGCTAACAGATTTTGAACTGATATTGGGTTCAATGAGACGATTCAGGTTTTGAGCGGTGGGTGATTTGGTAATTGCTTTAATGGGACGATTCCTTTAACTTCACCAAAGCTTGTGTCCAACAGCTGGAACCAAGTATTGGTAATGATTTAAAAGCTGGCTTTCTTAATGTAAGCCCAATGTTAATGCTACACTGTATTCTTTTACTCTAAAGATAAAATATCACGAGGCATGAATAAGGTAAATTAAGTTGGCGTATTGAGCAACAAGTGGCCTCTGCATTTGACTTCATGAGACGATTCACTGAATTTGACACAACTTGTTCTCCGTCAAATGCTTCAGATCAGCCTGCCCTAAACTGAGTCACTTAATGAAAACTATGATTACATATTCCATTCTATATTGTTTATTTCACTGGTTTTAAATGAAAGAATGACAAAAGGCTTTCCAAATATAACTAATAAATTTGTGAATTCATTAGTTTGAAGAAAAAAAATGTATCGAATAGTGAGTCAAGCAGACGAGTAGCTAATTTAAACGATTCAATGCTGGCAATGGAATGTTACTCGACTGAAGGAATCGCATTGGTGTGGCATTAGGGGATTGGTGACGACAAAGGGTGATCCATGAAGACCAACCAAGACCCATTCTTTTCCGATTATTGATCAATTTGATATCGATATTTTTCAATCGAATCTCATATTGATTCTTGGAGTTTTTCGAGTGCTGATTATGAAAACCCTTCCATTTCTACTCCAGACTTATATTTTCATCTCAAATTAGGTCATTTCGGACCAAAATTTTCAGGTCGAGTTTTATATTGTTTCCTGCAGTGTTGATGAGCTGAACTCAAAAATAAAATTCCAAATTTTTCCCAGACTCACGCTTTACCTAATTTTGACCAAATTTGGACCAAAATTTTTGAATTTAGTTTGATGTTGATCCCAACAGTTTTTTGTGTGCTGATAACGAAAATCACCTCCATTTCGACTCCAGACTTATATTTCATCCCAAAGTAGGTCATTTTGGACCAAAATTTTCAAATAAAGTTTTTTATTTTTTCCTGTAGTTTTTTGGGGCGCTGAACTCAAAAATGACTTCCAAATTTTTCCCAGACTCACGCATTACCGAATTTGGACCAATTTTGGACCAATATTTTTGGGAAACGAGTTTGACGTTGATCCCAACAGTTTTTTGTGTGCTGATAACAAAAATCACTCCCATTTTTACCCCAGACCTACATTTCACTCAATATGAGCCCACAAGCTGCAGTCCGAAGTGCACAAATTCGCATCGCTCAGCCACACTACGCGCCCACACAAAACGGCGCGTACCCCTAGTTTTTAAAAGGCGGTCGCGTTCATTTCCATTAGCTTGGCACACAGCTTTGAGATGGACACTCTGCCGCGTATGCTAAAACGCGGCCCACACACTTTTATTCGTCCTTTTCTCGTCGAGAAGGGGGTTGTCCCAGCGAGATAAGCTGGCCGGTCTTTGTGCCGCCGAGCCCCACGGCTCCGCGGGGTGTCTGGAGGGGCTGCTTGATGGGGCTGCGGCTCCCAGTGTGTGACGGACGAGTCGCCGCTCTTTCAACGGACAATTAACAGGACTTCCTCTATGGCTGAGTTGGTAAGGAGCCCGCTTTTGAAATCCAGATTTCGGGGTTCAAAACCTACCACGGAATGTATTTCCTCTTCCTTCTTTCTTGCAAAGTCAGCTTGGAAACAATCTTTACTTAATTTCTAATTGATTCTTTGAACCGCTGGCGGAAGACTCTAAAAGGAAGTGAGCTGTGAGGCCTCCGCTCTGATTTGAAGGGCAGGTGTCTGGCGTAATAGGTCCCAGAATAGCAGCAGGTAAAGGTAAAGTTGGGCCGGCTGAGCCGCGGCCGACGGTTGGCCACAACAAACGCGGCCCGTGAGGTGTGGTCGCGCAGCCAGCGGCTGCCAGCCCCACCAGTCGCGCCGGGTTAGGCTAGGGCGGGCATGCGGGCCGCGGTCCGTGGCGCGGTGCCGGCCCGCCGCAGCCCAGCGGGTAGCCGCGGGCGGAATACTAAAAAAAAGCCACGCAAAAAAGAAGGATGCAGGCACGTGAGCCCGCTGTGCAAACCACACAGTGATGAGAGCGCCCCCCACCCCTTCCCGCGAGATGGTTCGCGGGTATCTTGATGGCCGACTTGCAGGACAGAGTGGCGCCACCGCGGCCGACCGTCGGCAGAAAAGTAACTCGTCCAACAAAATCGCGTGTCGCCATTTGGCGCCGGCCAACCAAGTTGGATGCCAGCTCAGCGCAGCTCGGCGCAGCTCAGCGAGGGCGTGGCGGCGAGGCGAAGCTACGTACTTCTCTGGAGCACTGTGTCATGCTCACGAGAAGTTTCGGGGAAACAGGATGACGTACGCATGAAGTAAGTGCCAGGCCCATAAAAAGACACGGCGCCAGTGTGTTAAAAAGGGCGTCATAATGGCAAGACATGTTGTGAATAAAATACTCCCGCCTTTTTTGTGGCAGCGTTTCCTGAACTTTCTTGAGGATGACGGGACCTGCCCACATTCCAGATCCCTAGGCCCAGCCTAGTGCGCAGCATATTAAAGGTGTATGTGCCCTTACCGCGGGGGGAAAGAAAAGAGGTGGGCCTCACACCGCTCTAAAAGTGGCTCATTGCCCCGATGACAGCACACGGCACTTAGTCATGACGGTTTCATGGCGCGCGCTGCGGACGGATTTGGAAAGTGCCACACTTTTAGCGCGGAGCACAAAGTCTGCGGAATTTTGTCCTGCGGCCTTTCCCGTCGTCTGAATATAAAAGAGAGAAAACAATCTGCGGATCCACCCGAACGAGCGCGCCATCCACGAGAGAGAAGCACATGCCAGCCAGCAACCCAAACAATTTTTCCCGCATTTCGAGCCGAGAGACGTGATTGGCTGTGCGAACACCGGAAGTCACTGAATGGACGTCTCTATCACTCGCCACTGGTTTATCCGGACAAAGCCAGTCAAGGGAGCGGACAGCCCGGTCTACAGTCGCGGAAAAATGTGGAGGAAAAAAACAAATTGGTCTCTTCTTTGTTCCTGACCTGTCCTCTGGTGTGTCGGCCGGCCACCGCCACCCTCAAAGGGTTTTGCGCGGATGTGGCTGATTTCTGGCGGGTGCTGATGCGAAAGCTGCTCAGGGACGGACATAATCCCGTAGACTTACCGCGTGGACGCGACGTCTCTGCTGCGGTGGCGGAGCGGCGGCCAACCTATTCTTTCTTGCCTTTTGTCCTTCCCACGTGAAAACGCGAAAATGGAGCAGCGCCGCATTATAAAAGTTCGGCCAGTTAGGTTTAATAACGGGATTCTCGTTTCCACCTGAGCCTTGGAATGAAGGCGCCGTCCTGAGATTGTGCGACCTACCGGCTATCTGAGAAACTATCGCCGAATAAGTTGGCGCATATGGCCTCCTCGGCCCGGCAATGCCTGGCGATGCCCACACGCCCATTGTTGCTTCAATTTACAAAAGCTGTTCGGAGATAGACCCTTATCAGCGGCCCCTCTTGTCTTTCAAACACAAAGCCGGCCAGACAAAGAGACGCGCTGGTGGAGATGGTGTTTACGGCAGAGTATTTTGTACAAAGGGACACCTCAGATGAACTCGATTTTCTTTTTGCACCTGTCCGCTCTTCGCTGGCAGATCTCCGGCCAATTATCCCGCTCACCTGGAAACAAACGAGAAAAAAAGAGTGTGAGATCATCTCGGGCAAACCCTTCGCTTTCCACTCCGAGAAGGCGTCATTAATAATGAACGCCTTCATCCACAGCAACAGTCGCGCAGTCGAACAGAGGTCGACTCGGCATGAAAGTGTAACCTGCTTCGTGGAAAAAGTCTTGCAAATCTTCACCCCTCGACCTTCTTCGCTCCGACGCCCTCACAAACAAACTCTAAACAAAACACACCTTGACGGCGCGTCTATTGGACTTTACTCCGAGCCGAAAGTTTACGCGGCAGCTGTCTCGGCGAGCGGTTCACTTACACTGAGTATTGACGCTCTTACATTGTATCTTACAGACGTCAAGGACGGCGTTGCGACTCGGAATAAAGTGTCGTGGACTCTTTATTTGCTCAGCAGCCACACGTCCTTGATGAGCAGCCTGAGCAGCGCTCCGCTCCCCAGTTCCAGAGCAAACGGCGGTTACAGTCGGCGGCGTGTCACACGCGGCAATCAGCTTCTAAAGGTGGCGGCTGCGGGTTAAGTTGCTCCATCTGTGTGTGACTTCGCGTGTGTGTGTTGGTGTGTGAACCGCAGGCATCATCACGACCTCCGCGTGACGCGGCACTGTGAACTGATTGCGTTTCACGGCAATAAACAGCGATCCCTCCGAGTCGGTGAAGAAATGCCATAAGGAAAAGATCGGGTTTCAATCATTGAGCACTCCAGATTCCTGGAGTTTCCACGCGTTGATCGTGTAGTTTTCTCGTAAGAACGAGTTTTGAGGTCGGGCAGGTCCCTTCCTTTTGCCACACTTTCATTAGGTTGGTCGCTGGAATGGTGTTTGCAGGCACGTTTGAGGTCGTCAGAGGCACCCCGCAGCGACGCGCAGCGTGGCGGCCCACGGCCTAAGGACCCTGCGAAACAAGGAGGGAGGGCCCGGACTGACTCTTCCATATTCATAACTAAGGTGACTAGCCACGCTGCTCATTCCCCATTCCAGGTTGCCACATTTTTCCGCGGTCCGTTCCGTTTTTGCTGAAAAAAAAATAACGCCAGTCCAAAGTTTTTAATCTTTTTTGAATGATACAACCAATCAGTAAAAAGTGTGTTCCCCCGACACGATGACCAAATGTCAAACGGCGTCGGGCCGAATCGCAATCGAGCCGAGGCATATCAAACAGGCGGCAAGTGAAAACTTTTTGATTGATTGCCTGGAGACTAGCGAGTGGACTGACTGAGCGCGGAAGCAGGCCTCTTCTATTTGACAATCCTAAACTCAGGCAAAAAACTCAACTTTTTCATTAATTATTACACTCCGTTGTTCTTCGAGGCTAGACTTCCATCCCGATATTGAAGAAATCTTTGGCAGAACTTTGGAGTGTAGCAGAGCAATTGAAGGAGGGGTTCCAAGTCGAGGTTCACCGCAGCGACCGGGCGGATACTGCTATAAGAGCGCCATGTTTGGCCAGCCTGTACCAAGCTACGCCTGTTTTCGACTAACAGTCTTCCGGTGGCATCACTACCGGCCTGGATGAGGGGAACCGGGGGTACCGGGGCACCGCACGTCAGTCCCGTAGATGGCCGCCACGGCCGCATGCCATGGCCTGCCACGGCCACGTCACGTAGGGTGAGGTCCAGCCACTGTGACCACCAACTGGCGTGCGTGTGTGTCTGCCTCTCTCTCTCTCTCTCTCTCTCTCTCTCTCTCTCTCTCTCTCTCGCTCTCTCTCTGTGTGGCCATGCATTCAGTTCCCCCTGCAGAAGGTCCGGGCAGATGGAAACCGGAATAACTCACTGTGATTTTCCTCACCGAACCAGAAAATTTCCAGCAATGCCCCTCAGTGTTAACGTTGAAGCCGCACATTGCACCACTACCAGGACACCTGAAGAAAGCATTCGAGCCGTGGCTATGGCCTGTACTCACCATGGATGCGGCCGGATAGCCAGTCAAAGAAGCAGCACCTTTTCACGCCGCGTTGGAATGCTCATTGAGAGCGCGGTCGGAGCAGCAGAGCGTCGACGGCAACGCCTGCAGTCGGCTGCGTGGAATAATTTAGCAGTGCCCTCCAGGCCCCTTTCCCACTTTGTCCTCTGTGGTTCAAGGTGAGCCTTATTAAAGGTTACAGGCGCAGTTCCTTCAGCCCATGGAAAGCCCTAAAGTCAACGTTGCATCATTTGTGGAGTGAGTAACAGAAATATTTGAGATGTTTGATTGTTGGGGTCGCGGTGGTGGGTTTTCGTCACGGTTTTTCCTGACCAAAAGCAGCAGAGGAGACTGCAGAGTCCACTTTGTTCCCATCCTCATGGAGCACTTCATGAAAACCCCTTCGGACAAGCGGGCCTTGAGTGGCTGTTGCGAGGCGTTAGCGCAACGAAACTGTTATCACGTCGAAATGTTTGAGCGGGGAGAATAGCTTTGGACAGACAAGGCCGGGAGACGGGGCCAGAATGCAGGGAGCTAAAGAGGGATGAGGGGACTAACGTACACAAAACCTCATCCGCTTTGCTCATTCTTGGCCCGTGTGCGCAAAAAAGAGGCACACCTGGCTTGCATACAAAAGCGCCACCGGGCGGAGCGCAATCATTGTGTCTGCCGAGACTGGGGAGTCATAAAACCGCCCTCCGAACGGATCAGCTTTCATTAATGCATAAACGGGTTGTTGTCTTTTTTGAAAAGAAAAGAGCGTTGGCAAAATCACTATACCGTGCGGTGAATGGTGAAAGATATTGGAGAAAACTGCCAAAATGAAAGAAACCCCAAATGCAAGACTTCTCCTTGGTTCCGGTTGGCCGCAGTCACAGCCGCCGCCCCGGGGCTGCTATGACAGCTCTGCCAGCGTGGTGCAAACAATTGCACTGGCGTGGTAATGTTTGTGTTTCGAGACTCTGCGGCCAGAGTTGATTCTGCGAGCAGACAGTATGAGCAGTAAACAGCTAAGAGCCAGCAATAAGAACTGCAAACATTTCACTAATCCCCAGCAGTGGCCCCCCTCTCCTTAAACTTGGCCCTCTTGTTTTCTGCCTGCGTCTCAAATTGAGAGGCTGCCTCCCCTTTTTTTTGTTTCTCCTTTTCATCATTACAGCCAGTAAGTAAAGCGAGTGACCTCGACTGCGGCCGGCGCGCGGGGAAGACGTCGGTCTGTCCCCTCGAGAGAGTCACTTGAATCGCAACAGCTTATTAGGCCGAAATGCAAACAAGAAGGAAATAAAATTGCGGAGGGCTCCGCCAGCCGTCCTTTCCCACGAAGCGCTCTCTTTAAAATAGGAAGTGGATGGTCAAGATACATGGCGTCGAGCAGCAGTGGCATGTACTCCAAGAAAACTTTTGGGCCAAAAACTTGATTCAATCCTGTGCAGTCTATCACTGGTAGTAACATGAATTGTTTGATTGACAAGAAGCTGCCCCGTTATTCTGATTCTTGTGCTGGGACTGGAAGCGATTCCATTAGGAGTCCGCTGCAATAGCCAGGCTGGACACACACACACACACACACACACACACACACACACACACACACACACACACACGAGTCACTCACTCATCACTGATAGAGCCAAGTCACCGCCGGAATGCTTGCGGCGATCGAAGCAAGGAGGGTCGCTTCCGGAGCGCGCTGGACAAAGAGCATTAGGACTGTTTTCGAGTTAGCCAACAAGGGAGAGGGGTGGCCGGTTCCGAGCGGCGTCTCTCCGTCCTTCGCGCTCTCGTGGGGGGTTCTGGTAGGTGCGAGAGGGACAGAACGACCCTGTGGCGACCGGCCGGGCACTCTGGTCATTAGGACTTATCGGCCAATCTCGGGGACGACAGCCAAAAGCAACAACAGCGCGCCACTTGCGAACGGACAAGGTGTCCGTGAATATTGCACGAGGCACTCTTTACTTCCTTCCTCGGAAAACAGGCGGAAAAAGTGGCAGGCGTCATGGAAATGCGGCGGGAAATTTCCCACCCTTTTCCGGCGTGTCACTTCTCCCTTACACGGCCCCGCAGAGCGTCCTCCGCAGCCAACTGGTTCAGATGCAGCCAGCCACGTCAAGAACAAAAGACTTACAGCGAGCTGGCCCTGCTTTTTCGGGCCGGCTCCTTTCACACCAAATGCACAACCCGTCCCTACTTCTGTCTTTCCATTCCGCAGTGCCGGGGCGTCTGCAGCGTCTGCAGCCAGACTCGCGCAAATTAGACTGTCGGTCAGTGGCCACTGTTTTGCCTTTGTTTATACCCATCGTATTTGTTTATTTTCTTTTAATTTGTTCACTAAGCCTCAAGGTCTGCATGTTGCTAGCGCCGATGTGTTTTTTTTTTGGAGGGGGCAAGAAGCTTCTACGATTTAGCGTCACCTTCAGACACAGCAAAGTGTGGAAATAGATGCCCTCACGGACAAAAAAAGACACTGCGGTACTCCTCCAGCAAAATGCGAGAGAGAAGAAAAAAGCCTTTCAGCATTTTGTCTGTCCTTCTGGTTTATTCACATCGGCGATGGGACGCAGAATGTAGAAGGCTGTGCCCTTGGATGGTCCTTCGGGCGCATGGTCAAGTCCTCCGTCTCCAATATGGTCGTGCTTCGTAACTGCGAGTGCTGTAGTTTTCATCGTTTTCGACAAAACAACCCCATTCACGAATTTTCATTAAGATAGAAACTGTTCAAATTTAACTGCTTTCTTCCAGGGTCGCCTCATTAGCTGCATCGACACTGCGAATGCAATTACCGATGACCAAAACCAATTGTTTCCAGGGGGAAGACAAAGTGATGACGCCACAAAGGAGAGCCCGGCCGGGCCACCACTTCAAAAGAGCGCCGCCATTGGCCAATATTTCTGCGTGCAGCCACACTGTTTAAGCCGTCTGGCCGTCTCTGCCGTTTGCAGTCATTCGCCCACTCTATTTGCGCAGCAGCATCTCGTTGGCCAGATAGCGTTCCGCAATAGATTAATGAAAGTACATCTCGTTCCTCGTTTTCGGAGAGTTCGACAGAGTTCTTGACCTTCCCAAGCCACGCCTGTTCCGTCTTCAAATCCCCCCCCCCATCTCCCCGCAAGGTTGACACTCGTCGAGCCTCACCCTCGACGTCCCATCCTCCGAGCGCAAAGACGAAAAAGCCTAGTCGCCCTCAAGCCGGACTGCCCGGCAAGCCTCTGAAATAATAAAACAAAAGAACAAAGGGGAACGTGATTTCGGCCTCGGCGGGGCGCGAACCAGGGACCGGCGTCCTCCGAACCGCGCACATCGCGGCCCAGCCGCCTTTTGATGCCATTATGTTTTATGGCTGTCCTTTGGCAAAGTTTCGCTGACCAAATAAATTACTGGCGCTCTTCGAGTCTTCTCTCCTTCCCCGGAATGTCTGTATGATTAGCCTGATTAGCGGCCGCTGCAACGGCAGCCTCTTTTTTCGTCCGCGGCGCCGTGGCGATGCGGGGATCCGGTTTCACCAGCGCGTTTTCATGAAAAACCACCCGGTTACTTCACGCGGGTACGGAGTCCGCGCCGTCTGCGCTGCTAAGAGCGTCACCGCTACGGGGTAAAGGTCACAGCAGGGCAGAAAATTCGGAGTAAGGTTTTTTCTTCGGCCAAATACACAACATGAAATCTTTCTTTTTTCCTCCACTGAAGGTCATCTCAAATTCCGGACTGTAAACACACGCGCCATCGAGCAACGTCGATTCTGACAAACGGCGGGGGCTCCTTGTTGGCTTTGCCGGTGACGCCCCGCCCGGCCAGGGCAATTATTAACCAGGCGGGGTTCCTGCCCTTTCACCCCCTCTCTCCCTCCTCCACCCCTCTCCCCGGGACACCTTTAGCGGTTCCGCCCCCTCCCTTTAACGCATCCACCCCCGCGACGCGTCGCCACGCCCCAGGAATACCCCGGCGTCACCCTCGGAGGCCGCCAAAAAACTCCGCCCCTGCGACCAACCTTCCCAAACAAATAAAACAAATCTGTAACATAATTTTTGAAGTGCTTTGAGCGTGGTGTCTTGTGTCACTGAGACCATATTCAAAATAATTCCAACCTACCTCCAAACAACCTCTGGGATCAGTTTTATTTTAAGCGGACCACTTTTTTTGGAGTGAGGTTCTAACGTTCGAAAGCTGTACTGCCGGTACGGTTTGACGCGACCCCCTAGCGGCCCCCGTCGCCCGGCGGGTCCAAGGGATTGTCGGTGGGCTGGTCGATGTCACAGTGTCGCGACAACGACCCGATGCGCCCGCACTGCGCGCCGCCACACGTAACCACACGAGCGGCCCCATATCAAGTCCACTCGCTGGCAATTATTTATACATGAACTGTGCAAAGCGTTTTCGCTGCGACCGGATGAGACCGCAACCACCACCACCACCACGCGGGGGGACTTTTCGAAACGCACGCCCGATGTTATAAACATCCGCCCCACGTGTATGTGTGTGTGGCTCCATACAGTTCGGCCGTAATACTCGTTTAATTGCACAGAGCGTCCGCACTGTAATGGCGCAGGCCACATTTATATCTGCATCACCAGCCGAAGCGAAGTAAAGCGCAGCGATTTCCGCACGCGGAGGATTAACACACGATGGACTTGGAACAGGCAGCGGCGTGGAGTTCCAGCAACATCGGCATTCCTAGAAGCAGAAATAGGAGCATGTTTTTGGTATGGACGTATGTATGTATGTATGTATGTATGTATGAATGTGTGTATGTATATTTGTGTGTGTGTGTGGTGTGTGTGTGTGTGTGTGTGTGTGTTGGCATGCAATGTTTAGGCCATACGTGACGAAGGTAATGAAAAAAGAAATACGGAGAGCATCATACGGTAATAATGGTTCCTGGTTTCCCCAATCGCCTATATCTGTACCATAGGCTTCGTGGCAAGGTTCTTGTAAGACTGTCATCATAGCTTAAGCTCAGTGCAACAGGACACGAACTGCTGCCCTGTTGCTGCTAAACGGCCATCATTGTTTTCCGAGTGAAAATCGCCACTCCGTTGCGCGGCTCGGGGCTGAGCTCCAAGATGAGCCGAATGACCATCCGTCACGGCGGGTGCGCGGAAAGCACACGGGTCCCAAACTTTTTTCGGGCGGCCTGCCTACCGGGATTCGGGGCGAGTAAATAGCGCGTCAAACCGGCGGTAAATCTCGGACGTCAACAGATCACCAGATAAAGCAAAGCCGGCGGGACCAATTTCCATCCGGGCAACCGGGAGAAGAGAGGCCCCCCTGGGGGGCGTGGCCATGGCGTAGCCGAGGATCGGCACGGGCCGGCGCGGGGCCCACGACGGGGCCCACGGGGCAGCAACTTGAACCGAAACCACCCGGAGGCGGCACGGAAGGGCGGCTGTTGCGAGGTGATGACAAGGCCAATCACTGTGCCATTTCACACCTCGGGACGTATTTGCGGCCAAAAAAATTATCCACTTACACTGCCAGACAAACTAATTCGAATTCAACAAAAATTAATTGATGCTCTTTGTAGTTATTGTACCAGTGAAAGTTCTCTTAGGGCTGAAAGTTACAGTCCACGGCAAAACTAGTTCCTGCTTTTCCCAGGTAGCCCATAGTTAAGACACAAGCGCCTTCCAGTGGGTTCCTGGGCAAACCAAGAACCTTTTCAGCCGCGTCGTTTCGACAGAGCATGAAATAATTTCAATTATCGTCTATCAATGCAAAGAGCGAAGACGTTTTTTTTTCTGTCGTGCTCAGTCCACGCGGAGATGCTTAACTCTTGATGCCGGGGTGCAAAAGGCGCGCCGGCGGCCGTTTTGCCGTCGTTAACCTCTCGGCCATTCGCGGTCCGACTATCGCGCGCCGGGTCGGCCGGGAACGAGGCGCCGTTGTTGTAGATGGGGAGATAATCACTCATGTTAAATTCAGGTGATGTGCCAAGGCCAGCGGGGCAGCACCACCGCCGCGTCAGGCCGGCCCTCGCCGGCCCGGCCAATCTGACAACTCAGGTGTCCAAAGCCATAATCGATACACGGGAAAGAGAGCCACCGGTCCGGAACAACTGTCACGTCCTCCATTTTATTTTTATTTTTTCGTTTTCAGAAGTGTTGGGGATTTTGCTAGGTCGAGATTAATCGGTTGGACAGGACTTGAACACTATCAATAAATGATAAAAGACTGAAAAGAAACGGATCGACAGATTCTAGACGCGTTTTGAGCCCCAGAGTCGCTCAATGGGCCCCAAACCAAACATGTGGTCCCATTAATGGATTCGTCCTTCGCAGAGCAATCCATTGGTGGGGTCACACGCTCGGTTCGAGTCCCGTTTAGCAACTCTGGAGCTCAAGACGCGTCTTTGGCCGCTCCCACCAGTCTTCTGACCCACTGTGCGGTGTCGTCCGACGCAAACGCGCGAAATTGGGCCGTTAAGCGGCTGCAGCACTGTATACTCCACGTGGCGCCGCCAGGCCGAACCTGACTCGCGCCGCAAGGAAGGCGGTGCCGAGGCTGAGCCCGCCACCACGCCGCCACAAACGCTTGGCAGATTGCCCACACGGCCTCTGCCCGCCGCGGTTTACAAATAAATCTTGATTCCGTTAAATATTCACACAACTTAGCGACGCGACGTGCGCGCATAACAGGGGGGAGGGAGAATTTAGCGGTGTTTAAATTGTTTGGGAAAGCCCGGTGGGGACGCGGGAGGGGGCGGGGTGGGGGGATTACGGCGGAGGGGTGGGGGAGGGACGGTGTTCTGTACAAGGAAATCGACGAAGGCGACGTTTGGATCGCGGCGGCACCAAGGGCAAGGAGGAAAAGGAGGGTAAGACGAAAATAGGGTGTCAACTCAGACCGACGGGCACCTCACAAGGAAAATAGGTGTACACTGAAAGGACTGAATTTACACTTTGATTGGAATGTAAATCTTACGAAATGCGTTACAAAAAATGGCAAATTTACGCGTTTGTGCCGGCTTTTGAAGTGACTAAACTGAGACAAGGCAGTGACTGGAGTCAGGGTACACTGACTGGACGAAGTGACGCACCCCTCGAATAACAAAGAAAGAAAGAAAGAAAGAAAGAAAGAAAGAAAGAAAGAAAGAAAGAAAGAAAGAAAGAAAGAAAGAAAGAAAGAAAGAAAGAAAGAAAGAAAGAGTTGGTCAAAATCCCGGACGCGTTTTGAGCTCTAAAGTCGCTAGATGCAGCTTGTGACCCCACCAATGGATGAGGAATCCATTGGTTGGTTCACACGTTCGGTTTTAGTCCTGTTTAGCGACTCTGTGGATCAAACCGCGTCTGGAGTGTTGGCCACCTCCACCGGTCTTCTGGCCCACTGTGGGGTGGGTGGCAGCTCGCATGCCGCCTGCACATTGCGGCGACCGCGCAAACAATGGGAAGCGTGAGGCTGGGGGAGGGAAACAAATGAGCGAAGCGCGAAGCACAAAACGCGACAAAATCAAGGCGGAAACGCAAAAACTGTTTTTGTGCCCCTAGTCGCAAAAGGTGCGAACACAACGATATAGCCTCATTGCGGTCGAAAGCACGGTTTCCCTCGCAAATTAGGGGGGAAATACCTTTCGTCCGGACCAGGAAAGCCCCTGCCGTCCTGTTTTCGTCCTTCGTTCAGCAATCTGGGAACTGAACGCGTACGATGGGCAACTTTGATGCCGATACGGCGAACTGGAAGTCCTCTCCGGGATCGTGGATCGCAGCGCCCGGCTGCCCAGCCATCGATTTGTACATTCCAAACTCGAAAGTCAACAAGCCAATTCCTGATGCCGGGCGGGCTCGCTCTGTCTCCCTCGCCCCCGTGGGAAGGTGCGAGAGAGAGAGAGGAGAGAGAGGAGAGAGAGAGAGAGAGAGAGAGAGAGAGAGAGAGAGAGAGAGAGAGAGAGAGAGAGAGAGAGAGAGAGAGAGAGAGAGTCTACTCGGGGCCAAGAGGGCCAACGGTCCGAAGGTCCGAACGGCAGAACGCCCCCGCACCTCGCCCGGCAGGCTCATTCCGAGTGGGTCTGGCTCTCTCGCACCTGTGCCTGGCGCCAATAGAGTGCGAGAGAGAGAAAGATCTCCCACTCGGAGTAAGCCCACTGCCGAACGCAAACAAGTGTGCGAGAGAGACGGATGAACACGCACGGCAGACACGCTGGGGCAGAGCGCGGCGGCAGAGTACACGTCGGGCGTGGGCCGACGAGAGAGCTAGAGAGTGAGAGGGAGAGAGATCGAGAGAGAGAGAGGAGAGAGAGAGAGAGAGAGAGAGAGAGAGAGAGAGAGAGGGAGGGAGAAAACGAAATAAAAACCGGAGGAAACGGCGGGAGGGAGGTAAGGGGTGAAATGGACACGGCACGGAGCTTCTCACATTAAGACGATGAGCAGGGTGTTGCTGCGGCGCTGAGGCGTCGTCAAGGCCGTTGTTTTAAAGTAAAGAGCGGAAGAGACGGGAGATCGGGTGGCGAGTGGCGAAAAAAAAAGAGAGGGAGAAAATAAACTTAGTGCGGACAAATGTGCGCAGCGTCAGGAGTGCGGTTTCGAACAGCGCGTCACTGGGCTGCCCACTGTGGGGCGCTAAGCAGCGCCGGGTCGTCGCTTCACCGTCCTCGGAGGAGAGAGCAGCCAGCGGCGTGAGCCAGAGATTGATTCTCCCACTGGAGAGAGAGAGAGAGGAGAGAGAAAAGGAGAGAGAGAGAGAGAGGAGAGAGAGAGAGAGAGCGGAGATGAAAAAGAGAGGGAGCGGGGAGAAAATGGTTGAAGTTAGCAGACCGGACGCGGCGGCGGAGAACGTGGTGCCTGGCCTCCCCCGTCTTCCCCCCGGCACCCCACCCGCCCCCCAGGGCGGCCCGGCACGGCACGGCGGCCGGCCGGCACGGCGGCCGGCCTGGCACGGCCCGGACGGCCGGCACGGCCCGGCACGGCGGCACGCCCCGGCACGGCCGGCCGGCACCCGGCACGGCCCGGCACGGCACGGCACGCGGGGCCAAATACAAACTGCTGTCAAATTACTGCCTGCCCTCCAGGGAACCTGCGGAACCTTCGATGTGGCCGGAGGTGCGTGCGTTGCGTCACGCCTCTGTGTGTGTGTGCGCGCGTGCTTGTTGAGGTCTTGATTTGTTTCCATGTCGACTTTGCCCGGGTGCGAAGACCGAGCAGGGAAAACAGTAGTTCGGAATATCAATTTATGCAAATCGACTGGAGAAATCTTAGTGGTCATGAATCCATAATGGTCATTCCCCAGTGAAACAGAAAGCGCGCTCGCGAGGCTGAAAAACGTGAAAATAGGGTCGCGGCACAGCGGGCCGTGTCTGGCTGCCCCGGCCAAAGCGTTCCATTTATCATTGGCGCCATCAAAGTGGTCGGGCCTGCCGCGGCTCTGCCACCAGGTCACGCCGGGCCGTGCAACCCCGTGCAACCGTGCAGCGCGGACAGGGGAACAGCGAGGCAGACCTGCTGAGTGCTTACAGGGGGAAACAGGCCGATTTTCCAATGTCCCTTTTGCGGCGAGCCCTTTTGCAGGCTGCACTTTCAGCTCCAGCCGCGCACCGCGGCCCGTTCCAACAACGCCCGTCCCGCTGAGGTGACTCTTCAAGGGGGAGACGACGGGCCGTCCCGACTACGAGCATCGCAACGCCGCCATCTAATGACCCATCTTTACGCCTTCTAATTTGGCGATGATGACCCCGTTAATGAATTATTCCATACCTTGCATTTGTATTCAAATCCAGAGCCCCCCCCCCTCCACGACCGGCCAGCCACGCGGCCTGGGAAAAGGGGGGGGGGGGCTACAAAGGCGGATTGGGTGAGAGGGTGGGGGAAGACTCGAATGCAAGTAGGGGACCGCTGTATCAAGGGATACTCGGTGAGAGCTGCTGCTGAACCTTAAGCTAAAGAAAAAAACAAAGATTTAGAACAGTTTTTCTTGAACAGAAAACGAAAACTTTTTTGAAAAACCAGTAAAAACTGTTCTTTTTGACTGACGACTTAACTGACGTTCAGTTGATTCGCAATCTTTTTTTGACAGTGTGTACTTTTCAAGGCACACTCGGGCCGGCGGCGAGCCACCTCGTTGAAGACGCGTGGGCGCGTTTATGACGCGTTGGCACTTTACTTTTTACTTCCACGTGCGACTGCCACCCCCTCCCCTTCCCCTGACCTTGGCGATGCCGTGGCGATGCCACGCCGGGCGGGCATAAAGACAAGACGTCGCCCGATCCCAATTTCCACACAGAGTCCGCCTTTCAAACCGGTCCCCCTTTTTCTCCGGATTCATCCGCCGAGGCCACCTTTGGCCGACAAGTGAGGACGGGGAGCGTCTGCCGAGCCGGCCGTGACAAAAGCCCTCCGGAGTCGTTCCGTCTCTGTCGCACTCCGCGTGGGAGGGAGAGGGGGGGGAGAGAGAGAGAGAGAGAGAGAGAGAGAGAGAGTGAGAGAGAGAGAGTGATTTTTGCGGCGATCGCCGGCTTTTCAAACATCCCTTCTTCCTCCTCCAATCGTGTTTTAAGAAGGGCGGTCCGGTTCAATCCTCGGCAGCAGACTTTCCATCTCTCTCGCACCCTACGGGCCGCACCCCGTGAGTACGAGAGAGAGAGAGAGAGAGAGAGAGAGAGAGAGAGAGAGAGAGAGAGAGAGCACGACGTAGGCCGTGTCCATCAGCATGGACTGATGGGCGGTGCGGGCGGTGCACTGTCCCGGGGGCTGTCCGCCGCAGACTCGGCCGCGCCAAACTGATCTGCTGCAATTTGCGCGCCAGTCGCAACAATTGCCGGCCCGGTCGGCCAGCCTCCTTGCGGCGCATGATGGATGCACCCCACTGGCAGTAGGCTGACGGGCCGGCCAGTCCGAGGGGATGATGCTACAGCATTGAGTGCACAGTGGGCCAGAAGACCGGTGGAGGCGGCCAAAATCCCGGACCGAACCGAGTTTTTAACCCCACCAATGGATTGCTCTCCGAACGAGGAATCCATTGGTGGGGTCACACGTTCGATTCGAGTCCTGTTTAGCGACTCTGGAGCTCAAACCGCGTTTTGAGTTTTGGTCGCCTCCGCCGGTCTTCTGGCCCACTGTGAACCTGACAGGTTGGCAAAAAGTCGCACTTTGCCCGCGCAAAGCCCTTCAGAGCCACCCCCTTCTGGATCCACCCTTGTCCGAGTCGGCGGTCCATGACTAGTGGTTGATGCGGCGGACCAGGTAGTCGGCTGATTTCACCGAGCAGGCTGCTATGGTGCCCATGGGGCCGTGGGGTAGGGGCGGTGGGGGCGTAAGAGCTGAAGGGGTGCACTCTAGGCGGAAGCAGGGAGCGCAAACATGGCAACAGTCTGCCGGCGCATCTGCGTGCATCTGGCGTGGCGCAGCAGCCTGCCAAATCCACCAGCATCATCAGGGCCGAGCGCAGCCAGCCGCGCTCGCTTAAAATCCCTCGCGGAAAAACTAGCGCTGTCAAAATGCATTGCTGATGAGTAGTTGTTTCATTTTTCATTAGGGCTGGTCAAGAGGTATTTATCCAAAAGTCTGGGCGGAAATGGCAGAAATGATGAGCCAGTTCGAGGGATCAGCAACTTCAAAAGGCCTGCCTGTTATCCGCAGGGCACAGTGGGCCAGAGTCCGATTTAGCGACTCTGGAGCTCAAAACGCGTCCGGGATTTGGACCGCCTCGGTCTGCTGGCCCACAGTGGACCGGAGTGTATCACGATCACAGAGTGCTAAAAACAACAAGCGGCAGCAGTGGGGCGCGCGGCGCGCAGAGAAATAGACGGAGCAGTGCCGAGACGTGAAGAGCATCTCCTCCGAGAGCGAGAGGGAGACAGTGGGTTGGCTTAGCTCTCTAGTTCGATTCGGCGTTCCGATACTGCACATACGATCCGCCCCCACCCTTTCCAGCCTGCCAGCCTCCCAGCGAGTAGGGCTTAATTAAATCAAGTGTGCGTGCCCCGCACCGAGCCCCACCGGGCGGGGCGAGGCGGGGTGAGGCGAGGCGGGGTGAGGCGGGGCAAGACGGGGCGAGGCGGGGCACAAAGCGAGCCAAAAGGAGGAGTGGCCGTGCCGGCCGTGCACTCCGGCGCCACCTGACAACGTCCTCGGAACGTCCTCGGAAAAGGCCGGGACAATCGGGCCGGCCTTTCAAAGAGGAAATGGACGATGGAACGCAGTCAGCGAGCAACAGCCAAAGCTGATTACCGCCCCAAACCCACGTGTATCCCGCCTTTGAAGTCCCGCCTAATTCGTGCATCACATAGCTGCATGCTGCGGTGTTTGAGTCTCCGGCTTAACAAACTGGACAATTAGGTGACTACTTCGCGAAAAAAGGCGGCGCCTTTCCAAGTAACAGAGCTACCTTACTGCAGCACACAGAGTGCCAGAAGACCCGAGGAGGCAGGCACAACTCTAGATGTTCTTTGAGTTCCAGAGTCCCTAAACAGGACTCAAACTGACCGGGTGACCTCACCAATGGATCCCTCGTTCGGAGAGCAATCTATCGGTGGGGTCACACGTTCGAGTACCATCCAGCGACTCTGGAGCTCAAAATGCGTCTGGGATTTTGACCGCCTCCACCGGTCTTCTGGCCCACCGAGGCACAGCCAGATTCCATGAGTTGCTCAATGAGTTCCTTGAGGTGGGCTGCCGCCTCACCGCCAGGGCAAGTTCAAGTAGCAAGGGTCTGCACATTGTTGCGCCGATAGTTGAAGCACGTCTCTGCATCCAGTGCTGGGCTCACCGCAGACATGCCGACCGAACCGTGGCTCTCGTATCGGAAAGACCAACCGGGCGTCTCAATCAGTTCCCCGGCGATCCCGACAGCGAGTGCGGTTGGAGTCCAAGTTCGCCGAGTAGCCGATACAAGCTAGCCGCAGGCAATTGCATCATGCTATGTCGAAGCCGGATGTTTTTTTTTGCGTACACTGTCTGTCTGTGCCTGGTGCGATTCAAATTAATACAATCTCACAAGACCCCAACGGATGGCGAGGCTCAGCATGAACGAGCACTCCCGATTGTGATGTGCTCTCGAATGAGAAGGCAGCCAGCCTGCTGTAAGTAAGGCCGTTTACAAGTGGCGTGGCAAGGCAAACGGTACAACAGGTGACTCGGACGCACATTTCAACGGTGTGCACTGTAAAACGTAGCTGTAATTTCTTGACAAAGTAAAATAGTGAATGACATTTACGTCACTTCAAAATTATGTCAATTGCAACACTAATTGCAGCTTCCTATCCACAAAGTCATCTACTGGTTTGACGATATTCTTGAAAGGAAATGTGGCCTTGAAATAGTCATCGAGTGACGAGGAACCTGTTCGCAGGGTAGGCCTTGGGATGCGATGCTTCGAGGGAAAGTCAGATGGGGAGGCTGAGATACACGCTCAGCTGAAGCGCGCCCGAGCGGCAGTGTGCGTATTTACCCCGTGTCGCTTTTGCCAACACCTGTATCAAGGCGAAAGGATAGAGGGCAGGAGAGAGAGAGAGAGAGAGAGAGAGAGAGAGAGAAGAGGAGGAGTCTGGGCGTTCAGTCGATTGCGTTGCACCTTCAAGGGTGAGAACCCCATGCCGTTAACTGTGAGTACTCTACAAATTAAAGTGCGAGTCGGGTGCTTCGTGTACCTACCTTAACCCGCACCGAGCTTGGCTGTGCAGCCATCCCGTTCAAGCGCGGCGGCCTCGCCTCGCTCCAATTCCACCGTGCATTCATTCATTCATTTCCGAGATACACATGACCGAATTTCGATGCAATATGGCGCTGCATTCCGTGCCGCGTGGCCGCAAGTCGATGACAAATGGCTAACTGAACAGAGAGCATGTTGTGCATGCGAATGGCGTATGCAAAACAGACACACAAACTCATCTGATGGCTTGGCTCCGCTCCTCCAATGGACTGGACCGGCCATTGGCTGACCTGCGCAGTGCCTTATCACTGGAAGACAAAACGCCGGATCAAATCTTGGTGGCAGTTATTGGTACCACTTCCATGCGCTATCAGGCGGTCGCTGCGCGCGGTGCACTGCTGCCGGCTGGGCCATAACCTACGGTAACCTACCCCCAGCCTTAAGGGTGACAACCTCAAACAGGGCTAAGCTTTTTACTCAAAAAAGGAACAAAAAACTGATTGTATATGGAATGAACAAGGTTTCGAAAACATTCTCATCCATACATATATAAAAATTTGTATTTTTGAAATATTTTTCAAAAAGTTTTTGAAGAACTACTTTTGAAGTGCTTGGCGCATTACCGCTGGCGCCCCGCGCTCCCCGTCCTCGCCTCTCGCCGACAGTGTAGATACGTGGCAGGCTCTAATCAACACCTCGTCAATCAAACACGCTCAGCCGGCTCCACCTTTGTTTCACGGAGGGGGCGGGGGAGCCGAGCAAACAGAAACAGGTGCTTCAGCATGTTGACGCGCGCGTAAAAGAAGGGGATCTAGGTCGACGAGGGGATCATCTCGCTTCGCGACGCCATGGCGACGCGCCGAAGGGTCCCGGGCGAGGCGTGTGCGTCCCAAGTCGGTTTGTTCCACAAAGTCAGCGCCGCGGACAGCGGTAGTGGCCGGAATTCGACCGCGGGAGGCAGCGACGTCTCCGCGCGGCGACGGCGCGACCGGGCAACTCGAGACGGCGTGGCGGGAGGAGGACAGGCAAGTCGACTCGCAATTCGGTGACCGTGTCGAAAACGAAAAACCTTAACCTCACCGATGCCGTCCAACGTATTTAAGAGTGTCGTGGGTTGTTTTCCTCATTGCTTCCCCCGCACTGAGCACCTACTCAGAGTACCTGACCGTTTACTGCCCCACATTTTCGCCTGTCCGGTTTCCGTCACACTCTTTCAGAGGCAACAACATTGTTCCAGAAAGGAGCTTACGTTCGACTTTGGGAATGACGGTGGTCCTTCTCTCTCTCTCTCTCTCTCTCTATTACTCCGGCGTGTTCCCGTTCGACACCGCTACACCTTGCCACTGTACTGCCGCGCGGCGCGGGCCCCGTGGGTCTGGCCCAGCACGGCCATCTCCCGAAAGCACCTCACGTAAACGGCGAGCCCCGCCGTTCCGCCGCGCTGCCCGCGGTGCTCAAGGGCGCTGGGAGCAACGGGCGGGGCGACGCGGATCGTTCTTTAATTAGGCCGAACCAGGGCAGCCAAGCCCGCTTCATGACGTGTGACATGACCGAGGCGGTGGGGCTGCCAATATCCGCCTTAAGGGCCGCGGTTTACGTTGGCCGGCTTAACGCCCAGGCCTGCCAACCACTGTCCTCCTCCGCACGATACAGCCTGTATAGCCACTAATCTGATGGGCTCCGCGTCCGAACGGCGCTGCCCGGCCGCTGGGTATGCGTGGGGCCGGGGCCGGGCGGTTGGCGCGGTTGGCACCCCCGCACGCAGCCAGCGCGGCAAGCCTGGCCAGCGCGGCCCCTCCCGCTGACCGTGATGTGATTTCGGCTGTTTTCTTAGCGCTAAACTCTGGCAATGGCTATACAACGCCCAGGGACCCACCCTGCCGGCCGCCAGGCCCGGCCCACAGTGGGCCAGAAGACCGGTGGACGCGGTCAAAATCCCGGACGCGTTTTGAGCTCCTGAGTCACTAAGCATGACTCGAACCGGACGTGTGACCCCACCAATGGATTGCTCTCCGAACGGGGAATCCATTGGTGGGGTCACACGCTCGGTTCGAGTCCCGTTTAACGACTCTGGAGCTCAAAACGCGTCTGGAGTTTTGACCGCCTGCGACGGACTTCTGGCCCACTGTGCGGCCGTTCGGACAGGCCCTGCCCACGGCCCCTCGGAGCAGGCGAGCCAACCCAGCCCCACCCACTGCGCTCCCCGGCGCGAGCGCGCTCAGGTTTGTAATTGAAATGTATCCGACTAACGCAACATATACTCGTGCCAGATTGAGAGCCACCCACACGTGAAAGCCCTTGCTGCTTGCTGCGGTCGGGAGTAATTCGCGTTCAACAAACCGCGCGCCTCGAAAAGAGTGCACGTGGCGCAGTGGGCACCGTGTCGGACGCTTGGTTTTAATTTCCTGGTTCAAAACCCAATTTTCAAGGGTTTTTTTTTCCTCGGGCACCTTGGCTAATGCTCACCGTGGCAAACTAAGTATCGTGTCGGTCGCTAAATAAGAGACTCACGGTTCAAACCCAGACTTTTTTTTCTCTTTTTTCCCCTATTTTTTTCTTGAGATTAAGCCAAGAACGCCGACCCTGACAGCGCGACTCGTCCAGCTCCAGCGCGTGCTGCCCTCCTGAAATCGAAACCCTGTCGCCGGCGTCCCTCTCATTGGCAGCAAGAAAGGCCCTTAGGGAAGACAAAGATGCAAAGGGATTACTTTTCCGCGTGATACACGAGAGTGTAAGCTGATAGCGGGGCCGCCTCCGGGGTGGCGGTCACACTCGTCTCTCTCTCTCTCTCTCTCTCTCTCTCTCTCTCTCTCTCTCTCTCTCTCTCTCTCTCACACACACACACACACACACAGTGCGCATGATGTCTCGCTGCACTGTAGGCTGCCTGCTGAGTGCACTGCCGCTGAAGCGGAGAGCGCGTCAGACGTCGGTACCGCTTTGCAGTGCTTTGCAGTGCTTTGCAGTGCTTTGCAGTGCTTTGCAGTGCTTTGCAGTGCTTTGCAGTGCTTTGCAGCCGTCCGTCCACTCCGCCCTGCTCCACTCCTCCTCGCGCTGACGCTGCTGACGCCTGCAGACCAGCCGGCCCGCCAGACAGCCGTGCGCGGCGGGCCGGCCTATCCCAGCCAACGCAGGCGCTTGCCTGGTGTCAGCCGCTTTTCAGCGTCGTGTCGATAGGGCCAACGGTTCAAAACCTACCACGGTACAATTTTTTTTTCTCAGGAAAACACAGCTGATAGGAACAATTCTTCCGACTCGATTGACATCTGCTCTGATAGCCTCCCCATTAAGACTGGGGAGAGGATGTAGAGTTCCATAATTTTTCTTCCCATTTTCAAATTCAGGACAACTGAGAGGCAGGTCAACTACTACAACACAACCTTATTTTTGACGCTGCTGGCTCAATATTTTTCAGCCCTGGGGCCTACAGCGCTGTCTGGCAGTTTAGCCGCAGGCTGGCAGGCTGGAAGGACCCGACGCGGCGCGCGCGGGAGGGCCGCCGCCCCGCGCTAGTTGGCTCGCACAGAGAATGGAAAATGAAAGCCACACGGACGGCGAGGCCAGGCGGGCGGCGCCAGGCAGCGCCGAGCAGCACCGGGCCCCGAAGTGCCGCCTTGCCGCGCGCACTGACAAACTCATTGGGTGCAGTGGCTCTCCCGGCGCCCTTCACGCCTTTTGCGAGGACAAGGGCGATGCAGGCTCGGCCGCTTGGTAATTCCAGACTCACTCGAGTGGCGCACAGTGGGCCAGAAGACCGGTGGGGCGGCAAGAACTCTGGACGCGTTTTGAGCTCCAGAGTCGCTGAGTGGAACTTGAATCGAACGTGTGACCCCACCAATGGATTGCTCTCCGAACGACGAATCCATTGATGGGGTCACACGCTCGATTCGAGTGCCATTCAGCGAATCTGGAGCTCAAAACGCGTCCGGAATTTTGACCACCTACCTCACTGTGGAGTGGAGAGACAGGGCCGCTGCATTACCTGCAACACAAGAGAGAAAACAGTCAGCCACTTTTGATCGTCTGATGGAACATGCCAGCGCTTGACCACCTGGCTTGCATCGCAAGCTGGGGCGTTCCTTTGAGAGGCATGTGGCGAGAGTGAAAGCCTTCATTGTGGCAGACTCACTCAGCCCCGCACCCCTGCCGTCTTGCTGAACTTGTTGACCTCCCCAGCATCCCTGAGTGGAACATCAGGCGAGCCGCGACAGGACACGGGGCAGGGGAGGGGAGGGGCCCCAAACAACTCCAGGCTGCATACGTCAGCACTGTGAAATTCCACTGTTTGTGCCAACTACTGTCGCGAGTGGGGGAGCCGGGAAGGCGGCGGCCAGAGGAGTGATTCTGCGCACTCGGTCTGTCTCTCTCGCACCCGCGCGGCGCGCCCCACGAGAGCGACAGAGACAGAAGCAGCCTGGGGGGAGTCACCGAAAGGACGGCATGTGTCGAACAGACAGGACATACAAACGGCGACAGGTTCGCAGTCTGTCGTCACCCAGGCGCGTTGGAAATAAAAAAGTCACGAGGAAACGTCCGAAGCGATGAGAAAAAGAACATTATTTTCCGAGCCGTTACCCAACAAAAATAGGTCTGGTCACCACACCCTAACGGCCGACGCCCAGCCACACCCAGCGGCAATGATTCCACCGCAAGGTTTAGCGACAACGAAAAATGAAAAAGAAAGTACCGAAAACTTGAAAGAGTGTTCCATGGGTGGGGTCACACGTTCGGTTCGAGTCCTATGAAGCGACTCTGCAGCTCGAAACGCGTCCGGCATTTTGACCGGCTCCACCGGCCTTCTGGCCCACTGTGCCGTGCGTGGGGCCCGTCGCGGAGCCGGCGAGTCGGAGGGGCGCTGGACGCCACAAAACGATCCCTTATCTTTTGAATAAGCGAGACACAAAAGCACAAGCAGCGCTTCATAAATAAAAGACACGGGCGGGACGGGCCGGCCTGGGGTACGCTGAATGGGAGGCATCGTGTAGTGGCTACACTGTGGTTACACTGTGGGCACCGCCACTCGGCCGGGCAGGCCGGACGGGCCGACGTGTGCACTGTACGCGCCCAGACGGGTGGCGGGCATTTTCCGTGGAAGGGTGGCGCCCCACAGTGGGCCAGAAGACCGGTGGAGGCGGCCAAAATCCCGGACGCGTTTTGAGCCCCAGAGTCGCTAAATGGGACTCGAACTGAACGTGTGACCCCACCAATGGATTGCTATCCGAACGAGGAATCGATTGGTGAGGTCACACGTTCGGTTCGGGTCCCTTTTAGCGACTCTGGAGCTCAAAACGCGTCTAGAGTTTGGACCGCCTCCACCGGTCTTCTGGCCCACTGTGCGCTGGTTCCCCGGTTCCCGAAGGCCCGGACGCTAGTGCGCTAGGCCGCGGCGGTGTGGGGAAAGTTGGCGTGTCATTTCTACAACACGCTTAGACCCACCCCACCGGGCCCACCGTGCTCGGGGCAGGGCAGGGCAAGGGCGGCGGGGCGGCGCTATGATGTAAGCAGCGTGTAAGCGGCTGTGTTTACCTCGCGGCGACACTCCAAAAAAGTGAAAAAGGACAGTTGAATGAGCCATGCAGGCACTTGAAGCGCTTCCGCGACATTTGTACAGGCCTGCTGCTGGCTCAACGCAAATTAACCACCAATTCGTTCTTTTTTGTTTCCAGGCCCAGCAAAAAAAAGGTGCAATTAAACTGAAACAGGCCTGAATTTCCATTCCGGGGCGAGGTTACGTCGGCCGGGCTTTATCCAGCAGTCCGCCTCCGATTAGTCTGGTCCGCTGGTCGGCCCGGGCCGGGGCTGCCAGGGCCTGCCAGGCATTGAGCAGCGCCCCGAACGGTGAGGTCGACAGGGGGTGCGAGGGGCGTGAGGCCGCACAGTGGGCCACAAGACCGGTGGAGGCGGCCGAAACTCTAGACGCGTCTTGAGCAGCAGGCCGCGGAGTGGGAATCGAACCGAACGTGTGACCGCACCAATGGATTCCTCGTTCGGAGAGCAATCCACTGGTGGGGCGACACGTTCGGTTCGAGTCCCATTTATCGACTCTGGAGCTCAAAACGCGTCCAGAGTTTTTGGCCGCCTCCACCGGTCTTCTCGCCCACCGTGCGCGAGCGCGGACTACGGCCAGCACCGAGATTCAGCTGCCAGTATCAAACCGGCCCGAAATCTCTCCGCCCTGCGCTGCCTGCGAGCCTTGCCTGCCTGCCTGGCTGTTCCTGAAGCAGCATTTGCATACATTTCGAGCGTGCCAAGCAGGGGCACCCACACACAACACGCGAGCCAAACACAGCCCCTGTCTCTCTCTTGCGCGAACACACACACACACACACACACACACACACACACACACACAGGCCCGCACACCGGAAGCTTGCATTACATTGAGGCAAGAATACAGCTAGCAGATCATAAATCTCTGTTGAGCGTCGGGAAATTACAGAGAAGCTGGCTCGCGTACTCGCAACACCGCGACGCGTCGCGCCACTCAACTTGGACTCCATTTCTCTCGACACCGTCTCTTTCTATCTGCCGTCGTGTGTTACTTCTGCCGGAGCGCTGTCTCTCTCTCTCCCTTCTCTCTGCCTTGTCTTTCTATCTTCCCCGAGGAATAACAACTGCGCGTTTCAATTTGGGTATTTCGCGGGCAGCGCTGCGCCATGGCAGCGTAATGGATAGCGTTGGTGCAACAGGCGTCACAGGCCGCTGGTTCAAACCTCACAAGTTTCTTTTTTTCAAAGCCAGTTTGTAGTTTTATGTTTTGGTCCAAAAAACATTATTTTAACGCAGAAAGAACCAAACGAAACAAGACTGCCCTTTTGGTACATAGGTAAAAACTAGTTTTAATCACTGTTCGGATGCAAAGCCAGCAAGTGGCGTCCAACGTTTGGGAGGGCGGTGAGGGCGGTGGCTCAAAGCCGAAACGTGCGTGCCATTAAAATTAAGTTTGAAAGTTGCCGCGTCCGGATCTTATTATGCTTGTTTGCGAATTTCATCGCGCAGTTAGCGCGGAATTCGCGCCGGCCGTGCGCGCACCTACACTGCCGGAGAGAAGCCAACACTTGCTGCTCTTCGAAAAAAATAAACAATTTAAGGCGGAGCGGGTGTGGTACTCGAGTCTATGCTCGCTCACCACACACAAACAACACGGCTGTATCGCGCCGCAATATTTCCAACAGTGTCGCTCCGTCTCTGTCGCACTCATGGGGCGCTCCGTAGGGGTGCGAGAGAGACGGCCTTGTTTTCCAGCCCTTAAATAATTGGCGACGTGAGGGCCGCTGCAGGGGGAGCCGGGCGAGGGGTAGTGGGGTAGTCACACGAGCCCGCAAACCGAGCGGCGGCAGCGCGGCAGCAGCGCTCTTGATAAATGCCTGTCGCTGCGTAAGTTGTCATCAGGTGCCTCGCCGCCACTCACAGGCTTCGCCACGCTCCGCCACGCCTCGCCGCGGGCCCCAGCCAGCGGCCTGCGTCCGGAGCAGCGCTTGTCTCTCTCGCACCCTCACGGGCCGCACCACGAGTGCGAGAGAGGCGGCGAGAGTCCGGGCCCGGCCCGCAGGTGCGGCAGAGACAAAAGGCTTTCGGTGCTGATGAGGGCGGGGACGCCTTGTCGTAAGAATCAAAGCCCCGAAGGCCCGGCGGCCCGGCCTCGGACGGCAGCGGCTCTGCGCGGCACGGCGGCGCGGCCGGGCTGGCTGCGGAGGCGGTCGGTGAAACTGAGTGGAAACCTAATAGCGATCCACTACAAGATAGAATGCCGTAGCGATGTGCGTTCAAGCGGCTGGGGAGGGGGAGGGGGAACGGGAGGGGACGGGCCATACATGAAGGGGTGTCAGACATAACAGTGGGCTGGGGTGTCCCCCGCGTCCCGCCACCGCTAGCCACCGCAGTCGGACGAATGGGCGCGCACCGTCCGCGCTCCCTACCGGCTTCCAAGCGACCAATCCACTGCAAAAGAAAACCTTTAAAAAAATGATAATAATTAAAAAGTTACGAACGCAGTGACGGAGCAAACAATGCTCCACGCGGATTGCGCGTATTAATAAAAAAAAAAGTTTCTGGCAGCGGAAATGCGGGTACCACATGGCGCGTGGGCTCGCGGGGCGGGGAAGCAGTAATAAAATCCTTTATATGTTTATCAGGGGACGCGTGGCTCCACACACACACACACACACACACACACACACACTGCTCAATTTGGGACACAATCTGATTTTGTTTTCGGCGAACGCGCATCCGGCCAAACCCCAAACACCCGCCACTGGCCGGCCGCCGGGCTGGCCGCTGGGCTGACCGCAGCAGCACTGGGCGACCGACTGCCCGCGCGGACTTGGAGTACACATTGGATTTGCTCTCCCTCCCTCCCCTTGGCGATGCGGCGACCGCTCTGGAAAAGCAGACACTCTTTATAGGGGCATTCGCATGCAGAGTATAACTACGGGGGTGACCGCGCCCAGGGGGAGGGGTGGGGGTTGCAATCTTCGCTAAAAGAAGACGAGTTGCAGCGCGGCGCCGCGACAAAACAACGGCCGTGACGTCCGCGTTGGATAATCCACGCTAAAGTCCGCTTCCGGCGCAATCTGGCACACCGACCTCGTTTCACTTACGCGGCGGCCGCGGTCGTTGAAGCGTCAAAAAGTCAACCTTCAGACCCGCGTTCGACTCTCGTCACGGTACAATTTTTTTTCTACCGATGTTTTATTACTTTTTGAGCTTTTTCTTTATTATTTTGCACCGGTGATGTGAGTGCAAGGTCTGGCGCTGAACGACTCGGTGATTGCAGGAAGTCTTCTAACAGTGCACTGGACCGGGCTTCCCCGCGTGCTCCGCCTGGCCGCGAGCCAGACAGAGGCAGGCGTGTCGGTCCGTCCGAAACGATGTCGATTTAGTTCCTCCAAGTATGCAGCGCCTCTCCACGCAGTGCGACGCAGTGTGACGCGGGGATTAACCGCCCGGCTTAAGCCGTCACTCGGTTCCGATTCGCGCGACGAAACAGCTGCTGTTGTTTGCTGCGCCGCTGCGCCTTTTTGCCCCGTTTTTGCTCCATTTTCCCTTATTCAATGTGGGACTTGCCCTCCGTGCCTGCCAAAAGTAATTCTTTTCTTCCTCCGAAATTGCCGGCCGCGCTGGCACGCGATCCTCCGACTGTGTCGCTCTGTCTCTCTCGCGCCCCTCCGGGACTCCGGGACCGCCCCGCGAGTGCGAGGGAGGCGGAGTGCGCTGTGGGGAATCAGACCGCTGCGCTGCGCCGCGCGGCGGGGAGGCCAACCCGAACCAACCTCAGTCCGGCCGTCGCTGTGTTTCCTTGTTTTTCTGCAGCCAGCGGGTCACGCCTCCGAACGCGTCCACGTCAACCCAAGGCCCTCCCGACGGCCCTCCCGACGGCCCACACGACGGCCCACCCGACGGCCCACCCGACGGCCCACCGGACGGCCCACCGGACGGCCCAACCGACGGCCCACCCGACGGCCCACCCGACGGCCCACCCGACGGCCCACCCGACGGCCCACCCGACGGCCCACCCCACGGCCCACCCGACGGCCCACAGAAAAGTGCCATAAAGCGCCCCCGGCTGGACTTCCGGACACCCCTTTTTTCCATTCAAGCATTCGGCCGAACTAACGGCCCTCGGACGGCACACACACACACACACACAAACAAACAAACAAAAAGTGACTCACAGGAGCCGAATGTAACACGCTTTCGCGAACGCGCAGCCAAATAGTTTGATGTCTGCAGCGTCGGCGCTGTTTGCCGTGCCGGGCCGGCCGTGAGAGGTGGCATGACTTGGCTGGTGAGCCGCGCCCCCAATTTGCACAGCTGCTTGAAACAAGACTGCAACACGGCGGCTCGTGCCGGGCCAGGCCGGGCCAGGCCAGCCTCGGCGTTTCGCTGAGTCGCCCCAACTCCGCGGTCCGCCGACCTCCTTTTTGCGCGGCCTGTCCCTCCGCAAATAAGCAAAGCCCGTTGTTGCTGCGAGGTGGCGACTCAGCGAGTCCGCATGTTTGTCTTTTGCATTGCTAGTTTGCTTCCTCGGCCGCTTTCCGGTGTCGCGGATCGCCTCACCTCCGCGCTCCGCAAACACACCGCACAGTGGGCCAGAGGAACGTTGGGCGGCCACAACTCCAGACGCGTTTTGAGCTCCAGAGTCGCTAAACAGGGCTCGAACCGGACGTGTGACCCCACCAATGGATTCCTCGCTCGGAAAATCCATTGGTGGTGTCACACGTTCGGTTCAAGTCACATTCAGCGACTCTGAAACTCAAGACTCGTCTGGAGTTGTGGCCGCCCACCGTTCTTCTGGCCCACTGTGCGCAGTCGGGCAAACAACATCAGCACACAATGTGGAGGAACGTCGACTCCGTTTTAAAAAGCCGAGAAACGCTTAGGCTAAAGTGGCCGTGGGGCGGAGGAGTTTCCATTCACGGCAACAGCGAAGCGCGGATGTTCTTCCGTAAACGAGTACGCCAGCAGAAAGATCACGGGTTCAAAACCAACTCATTTCGCAGACTTTTTTTTTTAGATTTTTTGACTTTTTTCTAGGTTTTACTCTGCTAAACGGCTGAAAGTACATGGGGTTAACGCGCCCGTTGCCGGTATTTGCGATGTGCATTTTGCTTTTCCAAGGTCTATTTTCGCTCACCTTTTTCAGGGAAGGCCAGGTATTTGTTTCCCTGCCGGCGGCGCCGTGAGAGGCGAGTACAAACTCGGCAAACACGGTCGAGAGCGAGTGAGAGGGCGAGAGCCTCACAGCCGTCAAGTGGGAGCGGGACGGCGAATGCTTTACGAAACGTGCGATTGATTCGGGAACGGCCGAGGGGGTGAGGGGAGAGGGAAGCAGGACTGCACTTCCATCGGTGCGCTCGGCCCGGCTGGCGCCTTTAAGGCCGGAACAGCGTCTGCACTGCCGGCCGGTGCTCAACCGATTCCCTTACTCACCCGATGCATCCAACCTGCTGAATGTAAACAAAGCCGTCCGGTTATTCTCCAGGCAACCGGCCGCCATTTTTGGCGCTCGACTTTATTGGTGAAGTCGAATCCCATTTCGGCGTCCTCCAGCCGTGCCAATAGACCGCCCGAATCGGTTTCGCCTCCCACTTAATCGCACAGCGGGCATGCCTCGTGCCGTTTGCGCGCTGCACAGTGGGCCAGAAGACCGTCGGAGGCGGACAAAACTCTAGATGCGTTTTGAGCTCCAGAGTCGCTTAACAGGACTCGAACCGAACGTGTGACCCCACCAATGGATTCCCCGTTCGGAGAGCAATCCAGAGGTGGGGTCACACGTTCGGTTCGAGTCCTATTTATCGACTCTGGAGCTCAAAACGCTTCTAGAGTTTGGTCACCTGCACCAGTCTTCTGGCCCACTGTGCGCTTGTGGAGCAAGCACACTTTCGGTCCAACAGGTACACACATGCTTTCATTTTCTAACAAAATTTTAAAGCTTGTTATTATGATTTTGCAGTGTGGTGCCATTGGAGGGGCGATTCATGGACGTTGAGTCAGACGAATGCCCCTGTTGGCTCCTGATTAAATAAGGGAGGGTCTGGCGCGGCAGGTGGTGAAGAGGGAGCGAGATCCGACTCTCGGGCCGCCAAAGTGCCGAACAATCCCCCAATGCACCGAAGGCCCGGCTGTTTTCATGGGATGAATAATCTCAACAGAGTGTAGACTCACGCGTTTTTCCGCACATTTCCCCCTCCTCTTTCGCTTCCCTTTAAAGATTTTATTACAAAGGCCGGTTTTGTCGTGTTCATGCCACGAGGAAATTCCTGCCTCGGTTCCCCCAGCCAGCGCTGACGACGAGAGCACACAGGCCGAAGTACTGGTTGCGCAATCGGACGTAGTTTCCTCGTTCTGTGCCCAGCAGGGCAGACCAGGGCAGACCGTGGCCAGGGCCGAGCGCAGCCGTCACCGACTACTTGATTCCATTGTCAGGCCTCGTCACGGCCTCGTTGACCCTCTGCATCCTGCACACTTCCACTCCCCACACCTGGCGGATCCAAACACGGCTGCAGAGAGTGAAAGAATGTTCCATCTTTCAAATTTTCTTTTTCTAGTGCAACACGGGGTGCTGGAAAATGGATTACACCGCGAATGAACCATCGACCCCCAGCCACAGCCGTCCCACTCCACCTGGCTCTCTCACTCGCTCACAGGTGTGGAGCCCGTCGCATCATCACTGCAGTGAGATTGAGTGGTGCACACACACGCGCGCATGAATTTCTCTCTTATACACACACCATCAGCTGCGAACGCGGTTAACTGGCTTTGAACGCCATCGCGAGAAGCTCGGTGAAGGGCTTTCACGGACCCTCACACAGTGGGCCAGAGGCCCGGTGGAGGGAGGCGGCCAAAACCCCGGACGCGTTTTGAGCTCCAGAGTCACTAAATAGGACTCGAACCGAACGTGTGACCCCACCAATGGATTGCTCTCCGAACGAGGAATCTATTGGTGGGGTCACACGTTCGGTTCGAGTTCCGTTCAGCGACTTTGGAGCTCAGAACGCGTCTTGAGTTTTGGCCGCCTCCACCGATCTTGGCCCACTGTGCCCGAGGGGAACGCAGGACCGCTCCCGACAACAGCTTTCGGAAAGCTCCGCGGCAATACAGTGCGGTAAGCAGAAAGACAAAGACGGTCGCGATAAATGCAACGTGTCTGTCCCCAGGAGACTGATTCCGGGAGTCGTCGCTCTGTCTCTCTCACACTCGTGGGGCGCGCCCTGTAGGTGCGAGAGAGACAGAGCGACGACTCAGTCTGCAGGTGAGGGGAGCGCGTCGTTGCGAGACGTTCCGTTGATTCAGCAGGACGCGCGCAACAAGCGTGCCTGCCGCGCCCTGCGGCTGGCTCTGTCTCTCTCGCACCTGCGGAACATCCCTCGAGTGCGAGAGAGACGCAGGATAGTCCTTCTGCGGGAGACACGTAAAAAAAATGCGTGCATGACGATGCCTTTGGTTTTGCCAATTGCGAAACGCCCTTCCTTTTGCCGATCTCATCCGGGCAGACACCTGCGAGTAACCATACAAGATAAACAGAGACAGGGCCTGTAAATAAAGGCAAACGGAGCGCGAAGATTGAGCATATTGAGGGCAGGACGAATGAGGCAGGCAGGACCGCCAGTAAAAACAGCCGAGGTGGAAAGCAGTAGAGATGGACCTTCCCGAGATAGGAGGGCCCAGGCAGAGGCCCAGGGAGAGGCCCGGGCATCAGGCCCACCAATACGGGCAGGGAAGCACGCAAAGCTCCGAAACTGCAGTCCAGAGGTCCACTGCCGCCACCTTGCCAGGGACGCCAGAGCTTTCGTCCCTCTGCAAAGCGCTACGTAGAAGGAAAAGCGGTCCACAAAGAAGCACTTTGTGCGAAGATCTCTTCAATCCAGACAGCTGTGGTTCTGACCACCAAAAGTTGAATGCTGTGAGGAAAATTCAGAAAGCACCCCGTCAGTACCGATGCACCCACTGATTCAATGTTTCCACAGGCGGTGAAGGTCTCAGCGGGTTATTCTGGCCTTCTGCTGGTAGTACACTCGCTGAGAGATAAAGTACTGTTGTGGCGTAATAAAATCAGCCGCGGCATGGAAAGAGAAAATAAGATATCAGGTTCGCGGCGAGGGCACAGAGGCAGCCAAGCCACCGCGCCTCACCTTGAGAGCAACTTTCGGGCGGCCGGAGGTCGCGCTGTGGCAATCGTACGGGGAGGTTTTGCGTTTCATATTGACATCTTTCTCCTCAAGGTCTGTTGTAGGGTTCCGAAAGACCCACTGTGGGATTTTCCACGAAGATTCCTAGTGCCATCCTTCAAAGCTAAGCCCATAAAAAAAATATTACTGTGGACCCGGCGAAGGAAAAAGCCAAGCGGAAGAAGACAGACACCATCTGTGCGATCGGCACGCAATTCATTCGGACAAGCAAGCCGGGGCCGCGGGGCCGTGAGGCCGGCACGCGCAGATGAACTCCCTTTCAGCACTCTCTGAAGGGGCAGCCCTTTGATTTCTCATTCAATTAAAAACACCCGGCGGAAATGAGGTGAAAGAAAGTCAAGTGGCGCAGAGGTTTATAGAAAAGGATTTTTCCAGACGCGGAAGCGTCCTCGACGCGCCGGAGGACTCCTCCGCGGATCCGCGCAAGCACTACACTGTCTTACCTTTTCACTCCGACTTTTTATTTCTTCTAAAAGATAAACTTGGGGTTTATTTGCGGAGGAAGGGTATTGCGGCAGTGCACTCACTGTCCTTGTCAATCCCAGTGCCTAGTAATGGGAGCGACAAAGACAGCCGGGCCACCCCTAGAAACATCAGGCACCGACCCAACAACTGTCACAGTCCGCCTGCCTGCCACGCCCCGCCATGGCCTGCCAGCGCATCTCCTTACGCCAATATCGAAGTTGTAAAAGAAGCACATCTGCTGTTCCTTAATTTGGCCTTCCGTTCTCCGGCGGGCCTCTCGGCGTCCTTCTCTCTCGCACTGCAGCCTCCCGCCGGCCCTCTCCCTCGCACTGCTACCTCCCCTCCCCTCACAGGTCGGCCAGTCCGTGCGTGCACCCCGGACAGAAAAAAAAGCAGCAGCTTTGCAAAAAACAAAGTGGATCGAACGGATTATTGATAAATCGACAACCCGTCGCGGAGACTATCAGATCGGCGGCTCGGGCGGCGAAGATCCGCTCCAAAGCGCCGTTGCAACAAAAACCGAGCAAATTAAAAAGAAACTGCGGAAACTGGTATTGTGAGTTGTGGAAACTGGCCAGGCACTGCACGTGCTTTCGTCACCAGGCGGTGCTGACTCGTTCACGAATTACGTAACGGGGTCCGCGCTTAACGAGTAGCGGGCTCCGGTAATTTCAGCGGCAGCCCCCAAGCTAGAATCAAAACACACTGAAAGAAAAAAACCTATGTCCGTGCTGCCTTGTTATTCCATTCAAATGCAAAACCCGCGAAACTTCCCCACGAGGCCTCCGTTTCCGTCGCTATGCCGTACCAACGGACTTCCTCACTGTGAAAAACTCTGAGGTTTCTTGACGGAAATGTCATGGCTAATTTTCCTTACAAAATTGGTATCAAACCAGATGACAACTTTTTGCTGCGCTAAATGACGTCATCAATTTCAAGAAGTGGAAATGTCGACCTGGCTTGGTCCCAAAGCAAGTACAAATGTTGGCAGTGTTTGGACGTGGCAGACGGCGACACGGCGAGGCGACAAAGGGGATCGAGAAGCCACTGTGTTTGGATGCATCCAGGTGAGTAAGGGCCGGGGGCCCGGGGCCAGGGGGCAGGTCTCGGGGGCTAAGTACACAGTGCAGGGCGCAAGGCTACGAGGCCCCACTCCGGGGTCATCGCGATGCCGGCGGCAGCGCAGCGACAGCCAAGAGGTGCTGTTTGCACGTCCTGATCAAAGACGTTGTCACCGTGCACCTTTTGCGCTCCGCGAAGACCGTCCCCGCGAAGGCCAACACAGCGCAGCGACGTGGCCGAGGCGGTGGCGGAAAGACTCCGTTCCTCGTGGGCAACGTCCAGGCCACCAGTGAACAGAACCATTCTTAAAGGCCGCGAAGCCGCCGACTGGCGGCAGGGACTGTTGGAGCGCGTCCGCGCGCGGCAACGCACGTACGACACCTCGCACGCCACCCGAGGGTGGAGGGGAGGGGGTGGGATATAGTATATACGGGGATGGGACTCGTAAAGCCCATCGAGGAAAAGCTGAGGGAGGAGGCAATATGATTTGCTGGTTGCTGGGTTCAACGGGGTAGTGCGGACGGCGCGGCAGGGTTCCAAGAGAATAGAGGGGGGGGACTGGAGGGAGGGGACGCGCGTGGCGGGCCGTGGCGGGCCCTGGCGGGCCGCCCTGGGGACCGACGACGCTGAAGGGGAAAGAGTCCGCCTCACGCCCCGCGCGCCTTTTGGCCTTTTGGCCTTTTCGACGTTGGAAATGAGGTGGAAGGACGTGACAAGTGTCACGTGACGAGTGTCAGGCCGTCCCCGTCGCACCGCAGCAGGGCCAGCGGGTGATTACTGGCGGGGGGGTGCCATGCAGGTTAGAGTACACTCTCAAGTGGAGTGGTGGAAAGCTTCCGTTTCGCTTTTCGGTCGCAACGTAGACGAGTGACCTTCAGACTTGCCAAGAAAGGCGAGACAGACCAGATTGAGCAAGCTTTTAAAGATTGTGCTTGAAAAAAAAAAAAAAAAAAAACAGGACGCGTGCCGATGAAAAGAAAAATATTTTTGCCCTGTCCTTGCACAGACGGTGATTGCCAGGAATGCATCCGTTCACGAGGAAACCACCACACCTTCTGCTTTGTCTGCCCTCCTCAAACCCGAGGCACAAACTCGCGAGCCACTGCTGGCGTCAGGGAGACCGTCAGGGAGACCCGGGCAGTCAACAGCACTGGCGCAAATTGGCGAGACCGCAAGACCAACCCCTCCCCCCGCGTGTCTGAGCCCCGCAGATTCAGGCTTCAGGGTCAACCGTGTCCCACTAACTCAGCAGGTTGCCCCACTGTCCTCCGTGTCCTGCCGGCCCCGCCTGCCCGACTTACTCAGCAAACGGAACGATCCCGGAGTAACAGGTCGAGGTGTGCGCTCCTCGGTAAACTGTGCACGGACCCTTTCAGGCAACAAAGGCCAAGACACTACAGTGGGAACCTCAGGTGCGAGCGTGGACGGGCTTCTAGCCTATTCACTTAAATTTATATTTTTGATAGCGTCAAGCAGTCACAGGCCTAAGTGCCTTCCCGGACCGCCAACGGTGCAGAGAGCCCCGGGTGATATTTGGGGCCTCCCTTCACCACACTGCCCACGCCAAATTGCCGTAATCCGCTCAACGCCGCGGAGGGGTAAAGTGGGGCCCAGGAGGAGAATCACCCTCATTATGCTCAGTACTGACCGCCCACCGGCGTCACACATCACAGTGGGCCAGAAGACCGGCGGAAGCGGTCAAAATCCCGGACGGGTTTTGAGCTCTAGAGTCGCTAAATGGGACTCGAAGCGATCGTGTGACCCCACCAATGGATTCCTCGTTCGGTGAGCAAATTATTTGTGAGGTCGCACGTTCTGTTTAGCGGCCTGTTTAGCGACTCTGGAGCTCAAAACGCGTCTGCGGCCGCCTCCACCGGTCTCCTGACCCACTGCGTGTCGAATGCTCACAGTGTTGTGGACCTATTAAATGTCAGAAGTGTCAGGCGACCTTCGCAAACTGTCCCGTCCCTCCGGACGCAAAGCTGACCCCCCTTCACTCCGGGACCTGTTGACGGCGATAATCAGAGCATAATTTCAGAGCCCCACCAGCACACACTGCCATGGTGTCGACAGATGCCGGTACAACTCGAAAACAATCCCACTAGTTACCTTTTTCCCTTCTCCCCTTCAAGACTGAAAAAAAGCCAAGTGGTACTTCGGGAAAATAAAAATTCCAAGTGCCGTTTGGTATATTAAACGCCAACAGGGGGCGCGGGTTCGAGACCGGCACGGAAAACGACTTACAGGGCTCACCTGGCGGGCCACGGTCTGACGGGCACCGCCGTAGGCATGCAGCCAGGGAGCCGAGAAAGCCACACACATACATACACTCACACACTCTCTCTCTCACACATACACACACGCGCACACACGACCAAGGAGAGCACACAACGCTGTGCACTTAGTGCGACGTGACGGTGCGAGTGTGTGAGTGAGGGCCAAACCTTGTATGAGAGCGCGACGCAATTGGCTGGCATCTGTGCCCCCTGTCGGGGCCTGCCGGGGCCTGCTGCACAGTGGGCCAGAAGACCGGCGGTGGCGGACAAAACTCTACACGCGTCCAGAGACGCTAAATGGGACTCAAACCGAACGTCTGACCCCATCAATGGATTGCTCTCCGAACAGGGAATCCATTGGTGTGGTCACACGTTCAGTTCGAGTCCTGTTTAGCGACTCTAGAGCTCAAAACGCGTCTAGAGTTTCATCCGCCTCCACCAGTCTTCTGGCCCACTGTGTGCCGGGGCGTGCCGGGGCGTGCCGGCGAAAGGCAAGTTCATGGACCCCGAGACTTTTTCGGGCTCGGCAAAAAAAAACAGCCTGCGTTTTCCTCGTAGAGAAAATTTTGAGAAAAGTGAAGTCGCAGAACGCATGACTCTGCGCGAGACGGTCGCAAAGAAGCGCCTTGGCGGACAGGGGCTGGGCGCGCAGATTCGCGGGTTGACGCGTCCACTCAGCGCGCTGTGGCCCCGCGCCGCCCTGCGCCACTCCACCGCACTACTCGGGGACCACTCGCTGCAAATCAGTGGCGGGCCGGCCCTTGGCGGAGGCAAACACCGCCAGGGGGAGCGGGAGGGGAGGCAAACGAGAATGGATGAAGGAGTGAGAGGGAGAGAGAGAGACAGGGTGACGAGGAAAAGTGTGGAGCGAGTGAAAGATGGAGTGAAAAATAATAGTCACAAAGACAGGGTGGGACTGAGACAGAGAGAGAGAGAGAGAGAGAGAGAGAGAGAGAGAGAGAGAGAGAGAGAGAGAGAGAGAGAGAGGGGGGGGGGAGGGGGAGAGGTAGCCACACGGCGCGGCGCAACGGTCAAAGCTCTCGGTACACCTTTGGCCCGGCGCCACGCCCTGCCCTGGCCCTGCCCTGCCGAGCCCTGCCCGGCTGCCACGACCCCTCCTTTGTCAAGGAGCTCTCCACTCTTGTTTTGTCACAGCAAGCCAGCCACTTCCGTCTGGGGGGCTGGCCGAGGGAGAGGGAGAGGGAGAGCGAGAGAGAGATGATGGGCGGGATGGCCGGGGGAGGCCGCACGGGGATCAGGGGGTCTCGATTACAAGTCGTATTTACCCGGCCCCGGCCGGCCACTCCGTCCACTTAGGCAGTGTGCCTGGCGGCCTGCCGCACGTGGAACTCCACGCGCCGGGAACCTGGGGGCGGACTGCTGGCCTCAGTCAAAGCCCAAACGTACACAAACTTTCATTTCTATTTTATTTTTTTTGAAAAATAAAATAAAATTGTGTTTTAATATTTAAAGTATTCTTGGCAGAAGAAGAAGAAGAAGAAGAAGAAGAAGAAGAAGAAGAAGAAGAAGAAGAAGAAGAGAAGAAGAAGAAGAAGAAGAAGAAGAAGGAGGAGGGGGTGGCAGCGTCTGCTATGCACGCGGCCGCACAGATATACATAGGCCAGCGTCCAAGAAACGGAAGGGGCTGCCTTTGTTGTGGCTGAAATTATGGTTTGGGGGGGAAAGTCGAAAATGTGTTGGCCTGGTCCTGGGAAAGCGTGGGCCTGGAAGAGCGGCCAACACTTTGAAAGGGCAACCAATGGCGGCAGCGGCCGCAGACCACACCTCGGCCGCCCGTGTCGGTCAGACTGATTAAATTCATACCGCATCTTTTTCATTTGTGCCTGCACTTTGAGGCATGCCCGCCGCTCGGACGGTCCGGGCGAAATCACAGCGCGGTCTGTGCAGCAGACCTCGCGCCGCGGAAGTCGATCCTCCTTCGACTCCCGCGGAGTAATCAGAAAATATATCTAATAATCATAAACTCGTCAGGTTAATTCCAATCATTTCGCTGCCTGCGGGCGCGGCGGGCGCCACGGCGCCGCGGCGCCACGGGGGCACGGCCACGACATAATCTCATGAAAGCTGGAAACAGTTTGTCTAAGTCTCCCCCGAGGCGGGATTTCCTGGCGTGCTGCTGCCGCGTCGCTGCGCCCTGCGCCCCCTTGGAGGCAACAGTTGTGCGGTTCGCCGCCGTGCGCGCCGCGGCGCCACCGTCGACCGGGACCTCGAACCCCGACGGGAACCCCGACGGGAACCCCGACGGGAACCCCGACGGGAACCCCGACGGGAACCCCGACGGGAACCCCGACGGGAACCCCGAACGGGCCCGCAGCGTCAATGAGAGGTAATCTTTTGAATAATTAGTTGTGCGGCACAAGTTGCAGCCACATAAGCGGATGAGTAGTGTATGAGGATAGGAAGCGGGGGCACCGGGGCGTCCCTAAGACGCGGCATGCACACCAACGTACACACACACGCACCCATATTCTCACAAATCCGCCCTCACACGCACACACTATCCGACAAATCTACCCTCATAAACGCTTTCTCACAAAAACACAGTGTAATTCCGAGTCCACCGCACGCACCGCACGGCTACCTTATCGCCAAAGCCTACAGTCATTTGTCCACTGCGAAAAAAAAAACGAAAAAAGAACTGCCAACAACACCGTTATGTCCTCAGAAGCCGCGATGAAGCGGAGGAGATAGATATATATATCCCCTTCCTTCCCCGCCCAGCACGTTCAATTTTATATATCGGGTCGTAAAAAGGCAAACAAAAAAAGAAGAAACGCACGGACAATCATGCCCTCCGCACCCGACTTTTTTTCTCTCTTTCTCTCTCTGTGCAAGTTCATCGAGCCGCGTGCGCTTTACTGCTGAGTTTTCCATACCCCGGGTCATCTTCGCACCGCGCGCTTCGAAGGCCTCGGGTCAGCGGGCAGGTGGCGGAGAATTCGAAATGCCAGCACCCTCTCTCTCCCTCTCTCTGTGATGAGCGTGCACCAAGCGACGCAGTTTCTAAATATGCGCGCGCTGCCGGGTTATTATCCTTCCTGTTTTTGTTCCTTGACCCCCAGCAATACAAAGAAAAGGCCCGTTACATTTCCCTAAGCGAGGCGGGTCCAGCTAGTCCGGCGCGGCGCGGTCGGGGCTGGCTGAGGTCCGTCCCTCCGCGTACTGGCATGTGCACTATATGCAGCATGCGTGCTGCCGGCCTGATTCCGTATTCAAACCGGGTCATTGCGGCAAGGCCAGGCAAGGCCGCCGTGGCTGCCTCGTCGCCGGCAGGCGGACTCGGTGACGTCCAACACTGCAGTCAAACCCCAAGTGTCAGGCTAATCAAACTTCGATTAAGCTGTTTCTTGAAATGTTTTTGACGTTTCGCTCCCTGGCCGGCCTGTCCTATTTTAGCAGCACGGAGCGTAGCATCCGGATTCGGCCAGGGACTGGGACGGTGTACTGTGCATGGACCAGCCAAGGGCTCATTATTTCCAAGTGGTGTGGTTTCCCCCTCCCCCGCCCCCCTGCAGGTGCACTGGCTGTGAGTAGCCATCCCTATTCCTGAGCTACCCGAGGTAGGAAGCCAGCTCGTCCCTCCGCAACGCTCCGCAATGCTCCGCTACGCGCTGGGCTACTTAGCGGGGGCGGAGACTCCGGACGTACGAGCGGCAAACCGAATGAGTGAAAAGCAGACAGCGTTTGGTTGGAACACATTTGAGGATGTGAAAATGAGAATAAACACGTAGGTCTAGGACTTTCTTTTTCTCTTTTTTTAAATACTGCCGCTTTGGAAAGCTTCTCGTCAAGGCGAGTGACGCCAGCAGGGCAAGTAATACATGAGTGCGCCGTGCATCGCCGATACCCATCGATCCAGACTCCCCGTCTCTCTCGCACCCCTTGGGTCGTCCCGCGCGCGTGCGAGAGAGACGGAGACACCGTCCTGCATCAGTCCGCGGCACCGCGCGCACCCCGCGGCCTGCATACGGGGCCCACGGCGACGACACGCCGACGACACAAAGCGTGCACAAAGGCAGTCTAGCTTCTTTTCTTCGCCGCATCACACTGTTGGAAATGTCGCGATGTTTTTGTTGACTGCCAACATGCCAACAAATCCGACCACCTGACTTTTACGACGAAGGGAGGGCCAGTTCGACGCACAGCTTGGCGTTCTAGGTAATCACAGAAAGTCCCTCCGGCCTTGTTTATTACTCATCGGGCGAAGGGGCGGGCGTGGCCACTCCGTTACATGGGGGCTCTGCCCCGACACTGCGCCTTCTCTGTCTCTCTCTCTTTCCTTTTTTTACAGCGCCAGGCGCGTAATATCTCTTAACAATCTCATTTTGTTTCCGTCCACACGTAACAAACACGTGGCGATGATAAGCATGTAGCAGCCACGCCCTGCTTGGCCTCCAGTGTGCGTGATGGCTGAGGTAAACGAAAAGGAAAGGAAGGGAGGGAGAGAGAGAGAAAAGCAGAAAAGATGAAGTGGACGCCGGGAGGGGGGCATTGCTCCACACTTGGGCTTTTTGGGGCGAGCCTCCGAAAAAAAACGAGTGGAAGTTTAATTGTGAAGGTGGCGAGATTTTCGCGGAGGTGGCCATATTCGCGAGGGCACGGAGGTCACAGACAGAGAGCGAGGCCAGCACTCTCTAGGCCAGGGAGGGCTTCATCAGCGCCCCACGACGGAACGAGCTCATTTTCGGAGAGGTTGCTTCTGAACATTCTGCGCTCACTTTTAAACGTCTCGAAAAGGAAACCGCGAGGTTTACGAAGGGTTTCTTAATGGAGAGGAAACGACGACTGTTCAAGGATTCGAGAGAGCCCCTGCCCGGGGGGTTGTGTGAGGACGCCGGGATATGGGCATGCATCCGAGGCCGGTCCGGGAGGGCCCGAGCGGGCCCGGCTGGGGCCGGCCGGGGCCCGGAGAGACATTTAGGGGGGGGGAGGGAGGAAATGGAGAGGAAGGGACGCGGCCTCGCCGTGAAGAAGGGGGACAAACGGCCAATGAAATTCATATGAAAGACGACGGACGGCGCGCGGCGTGGCGCGGCGTGGCGCGACGAACCCCAGTGCCCGCCCCAGGCCCTTACAGTGCCTTACAGGCCCCTTCTTCTTCCTCTTCTTCTTCTAATTCTTATATAATCACCATGTTAATGCGCGAGGAGGAGACAAACTTTGCAGCAAAGACACCCATTTTAAATCATTTTAAAATATAAAATAAAATTATCACAATTTGTGCTGAAAAAAAATGAAAAAATACATGGTTTTGTATACTTGGCTCCCGTCTTTCCCAACACCTCCGAAATGTTTGCATCTCTTGTCAAGGCAAGACCGAGAAAACTCAAATAAATAAAGGCGTCACGGACCCTTGGGTTCGATCACAGAGCAGGAAGGCCAGAATTCCATACAATTACCACCACTTCCCGCCTTCACGCCCCGACCGTTTTCCCGCCATTCAGGCGCCGAGTGGGAGGGGGAGGGGGGGATGATGACAAGATTTGCCCCCCGCTCTCGTTCCTACCAACCCGAAATAATGAATACAACAACAATAGCAGCAACAAAAAGGGGGCTCGTGTGGGCGCTACGCTGTAGGCCTGCCAGCCACTGAAACTCGCCGAATAAACATCACTGTAAAAGGCAGTGGCGCCGGGCCGGCGGGCGGAGTGGCAAGAAAGGCACCAACTTCAGCAGATGATGCGGCATTCGTATTCTTGTCTCCGCGTTGGCCGGTTCAACGAAAAACGGTGCAGCGCAAACAACAACAACAGCAAAAAAAGAGAGAGAGAACGGCGCTTAATTGAAGTAAGGCTGCAGTCTGATTCGGGCGCGCTGCCTCTCTCGCGCCTTTTGAGCGCGGCCTTGGAGTGCGACAGAGACGGAGCGCTTTTCGGAGCCAGCCCGCTGGTGGCGGAGCGTCGCTCGCAGCGCCGAGAAGACACAAGTCACTCCACTGCCAAGCCAGCAAGCTGGGGTAAACAAAAATCGGGTTAGAAAAACGAGGAGACAATCCAAGATCCGGCACTGGGCGCGGCCTCCGCGCTGCTCTAGAGTCGCTCTGTCTCTCTCGCAGTCGAGGCGCGTGGGTGCGAGAGAGACGGAGCGACGAGAACGACTCTGCAGCCTCGCGTCTCCGAGTGCAGCGGCTATGCGCTTCGCGACACTGCAAAGGCGAGCCGGGAAGCCTTAATAAGGTCTCGGGTCTCGCCGAGGCTCTCGCGAGGCTCTCGCGGACGCCCCGACGTTCCGTCGGTTTGGTATAACGATGCCGCCATTATGTACCATCCCTGCACGCGTTGCGTGGCGGGGCGCGGCGGAGCGCAACCAAAAAAACCATTTTAAAAAAAATTAAAAAGGCGTTAGAGAACGTCTCTGTTGTCGCCTAGTTACCTTTGCGCATTTCACACGCACATCAATATACTTAATTAATTTAAAAATCTGAGATGAGAAGAGTGTTTTAGCCGGGTGAGTCATACAACGGCTTCCCGACGCCAAACTGCCAGCAGCAACAACACCTCCAGAGACAAACTTATGGCGGACAAAGTGGCGCAGGCGGTGCCGCCCAAGCCGCCCCGTCGGCGGCGAGAAGTTCATCGACACCCATTTCGCGTGCACGCCCGCACACTCTGACACACTCTGACCACGCGCGTGCCCGTGACACGCACACACACGCACACACACACACACACACACACACACACACACACACACGCCGTCGACAGGGAGTCAAGTCCCGGGAACAAGACGGGTTATTCCCCAATCAATTCTTCACCCCTCTCCTATAATTCACGCTCTCTCTCTCTCTCTCTCTCTCTCTCTCTCTCTCTCTCTCTCTCTCTCTCTCTCTCTCTCTCTCCCCCGCCGAGCGCCTGTGGAGTAGGCCGTCCCGCAAAACGCGCGTGCCTCGCGCTTGCCTACCCTCGACTCCGCAGGCGCGCGGCCACCTGCTACCCGTATCTCTCTCTCACTCTCTCCCTCTCTTTCTCTGTCTCTCTCTTGTGGTCTACCTGCTGCCGCCTGCCCATCACGCAGAATGTGTTATGAGACGCGTCGCGACACTCGCGCTCTCTGTCACGCACGCACACACACACACACACACACACACACACACACACACCGCATCCCCATCCTTCTCCGGGCCATAAAAGTCTCATGAGGCGGCAAAAGACACGGCTCTATCGGGGCGGGGGAGAGGCTAGGGTTGCCGTCCGCTGCGGCGGTCGCCTGCAGCTGCAAATTTACAAGGGCTGTAATGGTAATAACAATCGTACCGCGAGGCGGCAACCCTATAAAGCAGCGAGTCCTTAGAGAGAGAGAGAGAGAGAGAGAGAGAGAGAGAGAGAGAGAGAGAGAGAGAGAGAGAGAGAGGAGAGAGAGAGAGAGAGAGGAGAGGAGAGAGAGAGAGAGGGGAGAGAGAGAGAGAGAGAGAGGAGAGAGAGAGAGAGAGAGAGAGAGAGAGAGAGAGAGAGAGAGAGAGAGAGAGAGAGAGAGAGAGAGAGAGAGAGAAACACATAAATAACGCCCCGCGACACTCGAAACCGTTGCGCCGCGAGCCGCGCCACCCGCGGTTTTGTACCGAAAAAATGTGTCGTTGCGACAAAAATCTCTCCGGCCGGCCTGGAGCCAGTGCCGCTTGCCACGGCTTGGTTCGCCGCTCTGGAAAGGCCAAACTTTGGCCATTGGCTGAGACATGCCCGCCCCGCCGTCCTTTCATGAGCCCTTTTCTCAACTTGCCGCCTTATTTTATCTTATTTTCTTATTTTTTGTTCTCACGTGCGTGCGCATTCCGATCGGCAACGCGATGACGGGGTTTAGTGCCACAGTTTTTCGCGGACGAGTCGGCTGCACGGGTCAAGCACCTCGTCGGAGGACCGACGGTACCGGTGTGGGCCTAGTTCAACTCCCAGCAAAGTCTAGTTTTTTTTTCTGTTTTTTTTTTCGCTCTTTTGGTGTTGTGTGTGTTTTGGCTTGGGTTGGGTGGGGTGGGACCACTCAAGTTATGAAGACCGGTTCCCGGAACGGAATTCCGTTAACGCGTCTTCTCTGTTAGTGAACCCACACTGCAGTACGCCTGACTTGCTGCGAGAGATTACGCGAGACATCGCACGACAAGATGAACGAGTACCACCAACGTCACAGAAAAAAAAACACCCACTCACAAAACAAAGCAAAAATGAAAAAAAGAAAAAAAAAGAACGGCACGCCAGACAACAGCGCGGTGGCGGGTTTTTCCTAGGACAGAACTTGTTGTTTCTGCAGCCCTCCAGTTTGAGTGTGTTGAAGAGAATCTCTTTGCGACGCGTGAATGACGGCGCGTTCATTCACAGCGGCCGGAAAGACGCTCGCTCCGCATTGCTCCGCATTGCTCCGCATTGTGTGCTCTGCCTTTCGGCTTTTTGAGCCGCGCGGCGCGCAGCCTTCCGGTGTTGATAATCCCACTCGCGGAACCGCAGTGCCTGCGGAACAGTGCCGCACAGTGGGCCAGAAGACCGGTGGAGGCGGTCAAAATTCTGGACGCGTTTTGAGCCCCAGAGTCGCTAAACAGGACTCGAACCGAACGTGTGACTCCACCAATGGATTGCTCTCCGAACGAGGAATCCATTGATGGGGTAACACGTTCGGTTCGAGTCCCATTCAGTGACTCTGGAGCTCGAAACGCGTCTGGAGTTTCGGCCGCCTCCACCGGTCTTCTGGCCCACTGTGGCGCGACGCCACACAGTGCATTAAAAAGATTGTCCTATCTCCACAATCTGAGAAGATGTCGTATTCGGCTCGTAAATCACTTAACGTCTTCCGGGCCACCCGGCCGCCTCCTTCGTTATCAAGGCAGCGCCACGCCCCGCCACTGTAAGGAGGGGAAGGACGCCCTACGCTACTGGAAGCCACCAAGGTGGTCGCGCCAAATTTTAACAAATCTAACAAAATTTCCTACACAAATAGTTGGAAGAAAAAGGCAGTGGTGCAAGATCTGCAAAGAAAGGTTCGGTCCTTTTGACACGCGTGTCCCGGGACGGCCGTCAGGCAGCGCGTTGGATAAGGAACAGGGCTTTGAAGTCGCGACGCGGCATTCAATGAGCTGAGCTGCCGGATTACCATCATTCCGAAACGCGGGGAGAGGAAAATAGGAAAGAAACAACAAAGGGAACGAAAAAAAAATTGGTTGGCGCTCTCTCTTTCTCTCTCACACACACACAAACCACGTGTGCCCAGCAACAGGTGGGCGCGATCGAAGACTGACGCCACGACAAGAGCGGGGTGGAAAAAGGGCACAATGAACAATACAGTGCTACAGTATACCTGTCCCACTCCTGGACGGCCCTCCGCCACCGTGGCCACTCTCACATACCTACGCCATCGCTGTGTGTGTCTCTCTCCCCCTCTCTCTCTCAAACACACACACACCACACACACACACACACACACACACACACACACACAGTGCCGCTATGGCCTGTCGTTCATCTCCGCCCACAGGAAGTCCAGGGAAATAAGGGTCAGCGCCGAGGAAATTCAATCCGCCCTCGGCTTTCTTTCTCTCTCACTCACCTCGAGAGCGAAGGACTCTGTCTGTCTCTCTCTCTCCCTCTCGCTCACTCGCGCGGCGCCTGCACTCGAAAACGCGGGCGAAAATACGAGCCGGCAAAGCAGAGCCGAGGCCAGCCAGCACACTGATTCCTCTGTCTCTCTCGCACTCATGGGCCGTCCCGTGTGGGTGCGAGAGAGACAGAGCGACGAGAACGAGGCCGGTGAACTTCCAGCAAGGGGTGCCATTCCGCTCCGTCACTTTTGGTGCCCGGGGATTGCGGGGTCTGCCAATAAGAGGACAAGTTGGCCGGTCAAGGTACGCTGCAGAGTAGAGGGTGTGTGCAGACAGTGCCCGGAGGGGCCCGGACGGGGCCCGGAGGGGGCTGGGCTAGGCGCGCATCTCAGCAGAGGGCGCACAGTGGGCCAGAAGACCCGGTGCAGGCGGACAAAACTCTAGACGCAGAGTCGCTAAACAGGACTCGAACCGAACGTGTGACCCCACCACTAGATTCCTCGTCCGCAGAGCAATCCATTGGTGGGGTCACACGTTCGGTTCGACTCCCACTTAGTGACTCTACCTCAAAACGCGTCCAGAATTTTGGCCGCCCCCACCGGTCTGCTGGCCCACTGTGGGGCGTGGAGGCGAGAGAGACCAACGCATGAGGAAAGGATGGCACCAGTCCAACGCCGCCCTTCACGACTCAATGTAGAGGGGAGCGCTCTGCTGCCCTCCGGACAGTGTCGCTCCGTCTCTCTCGCACGCGTGGGCCGCGCCGTTGGGGTGCGAGAGAAACGGAGCGACAGAGGTGTTGTGCGGACCCAGCTCGCTGGCTCAAACGCCTCCATTAGGCATCCCCCCCCTCTCCCATTCTTTCCCAGACATGTGCGGGGGGTGCACCCGCGCGCCCACTCGAGGCGGGGCGGGCCAGAGGCATCTCCTTCTACGCGTCGCCAGCTCGGTTTGGGCGGACTACAGTATTAAGATTATCTTTCAGAAAAAGAAAATCCTGACTCACTGTTCAACTGCGAGAAAACTTCCGGTTTCTTCGATTTCCTTCTCGACCTCGCGGGCCGCCGCGTTGCATGCCGCCGCCTGGAACTCACCTGCAACAAGAAACAAAGCGGAAATGTCAGACTGTTTCGCCTGCGAACAAATACGAAAGGAGATCGCCGAAATCCGTTGTTCGCGTGAACATTTTCGTTGCTTTTCTTTCTTTTTTTGTAAACAAAGCCCCCAGGCGGTAAAGCTCGCGGCCGAGAGTGAAACACGAACCGCGCCGTTAAAAAGATGGTTCCGCCGCCGCGGACTTCAGAGGCGCCGCGGGCAGGGCGGCGGGCGGGAAGGGGACCTCCCCGAAGACACGCATAGAATGTGACAGTGTGCTGAAAGTCACCGCGCCGAACGCGGAAATAGGACAAAAAAAAAAGACAGGACGACAGCAGCGCGGGGCAAAAAGGTCCGAGGTCTTTAAGGGCACACGGCATCGGTCGAGCCGCGGCCAAGCCCTCCCTAAGTACTTTGTATTTCCATAAAGTAATTTTTATGGTGATGTAGAAGTAAAAGTTGGGTATGAAAGTCCATTTGGTGGAAAGGGTTGGTGCGCACACGGTAATGGGTCGCGAACACACTAAGTGCAGTGATTCATGACAGTTTAGTTCGGAGCGTCTCACCCACACAGGGAAACGAAGCGGGGCCACGCGGCCAGGGCGGCAAGGCCCAGTGGGCCAAGGTTGCCGCGGCACAGACGGCGAGGTGGGGAAAAAGAGACCATTTTCGCACCGCGTCTGATTTAGGGACGTTTTAATAGCGTCTTTCGGGTGTCGTCGCTCTGCGGGAACGGTTATTCTCATCAGCCGCGAGCGTGGCACAGTCACAAAAAAGATGAATGTGGGTTTTTTTCAGAGTTTCCGTCCATTGTTTCACTGTTATTTATGATTTTTTTTGGGTTTGGTTTGCTCTGCCCCTTGCTTCGACTTGAGGGTGCGAGCCACCCCTGGAGCGGTCGAAGCGCGCCCTCTGGAGTCCGGACTGACCGCGCTGGCCAGGGCCACTCCAGGGCCACTCCAGGGCCACTCCAGGGCCACTCCAGGCCCACTCCAGGCCCACCCCGGCGACGGGCCCGGACATCATATTTGCATATTATGGCCGATAGGTGTAGGTGGTCCAGAATTGAGTTGCCTCGCGGTATGCTAAGGGATGCGGGTAGCGAGGCGTGCCGGGGCCAGCTACCCCGGTTGGTCTCCTTTAACGCACACACGCACACACGCACACACACACACGTCCCGCCTCGGGTCCGCTACAGCCCACGACGCCAGCGAGGCGGCACGGCCAGCGCGGCCAGCCAGGCAGCCAGCCAAGCAGCCAGCCAGCCACCGGTCGGTTCCGGCCGATAGCCGTGGAATTGAGCGGACAGAAAGGTGGCGCTGGTGTGAGGAGGAGAGAGAGAGAGGGGGGATGAAAGGGAGAGGAGGAAGAGGGAGAGGGAAGGCGGGAGGAGAACGCGCCCAAGCACAAGCCCGTATAGTACCCCTTGCAACTGCCGGGGCCATTCCCCAGGATCAGGTCCTCAAGCAGGTCCAAGTTCAGTCTCCCCCCCCCTTTCCCCCTCCCGTCCTGCACTGTCAAATCGCAGCCAGGCGACGGTACACTGTTTGAAAAGAAAAACGGAGCCGCCTCCTGGGCATTGCGTGAGCGCACAGTGGGCCAAAAGACCGGTGGAGGCGGCCACTTGAGCGTATTGAGCTTCAGAGTCGCTAAAAAACACTCGAACCGGCCGTGTGACCCCACCCACGGATTCCTCGTTCGGAGAGCAATCCATTGGTGGGGTCACACGTTCGGTTCGAGTCCCATTCAGCGACTCTGGAGCTCAAAACGCGTTTCAAGTTTTGGCCGCCTCCGACGGCCTTCTGGCAAGTCCACTGCGCGGGCGTCGATGGCGGGCACTACAAGCTCCCCGCCTTTACCTACGGTCGGGGAGGCGAAGCGGCGGAGCGCGGCAACAGCAGCGACATCGCTATGGACAATGCATTCTCAAACAAAGGGGCTGTCTGGGAGGCCCACCCCAGCCAGCCAGCCAGCCAGGCACTAAGCAGCACTACAACCCCGCCTTAATTGGGGCTTGGATGGATGGCGGGCGATTTATCTTTTTATTTGCCATCCGGAGGCATCCCGCTGTCCGGGCGGCCCGGGCCGACGGCACACCGTGAAAAGATAGCACACCCCGCACACCTCACATCCACTTTACAAAAATCATATTCATCGAAAACAAAATGTTCCAAATGTTTCCTTTGTCAATGAAATTTTAAAAAATTAATAATAATTTCTGTGCTTTTTTGGGGGCAGACGGTCAGTGTCGTGGCGGGAAAGAGCCCCGGACCGTGGTTAACTATGCAGTGCAGTGGCTGCGCGGGTCCAGTGGCTCGACCTGTTGAGCCAAGCCGATCCTTTTGCCCTTTTCCCGGTCGACAGGTTCGTGTTTTTGTTTTTCCATCCGCCGACCAGTCGATTCGATCCTCCGTTCCTGTTGCCTTGCTTCCCCGAGAAACGCCCAGGTAGCGCCAAGAAGTCCACTCCAGACGCAGAGGAGTGAGTACACTGTGAGTAGCACAGAGTGTCAAACGGGGTGCACTCCCACGTTTCAATAATAGATTGGACAATATTGATACAGTCAAAACAAGTTCCGCTTTTAAAAAAATGTGTGAGGAGGGGTGTGCAAAATTCGTATTACCTAGTACCTTGGCCCGGTAAAACCAGAACAGGAAAAGCATGTCGTGTACGTGTGTTCGATGTCACTGCGGGTAGCCCCCCCTCCCATACTGCGGTTGCATGCGGTTCCGCAGATCTGTCGCTGTCGCGGCGACTTGGCGTTGCAATTCGCTCCGGTTTCCGGGTCGTTCCGGGGGGCGTCCCCCCCTCCCCTCCACACACGCGCGTCCCCTGGATCGTGCCGGAAACGGTGAGCGACAGAGAGCCCTGTGTGATAGAGAGAGACAGCGCGACGCGGGGGAACGCGTCGAACACACAAAAGTGATTAAATAACATGCGAGCCCGCACGTCTCCGCGCCGGGGGGGGGGGGGGGGGGGGGCGTAGGTATGGCACGCGCGGAGCGTGGTGCCAGGCCTGTGACTCTCTCTCTGTCCAACCCCTGCGGGACGCCGCGCGGGCGCGAGAGAGAGACACAGGAGCGTTTCGGCATCCGTCGACCGCTTTGTCAAGGGCCAGCTGGCATCGCGCGGCTGGAGTCGCGGCGTGGCGATGCGGCGGGGCGCGGCGAGGCAGTATGCGTGGGCGCCCCATGCCCCCGCCCTCCCCTCCCAGTCCGCCCACCGCAAACCGCCATTGCCATTCACAACTCGGACGGGGTTAGGCCGGAAATTTACCCCCCCTGGCCGCTTCGCCGCCACACCGCGGGGGGTACGACCGCGCTGGCGCCCCCGCGTGCCTCCGCGACCCACGGACCTTTTAATCAGCAAAGGCCGAGTTAATGTGGCCGCGCAGTTCGAAGCAGCACGCCTCGTTTTTCAGACGCCGAACCCCGAGACAAATCGGGGCTCCGTTATGAGCACCAAGGGGGGCAGCCAGGGCACAGTGGGCCCAGAACGCCGGTGGAGGCAGCCAAAATTCTAGACGTGTTTTGAGCTGCAGAGCCCCTATATGGGACTTGAATCGAACGTGTGACCCCACCAATGGATTGCTCTCCGAACGAGGAATCCATTGATGGGGTCACAAGTTCGATTCAAGTCCTGTTTAGCGACTCTGGAGCTCAAAACGCGTCGAGAATTTCGGCCGCCTGCGCCGGTCTTCTAGCCCACTGTGCGGGGCACCGTCTGGGAAATTGAATTGAACGGCGTGTAGCCCAGGAATTAGGCCGACCCCTTGGGTGCGACAGAGACGGAGCGTGTTGCCGCAGTCCACTCCACATCGCGCCAAATAGTCAAACGTTGACTCCCCAAGTCTCTGCTAACAGGCCGCCCTCTCCACCGCAAAAAGCTTTCCCGGCGTCGAAATCACAAACCGGGCCCAGCATTCACGAGGAAAGTGCCACTTTCCAGTTCCAAGCACGCGAATCAATATTCATACTTCTTTCCCGAAGTCCCTCCAGCTCTCGAGACAAAGGCGGTTTCGCGTGCGAGCCGCGAGCCCTTACTTCCCGCGCCAAAATAACCAACAATGTCACGCCATTTGTTCAAGTCTCTCTTTGTCTTCATCTCTTTTTGCCCCTGTTGTTGATTTTTTGCGCAAACACAAAAAAAATCGTCTGTTGTCGCGGAGACAAAGACCTAGGAGGACTGGGCATACGGCGACACTCGGAATAAAGAACACATGAACGAGGAAGGGTGCCGGCGGTCAGCAGCAACAACAACAACAACAACAACGACAGCGACGCGAACAGCGTCGTAAACTGGCGCGCTCTGCTCACCCCATTGTGTACGGAAGCTGTTCGGTTGGCGTGCCTGCAAAGCACTTCCCGCGAAGGGCGGGCCGCAGAAAGGGAAGGCGTCGTGGCGTAGTGGTCTAGGTGTCGGACGGCGGCGTTCAAGGTCGCGGGTTCAAGTCCCCACTCTTGAACATTTTTCCCTTTTTTTTTGTGAGATCTTTGTTTTGTTGAAGTACGTAGACAGGCAAGCGCCTGTCGTGCGTCGCATAGGCCGTGCCGCCGCGCACGGTTGGCGAGCGGGCGGCCTACCCGTCGCTTCGCAGGCGCGCAACCAGCGGGCCGTGCCTCGTCCCTCACAGTGATGTGGCCGTTGCCCGGCACAGCGCGGCACGCACCGCGCGGAAACCAATCGCTACCTGTCCGCATCGCGTCCCCCCCGAATCGGAGTGAATGCTCGGACGGGCGGGGCGGGGTGGGGTGGGGCGTGGTGAGGCGTGGCGGCCATCGCCTCTCGCTCACGCCGTGCAGTGGTCAACGCTCCATCACCACACTCCGGTATTTGCCTTGGCGGTAAAAACCGAACGGGACGCGGCCGCCTCTCGCCAACGGACAAACACTCCACGTAGGATGAAATTTCTCAAACGTAAAAGATGCATGAAAGTGACAGCTATTTCGGCCACCCCCTCTCTCTCTCTTTTTATCCGTCCATTGGCTACACGTCAAAAAGTCAGTGACACATCCGGGGATCTCCATTCATGCACCCTTCAGTCTGCTCCCCGGCTCTTCTTTATTTCCCGGCCGGCGTATCGAATTCAACCCCCCCCACCCCCACCCCCACCCCCGCGTCCCCTTGTTGCTTGTTTTCGTCCCCCTCTTGTTTGGGTGCGGCTAGCGTCACGCGTCATGTTTGTCCACAGTAATAATTTGTAATGGCGCCGCAGATTTATTCTGTTTTTTTTTCTGTTTTTTTTTCAGCAGCGGGCCAGTTCAACCATTGTCCGCAAGAGCCAACGCCCGCCCCCTCCTATCTTTTTAAAGCGCCCCTAGTCGTTCGTTAGCGCCGTGTAGCGTCGCGCATAGCGGCATGGAGATGCATTCCGATCCCTGGGCCCGTCCAGCAAGACCCCTCACCTTTAAAAACTGAAAAAAATGTGTTTAAAGAAAATCATGTAGGACTTATTTACCTTTTTTTAGTAGAACATCTTTTTTTGTTGAACAAAGACATTGATAAAAGAGCTGAAAATTTTGTTGTTTTTTTTGTGTTTTTGGTGTTTTAATTGCTTGTTTTTGTTATTTTTTTCTGTTTTTGATGTTGTTGTTTTATGTTGTTTTTTGTTTGTTTGTTTTTTAAGAATGTAACTGTTAGACATGCCTCTGCGAGATGATAAAACTGATTCGAGCGCTGGAGTCCCGACACGCCACCGGGCGAGGGCACTGCGAGTAGCCGGGTGCAGCGTTGCAGCGTTCCAGCCGCCCGGAGAACCGGAAGTGGCCGCGGAGTGCCGCGAGGAAGGTGCAAAAGAGCGCCAAGGGCAGAGCGGTGGAAAAACTTGAAGAGAGATGATAACTTTACCCGTTTCATTCGCCTATTTTTATATTTCTTTATGAAGGCCAGGGAAAAAAGATTCACACGCCAGACCGTCTGAGGCGTCACGAAGCTGCTGCTGTTTTATGCCTGTCTGGCTTTGGCGGCCGGTGAAGCAAAAAAAAACTCAACGAGCGCCGTGAAGGAAACATGTTTGGGATTAGAAAGCCTTTCCTGATTCTTTTCTCCTCCCGGTGTGTCCCATTAGGGTGGCTCTCGTTCGGAACGCGCTGGTTTAGCCACACTGCGCCATCAGCGCCCCGGGGCCCGGCCAGGCCCGGCCGGGGTGTTGGCCGGGGTGTTGGCCGGCCCCTCGGGGACCGTGCTGCAGAGTTTAAAACGCCCGGCGTGGCTATAGGCCTCGCCTGGCCTCGCCATACGCCGGTAACACGGCCAACTTGGAATGAATGAGGCTCTCCCAGCGGAGGCGTCCACCAGGACACTGTGCGTGTGTGTGTGTGTGCGTGCCGTGTGTGTGTGTGGCATTACCCTATACACAGCTGATAGCAGAGCTAAAACAATGGATCCCCCATCGATCCCGTTGCGAATGACCCGGGCGGGTGAAAATTTTGACGCTTCCCCGACACTTGATTTTCTTCGCATTCCATCATCAGTGTGATGAGGCCGGCCTCTATCTGTGCTTCTACCGGCACTCGTCCGCGTGGTTCTGATTGCAGTTCGGGGTGCCCGGGCCACCGAGCCGGTGGCGTAACGGTAATCCCGATATGAATATACGGTCGGCTGTGCATCATTAATCCGGGATGAAAAATGTGCGGCCACGGGGATAGAGTGGCGGGGCCCATGGCCGGGTGCTGGCCCGAGGACACACCGAAAACCAGTTTGATGGCGACTTTGGAGAGAGCGCCTCCCAGATGAACGATTATGGGGCCTCCATGGGGCCTAAAACTTGGCTATCCTTACCGCCGACCAAATACCCGTGAAATTAGTGTACCTCCACAGCAAAATAATAATAATAATAGAAACATAAAAAAAGATTCACAATTTGCTGCAAAAACAGGATTTTTAGCTGAAAACAAATGAACGAAACGCGAACGCGACGCGCTGGCGACAGATCCTGGTATTCACTCGAGCCTCTCCGCTGCCGAGACGGATATGAAGCCGACTTTAGCGGAGGAAGTAAAATGTTGGCACAGTAGCTACCCCCGCGGGCCGCGCACAGCTACACGGCCACAGGGGCGTGCGCGGAATTTTTTACTCCGCTCCCTCTCTCTCTCTCTCTCTCTCTCTCTCTCTCTCTCTCTCTCTCTCTCTCTCTCTCTCTCTCTCTCTCTCTCTCTCTAACCCCCACCGCGGGTGCTAAGTGGGGAAACGTCATCAGGGCCGACGTGCATTTTAAGGAGGGAGGGAAAGGGGTTGTTGCCGGCCAGTGAGGTAGTAATGGAATGAGAGAACGGGGTCAAGAAGAGCACGAAAAAAAGAAAACAACCTTCGAAAAAAAATTGAACTTTTGTTTTAAAATGAAAACGAAAACTGGCAAGAACAAGACAGAAAGGTGTGGGAGGGAGAATGAAAAAGGACATGCGGCGAAAGGGATTACGTACCCGATCCAATCAAAGCAAATCCCCTCGCCCACATGCATACACACACGACGCGAAAAAAAGCGCAAAAAAAACGTTTTAAGTGTCCAATAATACAAGCGCACCTTGGCTGGAAGGGGGGAAGGGGGGAGGCTACACGTCAGGTTGACGCAGCAGGGGGCAAGGGTGGGCGGACGAAGTCCACATGAAGCGCGGCGACAACAGGCCGTCCGGGGAAACAAAAGAAACAAACACACACACACACACACACACACACACACACACACACACACACACAAGGACACACCGAGTCAGCAGGATGAGGGGTGTGGGAAGGACACGCCCGTGAAAAATTGCATCAAGACACGCTCGGCGAGGACGGGCACCGCGAGGACGCGCAGTGGGCCAGAAGACCGGTGGAGGCGGTCAAAACTCCAGACGCGTTTTGAGCTCCAGAGTCGCTAAACCAAACGTGTGACCCCACCAATGGATTCCTCGTCCGGAGAGCAATCCATTGGGGGGGTCACACGTTCGGTTCGAGTCCCATTTAGCGACTCAGGAGCTCAGAACGCGCCTAGAGCTTCGGCCACCGCCTCCGGTCATCTGGCCCACTATATGACGCCGTCGTGGCGGCGATAATAACAAGCGACCCATAAATTCGGCGCCAATATCTGGATTGCTTGACACTGGACTCAATGGCCCGGAAGCGGCATCTGCGGCCCCCGCGGTTTTCGGGTACGACGTGTCCTACGTGTGTACGTCCCGCGGGACCGCGGGGGCGCGGTCTACACATCGGGGTCATGTTGACTTCATTTGAAAACGCCCGCCGCCCCGCCCGGCCCTGCCGCTCCGATGTTCGCGCTAGTGCTGGCCGGGCCGGGCTGGGCCGCCATCGAGTACGGAAAAAAGAAGGGACGGAATACACACAAAAATGACAAACGACCGCCGAACGTGTCCGATGACATCGGGGTGCGGGCGTGCGTGTGTGACTGTCACTGCGTCCGTGTGTGTGTGTGTGTGTGTGTGTGTGTGTGTGTGTGTGTGTGTGCGTGTGTGCACGCCACACGGCACGGTGGCCAGGCCACGTCATTTGGACCACGGCGATCATGTGTATGTGCGCGCGCCCGCGTGTGTGAGTGCATGCGTCTGGGTTTGAGGAAATGGGTTCTCTATGCGTTCAGAGATACAGAATTCACGTATCAAGTCAGGTGGAGCAGTCTAGCTTCCCACAAAACAGAGACGTAAGTCAAAAAGTTATAGTTGAGGAGTACTTCTGGTCGACGGGTTCGGTAACAAGCACCCGCTTTCGGCGTGGCGAGTGGCGAAAAAGAAACCCCCTGCAGGTTCCTTGACCCTTGTCACTCCGGGGTCCTTGAAGGCCCTTTGGCAGCGGCGTTCCGGAAGGGCTCTCCGAGGCCGATCACTGCCCCCTCAAACTGCCGCGCGCACCTGGGCCCTCGGCCCTTGGCCCTGGGCCCTCCGCTACAACAAGGCCTTCCGCCGGACACGCGGCTGCGCTGCCAGCCCCGCCAGGGCCGCCAGCCCCGCCAGGGCCCCGCCAGGGCCGCCAGGCCGCCGGGCCGCCAGGGCCCCGCCAGGAGGGCCCGCCAGGCCGCCAGCCGCCAGGGCCGCCAGGGCCGCCAGGGCCGCCTTCGAAACCACCGCCCCGCCAATTAGCAGTGTAGCGCGCGGACGCGCCTCTCTAACGCGCGTGGATAGGCGTCTCTCTCTCTTTCTCGCGAAGTGCGTCCGGGCGCCCCGTGCATAATGCATGACCTGCCAGTAATTAGTTACGTCTGTCTCTCTCGCACCGTCGCGAGGCGTGGCGGAGGCCTGGCGCAGCGCTGCAAGCACGGCGACGCTCGGCCATCGCCAGCCGGCGGGGCATCGGGCCCGTCGGGGCGCGGCCCGGTGGATTCAATTTCAACGAGCGCTCTCTCTCTCTCTCTCTCTCTCTCTCTCTCCGATGAAAAAGGCGAGACCTATTGGAAGCAGCGCGCGCCTACGGCCTGGAGGAATACGAGTTTAAGAAGCCGGCGACTGAAAAAGGAATAGATTTGGGGGTAAAGTCTCTGCCAGACAGCCTGCCGCCCCGCCGGTCCCGCCGCCCGCCGAGACCAGGGTAGGCAACACTGCGACGCGGCAGCCCGGCGGGCCGGCCCGCCCGCAGGCGCTTGCCGGGACCGCCCCACAGTGGGCCAGAAGACCGGCGCAGGCGGCCACAACTCTACACGCGTTTTGAGCTTCCGAGTCGCAGAATGGGACTCAAACTGAGCGTGTGACCCACCAATGGATTCCTCGTTCGGAAAGCAATCCATTGGTGGGGCACACGTTCGGTTCGAGTCCCATTTAACGACTCTGGAGCCCAAAACGCGTCTAGAATTTCGGCCACCTGCACCGGTCTTCTAGCCCACTATGCAACCCGCTTCCGAGTACTCCTTCCAAAACAGGCGAGTCAGTCGACCCAAAAATGAGTTCCCACAACAAAAATTTGTTGTTGTTTTTTTTTGTGCTGGCGTATCAGGCCTGTTTGAGGCCGGGCCGCGGGGTGCTCAAATATTCAACGTCCCTGCGGGCCCTCTTTTAATCACGGTGTGGCCACCGTGTGCCGCCTTTTCAAACCGCGGAGTGGGAGAGAGAGAGAGAGAGAGAGAGAGAGAGAGAGAGAGAGAGAGAGAGAGAGAGAGAGAGAGAGAGATGAGGAGACAGAGGACTGGACGAGGGGCAGGTGTGGGGGAAAGTGAAAGGTTAGGGAAGGGGGGGAGTGGGGGGGGGGAGTTGTCCCCCGTGTTAGGTCGTCTGATTGGTGCGGACAAGCCCTCGGACCTGGATGCCACCGGACCCTCCGAGGTGAGAGAGACGGGGACACAAAAATATCGCGGAAAGAAAAGGAGACGGGACGATCATGAACGAAAAGGGGGAAAATAGTGGTAGAAAAGTGAAAGCGAGAGACGGCGCGAGACTGATAGGCAACTTGACGTTGGCGGTGCACGGCGCTCGGAATGAGCCGCCACACTGGAAGTGAGGCGGGTACTGGTACACTGGAACGGCGCGAGGAAACCGAGCCGAGCAGCGTGTATCATCGTTAGGGGGAATAGCAAACTAGACGGCCGAGCCGGCCAACAGAGGGGCGGGCAGGGGCGGACAGGCAGGCAGGCAGACGGACAGGCAGGCAGGCAGACAGACAGACACACCGCGCTGCTTATTTTCTCGTCCAGTTGTCCTTAGTTGAGGCATCGATCTGAGCGACTCGTTCGTATTTCCCGGGAGCGCATACAACGTACCAACGAGTTCGGACACACGGGCCATTTCTTTTTTTTTTTTTCACCACAAAAAGAACGCAGTTTAACCTGAGCTCAAACTTTAAATGAAATACCAAATGATTATCTTTGTTCAGTTAAAGTTAAAAAAAACACTTTTCTATCTTTTTTAAAACAAAAATTTGCAACTGCTGCAGGACGTGTTCGCACTACTTTTGGCTGTGGAGTGTTATGGTTATGCAGCCTTCAGCGAATAAGGCTGCCGGGCTGGCCTTGTCGGGCGGGGTCCGGGTGGGCCGGGGGGTGGAAAGGGGGGGGGACATGCCGAGCTGTGGAACAGAGGACCCAGCCCGGGTCGGTGGCTGAGGTACCCCTAATTAACGGTGTGCCTCCAATCAGGACACTGGAGTCGAACCTCTGTGAAAGACGGACGGAAAGTCGGACGCGCGGACGGACAGACAGACAGGCGGACAGACAGACAGGACATAGTTGCAGGTAGGGCGGTGGAGGCGCGAGCAAAAATGGAATGCAGCACTTTTCTTGACTAGACCAGCCAAAATAGCAGGCCGGGGAGTTGCAGTCAGTTTGACAAACCTTAGAGCGGTATCTCGAAGAAAAACATGTCTCCAACTTGGGCACGTGTTTGCACAACCGCTGTTTCCACGCCTAGAGTGCGGCGGCGTGCGTGCGGACGGTCCGACTGGCCACTCCAGAGATTACTGGTCATAAAAGGCCGCAATGGTCGCATTGCTCCGTATCGTATCGACCGCCTGGCTGGCTGCCTGGCTGGCCGCCTGGCAGGCGGCGCACAGTGGGCCAGAAGACCGGCGGAGGCGGTCAAAATCCCGGACGCGTTTTGAGCCCCAGAGTCGTTAAATGGGACCCGAACCGAGCGTGTGGCCCCACCAATGGATTACTCTCCGACCGAGGAATCCATCGGTGGGGTCATATATTCGGTTCGAGTCCCATTTAGCGACTCTGGGGCTCAAAACGCGTCTAGAGTTTTGGCCGCCTGTACCGGTCCTCTGGCCCACTGTGAGGCGGCGGCAAGGAACGGTCCCGCTTTCCCGCGCCTCTTCGAACGAGGCCGAGCGGCACGCCGCCTTGACAACGAGTCCAACAAACTTTTCCCAATGAATAATCATATTTTTGTTTCACAGCGGTTGGCACACGACCGTCGTCAAGACCGCTGTCCCCTCGCAGCCGAGACCCTCATCGAACGACAAAAAAAAATCGGTCCGCGGAAAATAGAAAAAAGGGGGAAACAGGGTTGACTGGCGTTACACAACACTCTGCGACGAAAGCGGATTTCTATAAGACGTTTGTAGCAAAGCGGCTCCAAAAATTCTTATTCCCCCCAAAAAAAATTGAAAAAATTGGCGGCATGTGAACCCTGGGCCTTATGTTCAGGAAGTAAGAGTCTGCGCTTGGTCTGCGCCCTCAGCTCACGAAAAGCCCTGATAACTCGCTCGCTTGCAGATACAAGGTAGTTGACGCCACCCACCGCCGTGCTCACGACAACCGCTCCAGGTTGGCTTGCAAGGAACACATCACAGTAAATGGCGACTTTATCACGCATTATGAATCAGCACACGCAGGAGCTGCACTCGCTTTCGGGCTTTCATGCTTTCGGGGTTTCGGGGTTTCAGGCTTTCAGGCTTTCAGGCTTTCAGGCTTCCAGGCTTTCACCGAGGGCCGAAACAGTACGGCGGGCTTCGGCTCAGTTCGACTTGGTTCGACGAATCGGCAGCAATATAACGTTGCCATTAACGGCCGTCCCGCCAGTGCAGTGGACAGGGCAGGGCTGGGCCGCCGGCAAGCCGATTCCGAGCAGAGCTGTCTCTGTCTCTCTCGCACACCCCGGCGGACGGGCCGGAAGGGCTGCGAGACGGAGAGAGCACACTGCTGGAACAATGCCCCGTTTTATGGGCATTAGTAAGATGCAGAGCCGCTCCCAGTGCAGACTGATTCCGAGGGGGAGGTCTGTGTCTCTCTGTCGCTCTCGTAGCCCGTCCTCGCCTGTGGGTGCGAGAGAGAGGGCGACCTTTTAGCCCAGCCAGGCCCAGCCAGGCCCAGCACGCACAAAGGGTGGCAAGTGGCGACTGCGGTGGCGCCGCACAGTGGGCCAGAAGGCCGGGAGGCGGTCAAGATCCCGGATGCGTTTTGAGCTCCAGAGTCGCTAAATGGGACTCGACCCGAACGTGTCACCCCCTACCAATGGACTGCTCTCCGAACGAGAAATCCACTGGCGGGGTCACACGTTCGGTTCGAGTCCCATTTAACGACTCTGGAGCTCAAAACGCGTGTAGAGTTTTGACCGCCTCCACCGGTCTTCTGGCCCACTGTGCGGCGGTGGCAACCGGCCGATTCCGAAGGGAGCCGCTCTGTCTGCCTCGCACCCCTATGGAGCACCACTCGAGTGCGACAGAGACATAGGGACGAAACAGTGCTGTCAAAACATACGATCTTTAAGTACACCCCGGAGAACTTATCTAGATAAAGCAGCCCCGATTATTTTTTTTTCAGAAATAGTAAACTGTTTTTTACGTCCCAACTCGCGAACAGTGTGTTCTATTTGTGGGTGTAGGCGCGTGCACGGAAAGGCGTCTTTAATGCATTCCGCATTTATAATTCATTTTTGCACACGTGCAAGTTCGCTAGGTAGGGGACCAGCAGACAGACAGACAGACAGACAGACAGACAGACAGACAGACAGACAGACAGACAGACAGACAGACAGACAGAAGGACGCATTGACTCGTGAGGACGCGTCTCCGCTCTCATCGTTAAAACTTTCAAATCCGCGCCCTGCCAGTGGCGTGCCAGTGGCGTGCCGGCGCCCACACTCGTCGAATTCCCGAAACGGGGGCGAAGCGCGCGCGCCAGTCCCGGGAAGTCGTCATTGTTTGGTTGGCAACAAAAAGCCCGCGGGGCCGGCACTATGCCGCGGCAGGGCCTTGGCGCAAGGCTCGGTGTCACGCTGATGGACGGGCGCGGCGATGCGCAGGTGCAGTGCTACCACCCGAAATCACTCAAACTTCCAGGTAAAGTATCACTCCGGCTTGAAAAATAAAAGTTGGCTACCTTGAGTGGGCGCACCTGTTATCGCTGGTCCTGAAAATCACTCCTGCGGCAAAAATAATGCAGTGTTGTGCGAACAAGTGTCGGTAAAAAAAAAGTTGTTCCAATTATCAGTCTGATTGGGTGGACTGTTAATTTTCGTCAGAGTGGAACGAGACGCGGACAAACAGTGGCACAGAGAGACACACAGACACGCGCGCACGCGCTTACACACACACACACACACACACACACACACACACACACACACACACACACACCGGTGACACACCAGTCAATTATTCCAGATGTATGTCGCTCCAGTCGGGTTAATTGCAACAACGACCCAGTCGCCTTGACGCGCAGGGTATGCGCACGGCTGCGCATCGTGGGTCGCCCTGCTTTTCTTCGTGCAGTCCAAAACACAATTTGAAATTTAAAAAAAAAAGTTTTTCTAGTAGACAGTTGGTTTGCTCATAAATAATTTCACCAATTTGGTATATGAAAAAAATAATTACGAAAATTGTTGTTACGTTTTTCTGGTGGTCGTGCGGAGGGAAGAAGGAAACTTCCTCTCAGATAATGTCTGACACATTTGTTCATTAGCTGGCTTCACACATAGTCCGCTGGGGACATACGTTTTGCGACGCCAAGTGCGTATAGGTGCGTGGCCCCTGCGTGCACGTGTGTGTGTGTGTGTGTGTGTGTGTGTGTGTGTGTGTGTGTGTGTGTGTGTGTGTGTGTGTGTGTGGTCAGCGCCTTCTTGGAATGGGGTCGTTGGGCGAGGCGCCGCTCTCGAGTCCGGCTCGTCATTCTTACTTACACCCTTAAGCAGTTCTTATGTGGGACCGACCATGGCGACCCACCATGGTCCCCCAGTGCCTTGCTTGCGTCCGTGTCGGTGTGTGTGTGTGTGTGTGTGTGTGTGTGTGTGTGTGTGGAGGAGAGGGGACGTCCTGACCGGCCACAAGACTGCCACTGCTAAGCACACGCACGCTCCCTACACACACACGTGGTTTGGCAGCCTCTCCTTATTAGCCCCCACCTCGTCCTGCAGCGCGTTGTCCGGCCCGTTGTCCGGCAGGCCGTCCCCGGAGACGCCTTCCGATACAGGCGAAGGACTCGGGGGTCCGATATCGGTCCGCAGCGTGCAGTGTACGTACGTCAGCCCGGTGGGCCTTCCGATAAGCCGGCCGGGCCGGTGCCGGGCCGGTGCCGGGCCGCTGGAGTCCAGAGAAACGGTAATAACAACCCCCGCAGGTTCAAGGTATTTCGCCCGATATCCCTGGAGAGAGCGACACGGCGAGCTCGGTGTCTACCTGGTCTTCTCCTGTTTTATTTTTTAATTTCTTAGTTTCTTCAGTTTTTGTACGTGTTTTTCATGGTTTCTTGTCAGGTTTTCTTTTGTTAGTTTATTTTTGATTGTCTTTTTTTTTTCATGTTTTCTTGTCAACCTTTTTTCAGCTTTTTTTAATTCTATGTTGTTTTTTTATTTTAGTTTTTTCATGTTTTTTTTTAGTTTTTGATTAGCATCACCTTCAGCGCCACACGCTGCAATCAACTTCCGTCCTCAATAGAGGCGCACCGGTCCGCCCTCCTTCAGAGTCGGCGCGTCGCGCTGTCTCCCTCGCACCCCCGGCGCCTCTGGCGGCCGCCCCGCGAGTGCGAGAGAGACAGCGCGAGTGGCCGCTAACGAACGTCGTTACAGGAGTGACGCCCTTCCAAAGACGACGTGTTACGTAATACCCGGACGCGACGCCTAATTCGCTTTGACGCCGTAATCACGTCCGTGACAGTGACGTCACAATGACGTCACAACGCCGCCGCGATGGCGGGACAGTTTGACGAGCAGCTGCACCCCCCGAAGCAGCGAGGCAGAGAGTCAACCTCGCGCCTCGCTTCGCCTCGCCTCGGGCCTGTCTAAATTAGCGGTCCAACCTGCCCCGCGGTGTTTAAAGCCAGTTACACTGTGCACACCACGCTGGACTTTTGTCGAGTGCTGGGGCTTCTCTTTTTCTCTGCCTCGGCCAGTTAACGACCAGATGCATCACGCACATAAAGCACGACGACTGGTAATCAGTGACGTCACGATGACGTCACGATGACAGCGGTAATAACGGGGCGTTGTAGGTTCTAACGACACTGTAGTATTTGGGCCGCGCCTGCCCCTCGCCCCTCGGTGTGTCCGCGTGGTGTCCACAATTATTTTTTCGAAAGAGAAAGCAGTGTGGTGACACACCGGCCGTAACGAGGTGTACATTCCGGCAGGTTGGCAGCAGCGCTGTCTCAGAGTGTCCGTCTGGCGACGCGGCGGCCGCGCGGAACGGACCGACGCAGCCATCAGATTCCTTTCTTCAGTCAACACCATTCCGTTATTACACGAGTCAACAGTGTCGGCACTTAGGCTCCCTTCTCCGACCAGCCGGCCGGGCTGGCCGAAGTTAAATTAGCGTTTCGTCGGCGAGCTCGCTGCGCCCCGCCCCTGAATACACTCCTTGGGCGCGCCCGGCGTCCGAAGCCAGGCCAGCGCGCCACCATGGCGCCACCAAGCGGAGAGGAGCCAGCTTGCGGTGTAGGTACGCGCTCGCTGCACCGGCCAGAGGACGCCGGCGAACGCTCCGTGGGCCAGAAGACCGGTGCAGGCGGTCAAAATCCCGGACGCGTTTTTGAGCTCCAGAGTCGCTGTGACCCCACCAATGGATTTCTTTCCGAACGAGGAATCCATTGGTGGGGTCACAAGCTCGATTCAAGTCATGTTTAGCGACTCTGGAGCTCAAAACGCGTCTAGAGTTTTGGCCGCCCCCACCGGTCTTCCGGTCCACTGTGCGCGCCATTTCGGAGGGATGCAGCGAGAAGGCCGCCCAGCACTCCGAGGTTCGGAAGCGGGGCTGGGCCGTCGGCGGGGCCCGGCAAGGCCATCCGCCAACTCGGCGTAACTGAATTACAGTGCCGATGCGATGGGGCCTGTGGGCCGGGCATCGGGCCGCGACCCGGTCACGCCTTCATCAGCGATACGCCGCACGACCAGATAGTCACACGCCGCGTGGCTCAGTGGTCAGCGCGCCTGGTTCGCAGTCTCTGTCCCGCAGGTTCAAAACTCCATAACTTCAATATATTCGATTTACGTTTTATAGTGTAATACCGTTAAAAAAAGGGTCTAGTGTAGTCCGGGTGGACCCTTGTCGCCCCGACGACTTTCTCTTCTCCTCACCCTTCAATCTTCATCCGCCTCCCCACTAAAGGCCATTTTACGGCCCCATTTTATTGCACGCGACCCCCAATAAACAGGTTGCATTCATGCGTACTCTCTCTCTCTCTCTCTCTCTCTCTCTCTCTCTCTCTCTCTCTCTCTCTCTCTCTCTCTCACACACACACACACACACACACCACACAGAGGCAGACGAGCCACCAGGGAAACAGCAGTCATCGACGTAAAGTGCAACGCCGGCCGTTATACGCCAAATTCACCCACCATTCTCTCGCGTAAACACGACACAGTGCATACGCATACGCGCGCGCGCGCGCGCGCGCACACACACACACACACACACACACACACACACACACACACACACACGACAAGACAAGTTTTCATCAAGCTGGACGTGCCAGCCGGCGAACGGCGTCTCTCCTTTTAGTATTTGCCTCCGCCACTTTTTGCAAAAAGAAAAAAGGCTGCATGGACCCAAAAGAGGAGAAGGAGGAGGACCCTTTGCGCCGATCGTCTCGCAAACTTGGGAGAAATAACGATAAAAATACAGGGAAAATCTTAGGAAACACCTCTGCCAAAAATGGGGAAAAAATAGTTTTCCATTACCGACATGATTACTTCCATTTTGAATGCACTCAACGCGCGAAAAGTATCCGCTTTCCGATCTCCGTCTCTTCTTCGATCCATGTTGGCTCTGCTCCTCTCCGGCGAGCAGGCGCTCAGAGACTGGGTAAGGAAGTAGTAAGCCGCCGAGGGGCGGCACTGTAAGGGGGAGGGGAGGGGGGAGGGGGTTCGGATTGGAAGCCAAGTCAATATCGGCAATGGGCGGCGCGGTATCGCGTCACGTACGCAAGCGCAGCGAAATCAGTTGCAGTTAATAATGGAATTAATGACACCTGCACTGCACGCAGCGCGACGCGGCGCGACGCAACGCGATGGCTCGGCCCGATAGCCACGCACAAAGCCGAACGCCGAAAGCCGAAGGCCGAGCGCTCCCAGAAAAGGGGTAATGTATTTCGTGTTTTCGCCAAATTGGAAGGGCATCCGCGGGGAAGTCCCCGGGCTGGATGGAAATGCAGTCGCCCCGGCGCGCAGTGGGCCAGAAGACTGGTGGAGACGGACCGAAATCCCGGAAGCGTTTTGGGCTCCAGAGTCGCTAAATGGGACTAGAACCGAACGTGTGACCCCACCAATGGATTGCTCTCCGAACGAGGAATCCATTGGTGGGGTCACACGTTCGGTTCGAGTCCTGTTTAGCGCCTCTGGAGCCCAAAACGCGTCTAGAAGTTCGGCCGCCGCCGCTCTTCCGGCCCACCGTGCGGCAAGACACGGGTAGAGACCTAGAGACTGACGGAGAAGCGCGGGCGCCGTCGCGCGCTGGCGGCCATTTTGTCTGGGCCGGCCCAGAGGGGAGCGGGGAGGGGACAGGGAGCGGAGCGGAGAGCGGTGCGGTAAGGTGGGGCCAGGCGGAGCGCAGCAGACAGACCGAACAGTTTTTCGGCCACAGCTCGAAAACCGTTCAAGTTAGAGTGGTACAGTAAGCGAGCTGATTGTAGCTTGTACAGAGACCTACTAGGTAAAGTCTAAACTTAAGGCTGAGCCTAAGTTCCCACTTGCAAGTTGACATTTCATAAAGATAAAATAATTTGTTTTCTGTACTTTGATTATACTTATTAATTTTTCTAAGTTTGAATGTGGGATTAACAGTATTTCCACTTTGTTTTCCTAGTTTAGGACGGGGTTTTATAATTTTTTGTTTGTATTCACCAAAGAGGTCATTTGTTACAACTTATTTTTCTCACCGCCCCATGTAAGCAGGCCAAAGTTTGAGATGGAGTTTAAGTCCCCATGGAAAATTTTGAAATACAGTTCTTTGGCTTCACATCGTAACATCCCTCATGCACCGAAAACTCCATGACTCAAAGACCGCCTTTCACCCCACATAAAGCGCAATCAGCAGTAGCTTGAACTGAAGATTGAAATAGAGGTTGAGATCCCATGGGAGATATTTAACTAAAATTTAACAAAAATCTATAATATATTCAAGTTTTATATACATCACAGCTTGAAAAGCTTTGTTGAAGGCAACAGCATGGACACAAAGAGTTGTGGTTTCCTCAATCTTTTCAAAATGAATCGTAGAGGTAAAAATGTGAAGACCAACCTTTTACGTTAAAATAGTAAGCGTCAGAAGATTTTTAGAGATATAGTCAAAATGTGCACGATAAGGTTCTTAACTGGGTTGAATGGTTAGCATGTGCCTCCCAATGTCAATTTAGCAGTTAAAAATTATTACTTTTGTTAATAGACACACAATTTATAAAACTGTGGAACTTTAAAACTTGGGAAGCGAATTCTTATTGTTCATGACTGAGCGCTGCCACAAGAAGACCACTTACAGATTTAAACTTTATAGGATTTATAATAATGATCATAGTTTATTATTAGTTTTTAATCTTGTCAATATGAATGTTAACTTGTAATTTGCAACTTCATTTTTTAAGTTTTGACTTTATCTAGTGTGAACGCTAGTGCCGACTACCGCCTCCGTGTGTGTTCTTCGTGTTGTTGTGGTCAGTTTACAAAACCCACCGGGGTTGCAATTCAACGACGCTACTAAACTGCACCCGACTTTTATCGTTGCCAACCTGAAAACTTCACTTGAACAGTGAACGAAACTAAACTTTTTACCAGCTCGAATCGAATGTTTGTTCGTTCATTTTAAAAAATTTGGGTTCTGATCATTAAAAAAATTCATCAAAGGCACCTACTTAGTTAATTTCAACGCTTAACACTACCATTTTTTGTTGCCACCGATACTTTTCAAAGGTTCCCTACATTGCGAGGTGCCACTTTCGTCGTGGTTCACTCGGGAGGGTCTCGGGGCCGGACTAAAGGGCTTCGCTAGTTTAAGTTTTAGTTTCAGTGAAAGAAATAGGGGGCTCAGCCAACAATCGGCTCGCTTACTATACCCGTCTATCTACAACGGTTTGGAAGCTGTGGCCAAAAAACCTTCTCCAGCCGTTAAGTGCGTGCGCCCCCATTTTGTCTGGATTATGAGACAGCTCTCCGGCCGCGCGCGGGGAGTATGAGAAACTTTTGGTGCGCTTATCGGCGCCCGCGCTTCCCGTCAGTCTCTAGGTCTCTCCCCCCCTTGGCGGCGCTGGCGGCGCACGGCTCGCGCACGCCGTGCTGCCGTGGCGGTCGACCAGCGTCGGGGCAGATTTTATTACGAACTTCGCTTCTCGCCTCCGGGCATCTCCAGGGGGCCGCCGGGAGGGGCCGGGAGGGAGAGGGGCGCAACAGCCTCCGACCCTCGACCCCCACCCCGACCCCCCCCCCGACCCCACCCCGACCCCCACCCCGGCACGACCACTCACACGCTGACGCGGGTCACGCCCGCAGCAAATTCAATCGCCGTCCACAAAGAACGGACCCATTATTGTAATAATCACGCCGAGAGTGAAATCGATTAATTCACGAGATATCGTACAATATGCCTCCGCCCCCACCGCCGCCACCGGGCGACCCTCTCGACCCGAGGACCGTTCGTAGCGTCGTCTGCAACAAGTGGCCGTCTCTCCGTCTCTCTTCTTTCCATCCCCGCGTGTCCCTCTCCTCCGCCCGTCTCTCTCGCACCCCCAGCAGGAGGCCCGGCGGAGACCCAACATCGCAATAGCACCGTGGGCACCAAATCATATTCCTCCGCTGTAAAAATGAGGCACAATTTATGGCCCTCCATTTACTCCCCTTCCTTTCCATACACCTCCTCCTCCGCCCCCCCCCCCTTTTTCTGGCCGCGCTGTGTGCCAGTGCTCCACCAAGCTCTGATTTACCAGTGGGGTGCACGGCTCCGAGTGCGCAGAGATGAGCCCAGAGCAAACTGACAAGCAAATCGCAGGCTCGAAAAAAAAATTATAAAAGTCGTGGCGCCGATGGGAGTTGAACCCGTGTCAACAAGAACCGCAGGCGGAAGCTCTACCGAGTGCGCCGTTGCTCCCACACGAACTGAGATGACCGCACATTACGCAGTGGAGCTGGCGTTGCGTTCTAAAATCTCACTTGTGCTATGCATTCAATACATCCCCACCAATGACCGGTGAAAGCGGTCAAAATCCCGAACGCGTTTTAGCTCGAGTCGCTAACCGAAAGTGTGACCACACCAATGGATTGCTCTCCGAACGAGGAATCATTGGTGGGGGCACACGTTGGTTTCGAGTCCCATTTAGAGACGCTGGAGCTCGAAACACGTCCGGGATTTTGACCGCCTCCACCTTGGCAGCTCGACAGGAAAAAGTGCCAGGATTCCTTTCCGACCGATGCGGGTCAACCCCACTGGGTGCCCCCTCGGGGGCCCTTTGGTGCCCCTCTGGGGGTTCCTCTGGGGCTTCCTTGTGAATTCCTGGCGGTAAAGGAGCGACTGATGCGCCAGGAAAAATAATTCGAATATTGCGACAGCCTGTCAAAGCGTTGCGGTGGGGCCCGGCTGGCTGGCTGGCTGGCTGGCGGGTATATATAGCCGAGGTAAAGATACAGTCCGCAAGAGGAATGTGTTGCGGAACTCTTTGCACGCTGCAGGCAAAGGCAGCAAAGGCAGCCAGCGAGGAGGCCGACGCCATAAGCCTTTTATGCGGCCAAATCGATAGCGGGGCAATAGAGTTCCTTTGCAGCGGCGGGGCGGCGCGGCGTTGCGCGGGGCGCTGGCAGGTTGGCGGCGGGCTGAACGCCATCCGTAACAGTGTGGCGGGGGGAAAGTTTGAACCGGCCGAGTAGCTTAAATGGGTCGCCAAGTGGCGCGCAGCGGCGCAAAGCGGGCCGGCTGAAACTCCGGACGCGTTTCGAGCTGCAGAGTCGCTAAACAGGACTCGAACCGAGCGTGTTGACCCCACCAATGGACTCCTCGTTTGGAGAGCAATCCATTGGTGGGGTCACACGTTCCGTTCGAGGCCCACTTAGCGACTTTGGAGCTCAAAACGCGTCTGGAGTTTTGGCCGCCTCCACCGGTCTTCTGGCAAATCCACTGTGTGTTTGGAACTCACCTGTGCAGACGAGAAGCAGCAGAGTCAGCGCGGACCACGGACTTCGCCAACTGCATCGCGGGCTCTGCGGCCCCGGCGCCATGGCTGCGCAGGGATCTGCGGACACGGAAGACACTCGTCACAACGCCGAACTCCCACACCATTAGAGTCCGGATTTTGTTTTCACGATTTTCCTCTTTTTTTGCAGAGTACACGCATTGTTGGGCGCCCCTCAGCTCCCAGCAGGTGACCGCCCTGTCCATCAAAATTAAAGAAGGGGCGTGGCTGGCATCGCCTGGCATCGCCACCCTCGCCATCAGCGCCGCCATCGTCATGGCCTGCTCATGTTGGCGCGATCGGGACTCGACCCCCGAGTCCGAGCCCCGGGCCCAGGCCGGGCCCCAGGGCGCCCCAAGAGCACCTCCTTACCGCCGCATAACATTTTACGACCGCGGCCGTCTGTGTGGGTTGGAGGTCCCACCCCAGGTCCCCCTTTCCCAATACTCTCGTTTGGTGGCGGCCCCGCCGGCCCCGCCCGCCTCGCACATAATATGAACCTCATCAGGCGGCACCCAGGGACGCGGCGGCCGCGGCGGGCCGATACTCGTCATCCTTGCGGCATACGAAACAGTTTCTCGAGAATCAATCTCTTTGCTGGCTCCCAGAAGACTCTCGAAAAGGACAGCTCGGTCCGCGGAGGGCGATCCGGGGGGAAGTCGATATCCATCCCTTTGAACACAACGGGCAGGGCTGCGCCGGGCTGCGGCGCTGTGACGGTTCGGTTACTTTCCCCGTCCGGGACCGCGGCTTCCGTGACCACGCACCAGAAGAATGCTCCGGGCCTGATTAATGGACTCAGCGAAAGAAGCATTTTATCCGGATTTTATCCGGTTTTCCTCCCCCGAAGGCCACCGGGAAACATTACCTCGTCGTCATATCATGCCCATTTGCGGAGCCCGTGGTCAGACAAGAGTCAGGCTCCGTGCCAGGTGGCAGGGGGGCCGGGCGCCCCGCGCGGGCCGGGTGTCCCCAAAAGGGGCCCCTCCCAGGCCTTGTAATCAGCCCCTTGGCATCGAGCCTGACACGATTGTGTCTCTCCTCAATAAACTTATGCTGTCATAATAACTCTTTAACGCAAAACTCGCAGAGGAAAACTCCGAAGATGCTCAAAGGACACCGCACAGTGGGTCAGAAGACCGGTGGAGGCTGTCAAAACCCCGGACGCGTTGAGCTCTAGAGTCGCTAAACGGGACTCGAACCGAACGTGTGACCCCACCGATGGATTGCTCTCCGACAATGAGGAATCCATTGGTGGGGTCGCACGCCCAATCACCACGCGTGAGGAGAACCTGAGGACAGAGTGACGCGGTCTGAGTTAATTAAAGAAGACGAATTAGTGGGCTCGCGAGCGACAAGCCCAGCTCGCCCAGCCTCGCCCCAGCCGGGGTCGGTCAAATCAGACTTCCCTCCCCTCTATGCCCGCTGCTTCCATCGACAAGTTCGGAGCGGCCAAACTCGGCCCGCTCGGCGAGGTGGGGCGGTAATCAAAAGATTAGTCATTTCTGTGATGATTCGGCGTAATGGATTACAGACTGGCGGGGCGTGGCTGGAGAGAAGGCTCGCGAGCCGGCAGGGCCTTTGGCAGGGCCTTATGGGCAGGGCCTTATGGGCAGGGCCTTATGGGCAGGGCCTTATGGGCAGGGCCTTATGGGCAGGGCCTTATGGGCAGGGCCTTATGGGCAGGGCCTTATGGGCAGGGCCTTATGGGCAGGGCCTTATGGGCAGGGCCTTATGGGCAGGGCCTTGGGCAGGGCCCAGCGCCACGAGGTGTGAACAATGAGACACAAGCGGCGTCGCGTTCCTGACCGACTGACGAGGCAGCCTTGATCCGTCACAAACTTGCCCCCGAAAGAGGAGGTTCCGTCGCGTCCGGTTCGAAAACTCCTTTTCCTTCACCGGATGTGTCCATAATGTAAACCGGCCGAGACGCCACGGCAAACGCATCAAAAGTCGGAGGAGGCCCGGTCCGGATAAAACTTGGACGAAGTTGATGAAGTGTTGATGGTGCGGGAACGCACACTTTTTTCTCGACTCGGCGTAATTGACTCTTCGCTAACAGGATGACGTCATAGTCAGTGTCAATTAGGAGAGTCCGTCAGGTGTGCATTATAAAGTCACACTTCGAGTACCTGGCCAAACTACCTTATTCAATTGGACGTTTCCGGGGCCAGTTCTGAACGTTTGTTGCTATGCACCTCTTCTACTCTCTCTCTCTCTCTCTCTCTCTCTCTCTCTCTCTCTCTCTCTCTCTCTCTCTGTCCCCTCCCCTCCCCTTCCCAGACAAGCCGTTCGGAATGGCACACCGATCACTGACTGAAACATTAGCGCTGCCCCGCTGATCCCCCGGCAACATAGAAATCGAAGGATGAGTATAAATTAGGTAAGGACACAATGGATGGGGTGGCCACGGAGCCACGTGGCTCGAGGAAGGAGGGAAGGGGAGGCGGGTGTCGGCCCGCCAGTGGCGTGGCACCGAGTTTTGGCACGAGTTGAAAACCGTGTCGACGCTGTACACAGTACTCCCCCGCCCCATTCCCCTCAAGTAAAGTGCCTTGAGCACAAACCGACTACACTCAAAGACTCGCCGGGAAATGAATGACCCACAGTCAGTGATTTCATTTTCCACGCGCGAATGTGAAGTGAGGTCAGAGTTTAAATTTTCCCCTCGGGTCACTAATAGTTTGGTTGAGGATCGGACTGTTAGGGACGTTGAGATCGGCCGCGGGCGAAGCGGTGCCTTCTTCCTTGTCGCTCTGGCAAACGCCAATCACAGAGACGGGGTCATCGAGCAACCCTGCCCCCCCCCCCTCTCTCTCTGTCTCTTCCTCTCTCTCTCTCTCTGTCTCTTCCTCTCTCTCTCTCTCTCTCTCTTCAACCCGACCTCTCCACCTCTCGGCACGGCACGGCCACCGTCGACTCGGAGTTTCTTGCAAATCCCCTGAAATATTCAACAGCACGCAGGTAGGGAAGTAGTAGTGTAGGGGAAGTTCACCCGGCGAGTGTCTGAGAGGAGTCTATCCCAGCCTACACGTTTTGGTAAACTTTCAAACTAAGCAAAGAATAGACAGGAGCGGCAAGTTCCTTTTCCAGTGATCAGCGGAACGGAGCCTCTCACCGCCGAAACCGCCGCGGGGAAAAACTTTGCCGATCTCTGGTTCAAATATTGACTAAAATTCGGTGCGTTCCTCCGGCATATTAAATACCAATTAGGCCGGAAGTTGGCCGGGCCGTCGGACGGAAAGCGGCTTCACGTTTTAATTAGTTTCCCATTCAAAGAATCATTCCCAAAGGGCGCCAGCCACGTTGCACTTCATTCGGCGACATCGGCCCTTTACAAGTCGGCGTGCCCTTCAAACGCGCCAGGCCGCCAGGCCCTCGGACCGGAAATATCACAGAGTTAGGCCCGTCGGTCTGTCTGTCCGTCTGTCCGTCCGTCCGTTCGTCGACGAACTCGGCCACTCGTCCCTTTCGGCCCGTCCGCTCGCAGTACACGCTCGAAGCCAGACCTGTGATTGGCCTGGATTTATTTAAGAGTTGGGTCCAGACCGGAGCGCAGTGGTAAAGAAGCTTCCGTGCCCCCGGCTCGCCACGCCCCGCCCCGCCACGCCACGCTAGCCAGGCCAGACCAACACAGGCCGGCGAAAAGTTTGTCTGTAAAATATGGAAAAGAGAAGGCGCTAGTCCCAATCTGGCTGCCTGACGGCCCGCCCCGCCCCGCCCTCCGCACACAACTCTCCAAACTAACGAACTGAAAGGTTTCCGTTCGGCAAAAGCGGCTCGCTTTCGTCCTTTGCTTACTCGTCTCTCGGTCTCATTGGGCGAATTGGCCGGGCAAACTCGAGGGGATGCAAAGCGCGCTCGACGTAACCTCGCCAAGCCCGCTAAATGCCGGGCCGCAGGGGGTAGGCGGCACCGACTGTGTATGGGACAACAAACATTGGGCCAGAAGGCCGGTGGAGACGGACAAAAGTCTAGACGCGTTTTGAGCTCCCCCGAGTCGCTAAACGGACTCGAATCGAACGTGTAACCCCACCTATGGATTCCACATTCGCTGAGGAATCCATTGGTGGGGTCACACGATCGGTTCGAGTCATAATTAGCGCAAGCTCAAAACCCGTCTGGGCTTTGGGCAGCCTACCCTGGTCTACTGGCCCACTGTGAGTGGGCAGGCTCGGACTGGCCCCCCCAAAGACCCCAGCGGATAAGACCGCAAAAGGCCCCCGATCATCATTATGTTTTTACCCTTCATGACCAACTTTGTGAGGCTACCGCTCCCAAACTAGTTGCGGTCAATAGCCTTCCCGATACAGGGCATGAAAGAGTGGGGTCTTAAGAATACTAGGGCGTCGAGGGAAGCCTTTTACGGCTACTAGATTGGACACAGTGGCCGCCCAAAGTCAGCAAAATCAGCAAATTTCCGAGATTCGACCGCTTTTTGACCAACTTAGTCGGAAAGTCGTTGCGGTCAAAGCCAAAATCGTTGTGGTCAACGTCTTCCCGATACAGGGCATGAAAGAGTAGGGTCTTAAGAATACTAGGACGTCGAGGGAGGCCTTTTACGGCAACTAGATTGGACACAGTGGCCATCCAAAGTCAGCAAAATCAGCAAATTTCCGAAATTCGACCACTTTTTGACCAACTTAGTCGGAAAATCGTTGCGGTCAAAGCCAAAATCGTTGTGGTCAACGTCTTCCCGATGCAGGGGATGAAAGAGTAGGGTCTTAAGAATACTAGGGCGTCGAGGGAGGCCGTTGACCGCAATTAGATCGGACGCAGTGGCCGCCCAAAATCAGCGAAAACGGCTACTTTCGTCCTATATATACTAGGACTCTTTGACTAACTTTGTGACGTTACTGGTCCCAAACCCGAAAGGCCCCGGCAGGTTTTTCTGCCTGTCTGCCCTGGCCAGTCCGAGCCTGAGAGTGGGTCGCACCAGGACACTCCGAACACACGCAACTATACAAAGGGGCCGCAGAAACCACACTCTAAAAAAAATTGTGGTAGAAATCCTATAAAAGTATCGGACGCATTTAACCTATTCGGTATAGGATTTTTCCCACACAGGACATGGTAATTTTACCATATGTCGATATGGCAAAAATCCTATACATGTTGTTAGGTTTCTACTATATTAGGGTGTGGGAAAAATACTACACCGTGTATGGTAAAAATCCCATACGAATTGTGGGACATTTTCGTTACGTGAGGTGGTGAAACTCCTATTCAAGCATAGGAAAGCTTGTTTAGTGGATCATCATTCGGAAGAACATGGCGGCACATCTCACAGGAAGGCTTTACCAAAAATGAAGTAGTGAGAGTGAGGACCCCAGCAGAAGTAATCTCAAACTCGGAAGACAGTTCAGACCTGTCAAGGTTACCCTTGACGAGGTGGACCGCGTAGCTAGACATGAAGAAGATCTTGCGTGCCCCCAAACCTAATGGCCGACCGCAGTCGCCAGCGAGTGGCAACATGGAGATGCGTTTTTCTCGACTATAGTGTCATATTTTTTTTAAAAACTGAAAGCCAAGGGCTAGGGCTGACACTTACTTAGGCAACAGATGATATAGTTGTCGAAATTATTTTCTTTAGTAACATAAATCGGAAATACTTATTGGTGAACGGGCACGGCGCTCCAAGCGCCACCTAGGGGCAGGTTTGTGAAACCTGGCGCCGGGCGGCTGACAGTGGACCATATACCCTAACCCACAGTTTACGTTTTGCAAGGTAACTTAACAAAAGACGATGTCAAAATGCTTTGGAGCGCTACGTTTATTTTCAGTCTCATTATAATATCACGTAAAATTTCGAAAGGATTTAAAACCATGGCTCATTTACATAAATAGTTCTCAGAGTTTCCGCGACTTTCAGAGACTTACCCATTTCAAGTTTTACTGAAGAAGTCGAAATAATCCAAAACTATGAGATAATGGGGCAGAACAAGATACAAAATAACTTTAAACCAGTGTTAACGAATCGTCTACAGTGCCAATTTCTATACAACGGTTTGACACACATGAGCTTTTGTTTACTTTCCTCTGGGCAGTTTTGCCGCCTTGGTCCTTGTGCAGCCTGTTACCAATATTGAATATCCGTTTTGTTCCCCTCTCTCCTCCAAAGATTTTTCAGAAATGTTTGGGATTCTTACTAATGCGTTGTAGGAAAAGCACTATACAACGGCCTGAAGTAATAGGATTTCTACTAAAAAGTGTGGCAAAAAACCGATCACGAGTACAGGAAATCAAATTCCTATACTCGGTTCGGATTTCTACTACACCGCATTGGCAAAAGAACGAAAAGCATAGGAATTTTCCAAATCATGTATAGGATTGTCATTTCCCATACCGAAGTTGGTACTTTTACCATACGACGGTGTAGTAGAAATGCCATTATTTTTTAGAGTGCAGACGATCACCATTCCCGGAAAGCGTCCATTTTGTTCAACCTGCAGGAGCGGCCCTCGCGCCTGTTGCGTGTGTCGAACTTGGGCAACTTCTCCATCACGCCAGCGACGCCAGCAGCACGCTGGCCGCGGCACGGAGCCCTCCGCACGCACGCCGGTGGACGCCAGCGCGCGCCAGCGGACGCGGGGAAGCACCGGCCAACCCTCCGCCCAGCAATGACCCCAGCGATCCTGTACTGGGGGCTCCCGAACCAAGGAAGTGAGGCAACCCGTTTGAACCGGCGACACAGAGAGAGACGCAGGCCCCTCTCTCTCGCTCGCCACAAGGTGCTGACGGGACAGTCGGGGGTAAGCTTTCGCGGTGTAGGCGCGGCGCCGCGATCGAGAACCCTGTGGTGTCCTGCGTCCTCGCCGTGAGGCGAATCCGGGCGTTTCTTTTACAACGACGTGTAAACACCTCCCCCCCCCTCTCTCTCTCTCTCTCTCTCTCTCTCTCTCTCTCTCTCTCTCTCTCTCTCTCTCTCTCTCTCTCTCTCTCACCCCAACACGCACAGCCTCTTCGTCCCTCCCCTTTTTATGGAACAAACCTTGGCCGGCCTGGCTCGTGGCGCGTTCGATAGCACGAGCGACATGACCTGAGCCTTTGTTTGGTCGCCGACTACAAATTTAACGGTGGGGTGGAAAGGAGAGAGGGTTGCGTCAAGTTAGGCTGGAGGGTCTTCGTTCGCCCTTCATTTCGCTGTTTGAATGGTATCCTTGTTACCTCGGCAACAACGAAACAGTGGCTGCGACCGGCTGCGACCCTTTTTCGACCTTTCTTCCGGTGCCTGCTCCGCGCGGAGCAACTTTTAAGACACCCCCTGGCTCTGGAGGCCCGACTGCCGGGCTGCGCTTTTTGGGCCCCTTCGCCGCGGCCGCACAGTGGGCCAGAAGACCGGTGGAGGCGGCCAAAACTCCTAGACGCGTTTTGAGCTCCAGAGTCGCTAAATGGGACTCGAACCGAACGTGTGACCCCACCAATGGATTGCTCTCCAAACGAGGAATCCATTGGTGAGGTCACACGTTCGATTCAAGTCCTGTTAAGCGGCTCTGGAGCTCAAAACGCGTCGATAATTTGGGCCGCCAGCGCCGGTCTTCTGCCACTGTGGGTCGGAGTCAAAGTCCCCGACTTGCCGCCTTCTGGCACCTCGGCCTGCAGTGACTGCGCGTCGCTCCTCGCGCGGCTCGGATCGTTAGGGGCTGTTAATCCGCGAGCGGGGCAGCCGAGCAGGTGGAGCTACCACTTGGACGAGGCTTTGATCAGCTCAGCCGGGGTGTCAAGTGGGTTAAGAATGCCCCGGAGGAGGCCTTCAAAGTCGTCCCCTTCCCAGAAAACCTCGGTGCGCAGTGGATTTACCAGAAGACCGGCCAAAACTCGAGACGCGTCTTGAGCTCCAGAGTCGCTAAACAGGGCTCGTCATGGAAAACGCGGGAGATTCGATTCGCGGAAGGAAGGACACTATCAATTCGGAGAGGTAGAGACAGTGAAGGGTCCTGGAGGGAATCGCGGAGCGGGGCGGAGCGGGGCGAGGTACATCTATCACGTTATCAAGCTGACAATCAAAGGGTGACCGACGCCACGCCACGCCAAGCCACGCCGGCCGCAGGGGAGAGGGCGTGCCTTGCCTGGGCGTGCCCGAGCATGTAGTATGTGTGCCAGCGGCGCCAGCGGGGACGGGAGGGGCGGACTGTCTAAGGCAACACCTGTGGCGGCCAAGCCCAGCCCCGCCAGCCCCGCCAGCCCCGCCAGCCCCGCCAGCCCCGCCAGCCCCATCCAGCCCCGCCAGCCCCGACAGCCCCGACAGCCCCGCCAGCCCCACCAGCCCCGCCATCGCGTATCGAGGCTAAACACCTCGCATCCACACGCACGCGTTGAGTCGATAACCGTGTCTCTTTGTCAGTCTGTATGTCAGTCCGTCCGCCTGTCTGTCTTTCGGTCTGTCCGCCAGTCCGTTTGCCTCACAGGTTCGTCACACTTTCATGCCGGCCCTTTCAAACATTCATCTCCGCGTTATTGTGTCCATTTTGGCGCGCGCTCCGCCGTGTCACACCAACACGAAGAGAAGGGGGGGGGGCGCATGAAGGGTGGCGTGGATTATGAACTATGAGGGCGGAAAAGTAGCGAGCGGGTAACGCGGGGATGGGCACAATTGCGAGGGGAGGGGGCCGACCGGCCGGGCGAGGGGGAAGGGGACTGGAGGGGACGCACCACAGGCTATTAGGCTGGTAATGGAACGTTGACATTGTTACCTTATCCTCCCTCCCCCTCCCCTCTGTACCTGGCGGCCGCGTCCTCGCGTCTTGCCCGCGTCTTGCTTCGCGACCACCTTGCCGCCAATTGAATCGCTCCGAGCAAGTTTGCCTGCGAGGCTCGGCGTGGTGGGCCGTCTTTCGCCGCGGCCGTCTCTTTGATTCGAGTCTCGCTTGCGGTTGGCCCAGGCTGGTCCTCCCCGGTTTCGAGCGGTTTGCCACATTCCAGACGCGTTTTGAGTTCCAGTGTCGCTAAACAGGACTCGAACCGAATGTGTGACCCCTCCAATGGCTTCCTCGTTCGTAGAGCAATCCATTGGTGGGGTCACACGTTCGGTTCGAGTCCCATTTAGCGACTCTGGAGCTCAAAACGCGACCGGGCTTTTGGCCGCCTCCACCGGCCTTCTGGCCCACTGAGCGGCGCAAAGTCAGCCGAGTGAAGTGGCCGCGCTGCAAGGCCAGCCCGCCCTGTCGGCCTGGCGGTCTAGCCAATCATACGGGCTAATTGTGGCTGAGCACGTCCTCGTCCTCCTTCGGCATATGTGCATTATCGGGATACATTACGTCTTGATTGGAGCGGCCGGGAAGGGGAAGGGGAGAGCTAACTCGAGCTAGCCAGTGTATCGAGAGCGATGCTCGCTCGGGGCGTTCCCTGGTCTTCCTCACGGCGTTCCCAGGGCGTTCACAGGGCGATCGCAGGGCGTTCGCAGGGCGTTCGCAGGGCGTTCGCAGGGCGTTCGCAGGGCGTTCCTCGGGCGTTCCCAGGGCGTTCTATACAGCGCTTCATCCAATCGGGTTCCCGGTGGAGGGTTGTTGAGGGGACTAGCTTGCAGGTAAACCCGCTAAACCCCGTAAACCCGACTTCCTTTTGGCCCCGGCGGCGGCGTGAATCCCGACACAAAAAGGGGCAAAACGTCGACCTGCTGCTTCGCCGCTTGGTCGCCTGGCCGCGGCGGTGTCTGTCAAAGGCATCGCGGAATGGAAAGGGCCGATTGCAAAGTCGGGGGGACAAGTTTCGTAGCGGCAAACTTGCAGCGGCGCAGCACTCCACTCGAAACGGCGGCAAGAACAATCAGGCAGAAGGCCTCTGCCGCTCAGCGGGATCATTTTAAAAGCATTTCAATCAGCTAAGATTTTAAAAATTAAAAAAATTAAAAAATTGAACACATGACCGACCAGAGATGACACTAGACTTAGGTCGTTCCATCAGTCAAATATATTTCTGTAGACTCTCTCTCCTTTTTTTAAAAAAAATAACAGATGGCCATTCAGACACTGAAGACAGGCCGTACATTTTGTCACTTTAGCATGCTATACTGTGACGTTCTCTTCAGTAAAAAACAGCAAACCCGCAATTTCGGATTGTCTGGTGCCATTGAACCAGCACAGTGCGGTACTTTGCGGGAAGCACACACGCGTCATGGAGGAATTATCCCTTTCTGGACGTTGTATTATTGCGCGGACACACACACACACACACACACACACACACGCGCGCACAGGAACGGCCCAAGCTGGGTTGCACTTTCTTTATGGGCGGAAACATGGCGCTATCTTCAACTTGTCGCCCGCCAAACAATTTCAATTTTTCATCCAGCGGGGCTCCGCCAAAAGCAAGAGAAGGGGGGGGGGGGGGTGCACGTAACGTCCATAAGGGCAGCACATAATTCTTTCGTCCATACCCTTCATCGCGACCACGCCACGCTCGCTCCATTGAAAGCAAGTCCGGTTCTGGAGGTAAAAGGGTCTGTGGATCAAGACGGAAAAGGGTCGGAGGGTCGGAGGGAAGGGTATGAAGGCGGAACAGGGTCGGAGGGAAGGAATGAAGGTAAGAGTGCGGAGAATAGGTAGGGGGAGGGCGTAGGGTGAGCAGAACTAATCAGGAAAAGGAAAAGGTGTGCAGTGAGTGAGGGGTCGGAGGACGGTATACCGGTACCGAGGGTACAACGGGTCGGACGCGGCAGGTACGGAGGCAGGGTGCGAGATGTGTGGGAAAGGGTCGGAGGAAAGTTGGAGCCCCCTTGACAGCCAAGTTGGCGGTGCGCAGCCGAGGCGCAGCCTGGGGGATGGCCCGGAGAACTGAAAGCGACTTATGACGCGTGAAATGGCAGTGACTCCGGACGGACGGACGGACGGACGGACAGACAGACAGACAGACAGACAGACAGACAGACAGACAGACAGTCCCTGGCGTCGCGGCGGCGCCTCCACGGTGTACCCGCACCCCACCGCGGCGCCGCGACGCCGCGACGACTGCTCCAGCCTAGCGAGACAAAGACGAAGCAACAGCGGCATGCGGAAGCGCGATGCTGCCTACAGGCCTCCGGGGTAGGGTCGGCAGCTACACTCGAACCAACTCGAGGTCATCAGACGCCTAATTGGTAATCAGTGAAATAACCAACACAATCCGACATAATCATACTCACTTTTTGACCGTTTTTGCGAGGCCACGCTGCTCCCAAAATCATTGAGGTCCAAGCCTTCCCGAGGCAGGGCATGAAAAAGTAGGGTCTTAAGAACACGGAGGACGTTGAGGGAGGCCTCTGGCTTCAGCTGGATTGGGCGCAGTGGTCGCCCAAAGTCAGCAAAAGCAGCTGCTTTCGGAGATTCAATCACTTTTTGACCAGTTTTGCGACGTTACTGGATCCAAATTCGTTGAGGTCAAAGCCAATGCATGAAAAAATAGGGGTGAGAGCGTTGAGGGAGGCCTCTGGCCTTGTCAGCTAGATTGGACGCAGTAGCCGTCCAAAATCACGCGACATTTTGCCAACTTGCCAGCAACACTGCTCGCGAGCACTACCTCCTTTGCGTTCCCTGTGTCGCTCTAAAGGCGCTAGAGGCGCCAGGAGAGGGCAGCCGGACGAACAAAGGGAGACTTGTTGGCCGACCCGCACTCCTACAAGCTCCTCGAGTCCGCGTCCGTCGAGGCGAGTGCATTACACCACTACCCGCCCTTAATGAGCAGGCCGTCTCTCTCGCACTCACGCACCGTCCCACCAGTGCGAGAGAGACGCAGCTAACTCAAATTTAACAAATTTTAACAAAGAAAAATTGTTTACAAATTAACTGCATGCTTTTTGGTTGTTTTTTTTTTTTTACCTTGAACCTGGCCGTTCGCCGAGGGATCGTCTCCCCACTGGAAATCAATCGACCACCCATTCGGCCATTTGCCGGCTGACGGGCGTCTTTTAAAATCAATGCGACCCCTGGCGGACGCAGGGCCGCGGCCGGGCCCTGCCCGTAATTTAGTCCGCTCAGTCAGCGCCCTGTCTCCCTCGCACTGCCGGGGCCGCCGCGAGGGGTGCGAGAGAGACAGACTGCAGGCCGCAGATATATCGTCCGAACCCCTTGTTCTTCCCAAGTCACACCCGAAGTGGGGGGCGGCTGCTTGATTGATAAGTTAGTGAAGTGACGGTCTGCCGGGGTGGCGCCCTGGCGCCCCCACCCCTCAAGGTCCCCCACCCCCGACAAACCAAACCATTAACCCAGCGCCACTTCCTCACGAACGGGCGGCAAAAAGTGCATCGGAATAAAATGGCGTTTCACACGGCGCGGTCAAGCGCGCTGTTCTTGCGAGTGGCGGGGGCCGCGGGGGCTCCAGTCGCCACACTGCATGCAGTGCACCGCAAGCCGCAGGGTCGCCGAGGAGACTCCACGGCAGCACTGCCGGCACTGCCCCACTCCACGCGTGTGCAATGTTAATGCCGGGGGCCGTCCCCAAATGAGGGGGCTCTTTGAGACGGAAGGCCACGCACTCCGGCGCACAGTGGATTTGCCACAAGACCGGCGGAGGCGGCCAAAACTCCAGACTCGTTTGGAACTCCAGAGTACCTGAGCAGGACTCGAACCGACCATGTGACTCTACCAATGGATTCCTCGTTCGGAGAGCAATCCATTGGTGGGGTCAGACGTTTGCTTCGAATCACGGTTAGCGACTCAGCTCAAAACACGTCCGGGGTTTTGACCGCCTCCACCGGTCCTCCGGCCCACTGTGGGGCCTACATTAACGAGATGCCAACTTGGGGCGGCATATGCACTGGCGGGCTGCTTCGCCGCCTTTACAGCTAGCTGGCTTATCGTGTGGGTCGGGGCCGGTCGGGCCCACCTGCTGGAACCTCGCTGGAACGGCTCCGCCACAAGTTTTGTGGGCAGCTACCCCTTGCCAGGCACTGCGTGGTGGGGCTGGGCGGGGCGGGGCGGGGCGGGGTGAAGCGTGGCCTGGCCACCGTTTACAGTCGCGGTGCAGGTCCAGGAAACGAGCCGCGTGGGTCACAAGCTAAGACGCGGTCTGCAAGTTTGATGCGCGCCGCTGTCTTCCGGTTTAAAAATAAATGCGTTCCGCCACGCCGCCTCAGTGCATCGAACTTGCACCGCCAACTTCGCCCTGGCTTTTCACTCCGGGGACTGCGCGAGTAGCCACCCATGCGTCGGTGCGGGGCGCACAGTGGGCCAGAATACCGGTGGAGGCGGGGCGGACAAAACTCCAGACGCGTTTTGAGCTCCAGAGTCGCTAAGTGCGACACGAACCGAAAGTGAGACCCCACCAATGGATTGCTCTCCGAACGAGGAATCCATTGGTGGGGTCACACGTTCGGTTCGAGTTCTATTTAGCGACTCGAGCTCAAAACGCGCCTAGAGTTTAGTCCGCCTCCACCGGTCTTCTGGCCCACTGGGGCGCGAGGGACTCTGCCCAGGCCAAGGCCTCGGAAAATCATTATCCGATTGCCGCTGAAAATTGCTATCGGTGTCACCGTATCGCACGCGTGCTAGATACGCGGTCACACCATTGAAAAGGGGTCGCAGTGGACTGATACGCGCTGACATTGACCATGATGACGGCTCAGACAAAAAAAAAGTACTACTGAGATCAACAAATAACCCCGACCGAAGGTCATGAAAACTCATCCGAAGATCGGAGCGATTATCATCGGTCGAAATTCGAAGTCCTCCATCCCCGGAGTTGCGTGCGTCCCGACGCTGAACGCCACGCGGGGCGCCTAAGGGGAGGGGGTGTTATCGGCGCATCAGGGCTTGTGATTGATAGGTTATTAAGCCAAACGAGCGGCAAATAACAACGGAAAACAATATTCGACTAATCAACATTTCATTAAATCCCGCGTCACTCCGTTACTAGCACATTCGTCGAAACGGGGAAAACAGAAAAGCTGCCGCCGACGGCGGGACGCGAACCCGCGGGCGGCGACTGTTGACGATCAAGTTTCCCCCACGGGGTGGGGGGAAATGGAGTCTGGCGACGCAGCCTCACACGTGTGCCTCACACCTACGCGCTTCAAAAGCTCTGTGCCAACCGACGACTCGAGTTGGACAAATAAGTTTGAGAAGGGGGAGGGGGCGGAAAGCGCGGCCGTTATGCCGCCCCACACGCAGATCCGCATCCGGGACCGCGTCCGGGACTGCCTACCCGCCAGGCGGCCAGCCAGCCCATTCAGGCACCTGGCGACCACTGTGCGAAGCACGGCCCGCAGAAAGTGCTTCCGAGACGTCGGTGCAGGAACAACCCCAAGCTACTCCAAAACAACTGCAGTCAATTACAAAGAAATAATTTCAATAATTTAATTTTAAATTTGGTATCCAGAGTGTTCTATCCCGCTGCCACGCCACCGGCTCGCTCCCACGCCCACGCTCGCCGGCCGACGCGCCTCTCGAATCCCCAATAAAAAGATGAACCCGCAAATCCCTTTCTCCCACTTTTTTCCAGCCGCAATTATCGCAGCGTCGATCTCGCCTCCCAATGACATCGATATGCAGAGCGGGGCGGGGCGGGGCGGGGCGGGGGCCGGCCAGTCACTCCAATCCCATTTTCCCAGTGAGCAGCCAGCGGTAATGAAAGAAAGGGGGAGCGGCCGGCCCGGGCCAGCACAGTGAAGCACAGCGAAGCACAGCGATAGTGATGAAAGTACTGAGCAGTCATGCGTTCGTTAACGCTTACGCACACACCGAAGCCAAGGAGCAAAACGAGACCGTTTTTAATCACGGGAGCTTCACACACACACACGCATACGTATACCGCGCGAACAAAGTACTCATCAACCAATGGGTCGATGTGAGCGGCTTTCCCAAATTCTTTGTTTCCGTGCCGATGCCCTTTGGTTGGCCGGGGAGATTGAAAAAATTTTAAAAGTGAGGGAGCAGTGGGCCACTGCAGAAATACACGTATATCCAGCCCCTACCGAAGCCACTCACAACACACTGACACACACACACACCGTCACACGGACGTCAAGAAAAACACGTCACATACATCACGGACCGTACCGATACAAAGACCGGCCGCTTTTTCTTTTGGCCTTTGGCCCCCTCGGGGACTTGGACGACGAGGCCGGTTATAATAAATAGGTCTTAAGACTCTTGTCCCCCCGAGTTAGCTTTTGTCTTGATTTACGACCCGCTGTGCACACACACACACACATGCGCGCACACACACACACACACACACACACGCATGCGCGCGCACACACACAAACACACACATGCGGCCGCCACTTCAAGGAACTGTCACAACCATCGAACGGGCGGTGCACCCCGCAGGAGGACATAGCAGGGCCGCGGCGGCGTCGTCGGCGTGGTGGTGCTGGCTGGCGGTGGTCGCCCCTGCCTTGATCCGTCCATAATTGATAGTAAATAGCTACTGAGAGCCTCCCCCTTCTTCGACCGGCCGGCCGGCCAGCTTGACTTGTTTGACTGCCAGTGATAGTGTCCTTGACTCCACACACACACACACACACACACACACACACACACACACACACACACACACACACACACACACAGACAGAGAGTTTGGCCCGCCCTCCACCCCTCCCTGTTTTGGGCCGGGCATCAAAATGAGTGGGTCTCAGTCTTCTCCACAGCACTCACACCAACAAAAAATTAAATTTAATCAAATTGGCGGTGCGCGCGAGTTTGAATACCATAGCGTCTTTGAAAGGTCGTTTCCTCCCGTCAAATATTCACTCTGGCTCGACTACTTGGCCATGTTGATTCGGGTCTTTCCGATAAATGCCGGTGGGATGAACAGAAAACCCAGCAAGACAAAAAAACACCATCCACAGCTACCGCGTGACGCGGAATTTCTAAAACAAAAACTTGGACACCAAAGTTTTTACTGAAAGCTTTACCCAAACTTCACCAGGAATTTCACCAAACGTTTCACCAGCGCTTCATATTTTTTATCATCACCAAAATGTCGACAAAAATTTCACGAAAGATTAAGACTTCATGTTCTTCCGAAACTCCACTCAAATTTCCCCTCTGACCTCGTCGAAATTTCGCGAACAGTGGGTTTAAGTTTCACCAAAATGGACTCCGAGGTGAAACCGGGCGCTCACCTGGTGCTGGCCGTCAGTGGCGCGTGCTTAAGGCGCTGGGCGGCAAGGCGCTGGGCGGCATGGCGCGTGGCGAGCACGCGGAGAGCGGCGCGACGTGCGCGGCGGAGCGACTCGGCGGGGCGAACCTCCCTCCCTTCCCGGGGCAGTGGCAACACCACACTGACTCGCACTCCGGCGCTCCGGGCGGAGGCCGAACGCAGGCCGGGCGCCGCGACGCTCCGTGCTCCGCCGCTCTGGCGCCGCTTCCCCCCTCCCCTCTCGTTGTTTTCGCGCGCCCCTGCGGCACACGCCCCACAGTGGGCCAGCAGACCGGCGCCGCAGGCCAAAACTCCAGACGCGTTTTGAGCCCCAGAGTCACTAAGCAGGACTCGAGCCAGACGTGTGACCCCCGACCCCCACCAATGGATTCCTCGTTCGGAGAGCAATCCATTGGTGGAGTCACACGTTCGGTTCGAGTCCCATTTAGCGACCCTGAAGCACAAAACGCGTCCTGGGTCTTGACCGCCTCCAGCGGTCTTCTGGCCCACTGACGCGCCCCTCCGGCTCGACGGCGGTGGCGGCGGACTCCTCGGCGGCGGCCGCCGCGCTGCTCGGGTTCACGGAGGAAAGGAAAAAAAATCCGCCAGGGATTCGAACCACCGTCCCCTGGGTCAGACAGCGTGCGGCACGGACCAGAAGCCAGCGGCTACGGTGATTCGGGTTGGAGCGGCGCGGACTTGTATTTCAACACCCCGCCAGGGCGGATTTGGAACTTGTGGATTCGAAGATTTGTTCGGATTCTTCCATAACATCTGACGACACAGGACAGCGCAACTTGCCCCCAGTCCTCGAAACGTGAGTTCAACACTCCCCGTTTTCCAGATTCATTTTGAAACAAAATGTCCGCGCTAAAAACCTTTGGTCCTGGTCTCGTTTTTCTCGGCGTCCTGGGAACAATAAACGACCTCGCCGGGTTGCTGATGACATGAATTTGCTCCCAAAACACACCCTAGCCTCGGCCAGCCTCGGTCCGGGGAGGAACCCTTTCTGCAGTGATAAGGCGACCGTAAGATAGAGTGCTAATGGCTGGAGGCTGCTGTCTCAAGGCGGGACACGATGTACAGCCGGGGCGGGGCGGGGCGGGGCGGGCAGCCAGGATACACGACGGTACTCCAGTTCGGCTAATTAACGCAAAATTCAATACCTGCACAGTCGGGAAATTTGCCGCCGGGTAGCAGCGAGAGGCGTGAGAGAACATACGCGGTCCGGCCGCCAAGTTGGCCTAATCCGAGGAGTGGTGGCCGAGGCCTCGCTTCGGCCCTTTAGTCACCGACTGGGCCCGGGACAAATCCTGCTGTAGTGACAACCTCGGCACACAATTTGGGATTTTCCAGGCCTGCAGCAGCAGGCCACAGCGGGGCACAGCAGGGCAACACGGACCGTTGTAGTGGCACAAGGCTCGGCGCGGCTGAGGCTCGGAAACATGATAAGGAAGGGTAAGAGGGGAGGGGGAAGGGGGGGGGGGGTACTCGCGTGACACGGCAACCCACCCGCGAGTGCGAGTGAGACGAACGGTCCGACCATCTCATATTTTTCCTGTTGCCACTTCAATTACCTCGCTCCTTCTCGCAGTACCTGTCCATAAATTAGGTAACAACAATAAAAGTAAAAGGTGGCGCGGTGTTTTGTTGTCTGCGGCTTGGTCGATGTCGGCCGAGGGCCAAGAAAGGGAACTAGAAATTAACCGTCACCTACACCATTCTTGTTTTCTTTTTTCATTTTCCGTAAAAAAAAGTGTGTATGTCATTTGACTTACCTCTCAGAAGGCCTCCCCATATTTCTAACGTAGAAAAATTGAGTCTATGTAGCTTGACCCACCTCAAAGTTGACCTACCTATATATTAATTAATAAAAATATTAATATAAATATTAGAATATAAATATGGGAATATAAATAGGAGTAATATAAATATTACCAAAAAAAGTTGACCCACCCCACAGTTGACCTACCCTATATTTTTGACTTGACCGACAAAAAGCGCGACGGCCTCTCGGCAGGGGAAGCGCGACAGTGTCGCGGCAGGGACACGGAAGTGTCGCGGCAGGGGAGCGCGACGGCCTCGCGGCAGGGAAGCGCGACATGTCGCGGCAGGGAACCGACAGTGTCGCGGCAGGGAAGCGCGACGGCCTCGCGGCAGGAAGCGCGACAGGTCGCGGCAGGGACAGCGCGACACTGTCGCGGCAGGGGAAGCGCGACGGCCTCGCGGCAGGGGAAGCGCGACAGTGTCGCGGCAGGGGAAGCGCGACAGTGTCGCGGCAGGGGAAGCGCGACAGTGTCGCGGCAGGGGAAGCGCGACGGCCTCGCGGCAGGGGAAGCGCGACAGTGTCGCGGCAGCGGAAGCGCGACAGTGTCGCGGCAGGGGAAGCGCGACGGCCTCGCGGCAGGGAGAGCGCGACAGTGTCGCGGCAGGGGAAGCGCGACAGTGTCGCGGCAGGGAAGCGCGACAGTGTCGCGGCAGGGGAAGCGCGACGGCCTCGCAGCAGGGGAAGCGCGACGGCCTCGCGGCAGGGGAAGCGCGACAGTGTCGCGGCAGGGGAAGCGCGACAGTGTCGCGGCAACGGAAGCGCCACAGTGTCGCGGCAGGGGAAGCGCGACAGTGTCGCGGCAGGGGAAGCGCGACAGTGTCGCGGCAGGGGAAGCGCGACGGCCTCGCGGCAGGGGAAGCGCGACAGTGTCGCGGCAGGGGAAGCGCGACAGTGTCGCGGCAGGGGAAGCGCGACGGCCTCGCAGCAGGGAAGCGCGACAGTGTCGCGGCAGGGAAGCGCGACGGCCTCGCGGCAGGGGAAGCGCGACAGTGTCGCGGCAGGGGAAGCACGACGGCCTCGCGGCCAGGGCCGCCCGAAGTACTTTCTGGTGGGGGGGGCGAAATTTTTATAAAAAATTGTTGGGTTGCCTACCGTTAAGGGGCAACACCCAATACGGTTTAGACTTCTCTCATAGTGTTCCAAATCCAGCGAGCGAAGCGAGCTTAATGCGAAAATTCACACAATTCTAGACTTTAACACAACTTTTGCCATTTTTAGAGCTTAATCACACGCTTTATTGGTGGGCGAAGCGAGCCAAACGCCAAATAATGGAGGAAAACTAAGAAAACCTGCGAGCGAAGCGAGCAAGAAGCCAAAAATCAAAGAATTTACGACTTTGCTGTATTTTTCTCTCTATTTTGAGCTCAAAATGGCACTTTAGTGTCTGAAAGTGGGGGGGGGGGTGGGGGGTGGGAAAGGGGTGGCGCTGCCAACAGCGAGGCTGTGCCAGCGTCAAACAGCGAGGCTGTGCCAGCGTCAAACAGCGAGGCTGTGCCAGCGTCAAACAGCGAGGCTGTGCCAGCGTCAAACAGCGAGGCTGTGCCAGCGTCAAACAGCGAGGCTGTGCCAGCGTCAAACAGCGAGGCTGTGCCAGCGTCAAACTGCGAGGCTGTGCCAGCCTCACACAGCGAGGCTGTGCCAGCGTCAAACTGCCAGGCTGTGCCAGCCTCACACAGCGAGGCTGTGCCAGCGTCAAACAGCGAGGCCGTGCCAGCGTCAAACAGCGAGGCTGTGCCAGCCTCACACAGCGAGGCTGTGCCAGCCTCACACAGCGAGGCTGTGCCAGCGTCAAACAGCGAGGCTGTGCCAGCGTCAAACAGCGAGGCTGTGCCAGCGTCAAACGGCGAGGCTGTGCCAGCGTCAAACAGCGAGGCTGTGCCAGCGTCAAACAGCGAGGCTGTGCCAGCCTCACACAGCGAGGCTGTGCCACCGTCAAACAGCGAGGCTGTGCCAGCGTCAAACAGCGAGGCTGTGCCAGCCTCACACAGCGAGGCTGTGCCAGCGTCAAACAGCGAGGCTGTGCCAGCCTCACACAGCGAGGCTGTGCCAGCCTCACACAGCGAGGCTGTGCCAGCCTCACACAGCGAGGCTGTGCCAGCGTCAAACAGCGAGGCTGTGCCAGCGTCAAACAGCGAGGCTGTGCCAGCGTCAAACGGCGAGGCGTGCCAGCGTCAAACAGCGAGGCTGTCCCAGCGTCAAACCCGCGAGGCTGTGCCAGCAAAAAAACAGCGAGGCTGTGCCAGCGTAAAACAGCGAGGCTGGCCAGCCCCCAACAGCGAGGCTGTGCCGCCTCACACAGCGAGGCTGTGCCAGCGTCAAACACGAGGTTTTCCCCGCGAAAACAGCAAATGTGCCAGCGTAAACAGCGAGGTTTGGCCAGCCTCACACAGCGGGGCGGTGCCAGCGTCAAACAGCGAGGCTGGGGCCCAGCGTCAAACGGGAAGGCTGGGGCCAAAGCGTCCGCGGCGGGGGAAGCGCGACAGTGTCGGGGCCCGGGGAAAGCGCGACAGTGTCCCCCGGAAACGGAAGCGCGACAGGGGTCGCGGCAGGGGAAGCGCGACAGTGTCGCGGCAGGGAAGCGGGGAGGGGCCCTCGCGGCAGGGGAAGCGCGACAGTGTCGCGGCGGGAAAAAAGAGCGACAGTGTCGCGGAAACGGAAGCGCGACAGTGTCGCGGCAGGGGAAGCGGGGACGTTTTGGCGGCAGGGGAAGGCGACAGTGTCGCGGCGGGGGAAGCGCGAGGGCCCCTCGCGGCGGGGGAAGCGCGACAGTGTCGGGGCCCAGGGGAAGCGCGACAGTGTCGCGGCAGGGGAAGCGCGACGGCCTCGCGGCGGGGGAAGCGCGACAGTGTGCGGCAGGGGGGAAGGGGGGGCGACAGTGTCGCGGCAAAGGGAAAAGGGGCCGGAACCAAGTGTCGCGGCAGGGGAAGCGCGACAGTTTTCGCGGCAGGGGAAGCGCGACAGTGTCGCGGCGGGGGAAACGCGAGGGGCCTCGCGGCGGGGGAAGCGCGACAGTGTCCCCGGCAGGGGAAGCGCGACAGTAGTAAGACAGGCACTGGGTTGCATTGCCTACCCTGCCGGGGGGCAGGGGCAAAGCAACCCAGTCCCAGTCCGACTCCACCTACTCGTGTCTCGATGAGTCACCCGAACCCGTGCGTGCCGTTCTCAAGGCCACGATGTTGCGGGCTGCCTACCCATCAGGCGTTTTTGCTCGGATCCGTGCAGGCGCTCCCCCGCATCCTTGCAACGGGTTGCCTCCAACCGGGTGGGTCGTGCTTATTCTTCCAATGGGCTGCCTCCCCATCAGGCGCTATCGTATTCGTGCTCCCGGTGACGCTTCCTCGTAACCGTGCTCCCTGAGGCGCTTCGCGTACCTCGCGGCCGGTTCCCCTCCCCATCAGGCGTCGCACGCGTAACTTTACATCGGGGACCTCTGGAGGGGGCCCGATGCGTCCCTACCGGTCACCAAGTAGCCCTGGTGTTCACTTGGCGGAGTTCCGAGGCAGACTGACTCGTCCGGCTACTAACCCAACTACTCCCCGTTCACGTGCAACTCGTTCACCTCATGTTTCTCTCACTCCCCCCTTCAGGCGCCACCCTGCATCCTTGCAACGGGTTGACTACAACCAGGCACCTCGTGCATTCTTTGGGGTTGCCTACCAATCAGGGGGTTTTTTAAAAAAGAGGGAAGTTGAAATGAAAAACACCTAACATTTATAAAATTTTAATTCTGATTTTACAACATACATACACATAAAGTATTCTGTTTTAGAAAAAACGTTTAGGGCTCTTCAAACAAAAACTCGCAAAGTAAAGTCAACTTTTGCTCTGCACACTCCACTTTTGAGTGTCCTGGTAAGCACTGTGCACACGTATAGAAATTTTGCGCACGGCAGGACGACGATATTAGCCTCTCGTTCAAAGCATATTTTACAAAACCCTCTATCAATATTGCGTCGTTCACCCAAATTTTTGTCTCTTCGTCAGATTTTGAGTAGTAAGATTTTTCTTTATGTTAGACTTAAAATGATTTGGCACTTCTTGAGCTGAGAGTAATTTTTTTGTACATCCTCCACGTATGTTTTCCCCTAGTACGGTTTATGAAACCGCAATAAGGTGAGTATGCTGCGTGTTCCTGATCTGCTATGTCTCCTTCAATCCAACAAGATAACGATATTCCACAATGAAAGCATAGAACGATGTCTCTGTACCCCGCGTAGAAGAAGCCACTTTCAGCTAGTGCATCGGCCGTGACAGGGGCTCCGCTTGGCCACCGGCTGAGTGTTTCGTGTCTGCGATCCAATGTGCAATATCGAGGGTGAATGGGTTGCATGAAGGGGACTATGTTGTTTTTGACTTCGAAGGCATCGTAAATTCCACGCCTTTCATTTATGACGTGACTTGGGATTGCTGGCGTCGTTTCTGTCAAGTAGCTTTCTGTTACAGGGGAAAATGGTGTTTCCGAGATATCTGCCTCATCGTATCCATGGTCTATCCAAGTGACTCCATCACCACTGCCATTTCCCTGTGTGCTTGCGTCATTTGTGGAGTTCATAGTAGAGTTTTTTTCATGTGCTGGACGTTCGGGCTGATCTTGAGTATGCATTACTTGAATCCCTGCGCCATCATTGCCAAAGCCACTGTCTGAATCTGAGGTGATCACCGTGCGTGTCAGTCCGGGTTGCAAGTTGGCGTTCCTGGTTTCAAGCGTTGGCTCCATGGTTGTGTCCAGTGTGAGGTGTGCGCGTAGAATGGTGTTTTTGACAGCGTGCTCCCACTTTTAATACTGAGGGCCCCGTTCGGTGGCGCGTTCATCCAGGTCGGTGCATCTGACCTCGGGGCCGCGTTCTCTTTCCCCCTTCATCAGTCTTGCGCTATCGTCAGGTTCTGTCCCACTGCCAGTGCGGCTGGGCTTTGCAGCGTCCTTTCCGCCAGTCTCTCCACCTCCCCCTTCAGTCTGATTATCCTCAGTGCCTGAAACTTCACCATGTCCAGTCTCGATTTTATTTGGACCCGCTCGGGAAACTACTCGGGGACGCAGACAAATGCCTTCAAAGCAGTGAATCAACAGAGCGCATATCACAATGACTGCAAAGAGAGCTATCATTTCATCTTTCGGAGGGCTTTGCATGGCGTTTCCCTCCGCATCCATGGTTTTGTTTGGTGCCGACATGTCTTCAATTAGGGTGAAATGAAGGGATCGTCGGTCGTTAAGCGTTGCTTCCTGCGCGCGGAGATGTAGAGTGACGCTCGTGTGTGGAACGATTGGTACTTTTGGCTGCCCTACGCGTGCATTTATCGAAGACACTGGGGGCCCCCCGTCACTCTTCTTACCCCTCCTCAGTTCTAGTCTCCTCTCCTGCCCCGCGCCGTGCCCGCGCTCTCGCATCGGTCACTGCGTCGCGACCGAGGGGTCCGCACCCGCCGCGCCCCGCCCGCGCCGAGCACGCCCCCCGCCCGCACCGCGTCCGCCCGCACCGCGTCCGCCCGCACCGCGTCCGCCCGCACCTCTCTATGGTGCTGAGTTACATCCTGGGAAAATTTGATAAGGAATGATGCAGCTTTCCTTGGCATATAAAAACGACGGTACACACATTAAACCACTCACTTCAACTGCTCACATAACACCGTCAACATGGATTTGCGTTTCCGTCATCCGTCCAATGCCCTGGTCTGCGCTCCAAGCGGAGCGGGCAAAAGTTTTTTGGTCAAAAAAATTGTGGAAAACCGCACAGCAATGTTCACGGCCACTTTTGAAAAAGTCATTTGGTATTACAGTGAATATAAAAATTTGTACGATGAGCTTGCACAGCAACACTCTGTCCAATTCATCGAGGGTGCACCTTCGCTGGACCACTTTCCCCCGGGGAGAAGGCCCCAAAATTGGTCATTGTCGATGATTTCTTAGACCAAGTAAAAAATCCAGAATTTTTAAAACTTGCCATCAAAGGATCTCATCACCGCAATTTGTCCTACTGGTTCCTTTCACAGTCCATTTTCCCTCCTTACTTTAGACAGATTAGTTTACAAGCACACTATGTTATTCTTTTAAAATCACCACGGGATGTACAACAAATAAGAACGTTTGTCCTGCAAGTAGACCCCACCCATTGGAAAGGAATGCTGGAAGCGTATGAAGACGCTACGCGGGAGGGACACTCCTATATTTTGTTTGATTTCCACGTGAGACAAAAAGACCACTTGCGACTGAGAACTCACATTTTTCCTGGTGAAACGACTGTATTTTATATACCAAAAGGAAAGTAAAAAAGTGCCCCCCTCGTTTATAGTAGATCATTCTCGGACGATGAGCCGAAGGGTACACTTCTAAAGGTCTCGTGATGCCCCCTTCAACGAATCAATCTCAGAAAGATTTACTTCGTGTTCTACAGCGCGCACGTCCACACCTACGCAAGGCCATTCTGAAACACGCTGACAAGGCACTTGTACACTCCATTTGTGAACTTTGTGACAACACTTTGTGCGGTAACGTGCCACTTACACCGGAACAAATACAAAATTTAAAGAAACACAAAGCAATCCTTAAACGGTTAGCTAAGCGAGGAGAGTCTTGGATAACTAAGAAGAAGGCTCTGAATCAAAAAGGGGGTTCATTCCTTCCCCTTCTGCTTAGCGTTTTGGCTCCTACCGTCGGAAAAATCATCTTCGGTCTTTAATTATTCAACTATGGAGCACTGCAAGAAATTGATACTCGTGCCTCACGAGGCAATGACAAAATTGCATGAAAAGCCCGCTACCCGTTCTTCTGGAGATGTCATGGACGATTTGGACCAAGAAATGAGCCGGATTTTGAAACAGCGAGCTGCAGACAGTGATAAAGGGAAAATGTACGACCAAGCTCTGCAGCGGTATCTTTATTTTGTCAACGAACAAAGAAAGCCCACGTCACTTTTTTTAAAAGAATCAAATACCAATGAAATTGAGAACGGAACCGAATCTGAGACAAACAAAAAACACTGTTTTGAAAGGAAGACTCATTTCACTCATTCCTGTAAAATTTAAAAACGCTGCTTCAGCGCTCTATGATCACTTATCAACACCAGAAGCAAAAGCCTATATTAGTTGGGATAGGAATGGAACCACGTCAGTCGGTGGAGAAACGTACTCGAGCATCATTGACTTGATCTCTGATGTGGTTCGCACTCCCCAAACAAGCAAAAATTTCACGTTGGCATACGTTTGCTAAGGTACTTAAATCACTACATACTCCATTAGACATCGTAGGCAACCAACAATACATACGGGCTCTACAAACGCAAGACGGTGCTGGAATAAGTGAAAAGAATGAAACGAAAACAAACTCGACAATCCCTCACGACCACACATGGGCACGACATCTTACCCAAAAAAAAGAAAAAAACCCCTTTCAGAGGTGCAGTCCGAAACTCAAAATGGAAGCGATGGACTTGATTCAATCTTCAAAGATACTCGCCATCCTGCGGGATACAGTACTGTAGAACGACTGAAAACGGCTGCAGGGAGAAAAATTAAAAAGAATCAAGTGGCTGCCTACCTTCAGGAGCAGGACTCGTACACCCTTCACCGAAGAGCGCGACGCGTCTTTCCACGAAATGTGACCTATGCAGACAATATAGACGACTGCTGGCAAGCTGATCTGGCAGATTTTAGTTCAATTCAAGAAGACAATCAAGGTAACAAATTTGTTTTGTGCGTGACGGATGTATTTTCTCGGTACGCGTGGACAATACCTGTACCAACAAAAAAGCTGACACAATTAAGAACGCATTTGAAAAAATTTTTCAAAACACTACCAGGAGACCGTCTAGGCTTATAACAGATAAAGGCGGTGAACTAAACAATAGGACTCTGAAAACATTTTAAAGATGCACAACATTGAATACGCACACACAAATAACCCGGACACCAAATGTTCAATCACTGAAAGATTTATTGGAACTTTGAGACAGTGGATGCAACGAGTTTTTACTCAGAGAGAAAATTATCAGTACACAAACGGTGTCTTAGAAAACATAACACATGCTTACAATCACAAAAAGCACACAAAAACTTAAGATGACACCACACGAAGCCAGTAATCCTAAAAGAGTCCTAGAAGTTTACAATACCCTATACGGAAAAAAAAATTTCACAGTCAAAAAGTGAAACCAAAGTTGAAAGTAGGAGACTTTGTTCGCATTTCCAGAGAGAAAAAAAGGTTTGAAAAAGGATGTACCTGGAACTGGTCGGAAGAAATCTTTAAAATAACACAAGTGATACCTCATATACAACCCATTTACCGCATTGCTGACCTGGATAAAGGCGAAGAACTCGAAGGACACTTTTACTCTTGGGGAAATTAGTCCCGTCAAAAAGCCTGAGCTTTACAAAATTGCATATATAGTCAAGGAACGGGGAACGGGTGTCAGAAAAGAATCGTTCGTCCACTGGAGAGGTTACCCCGTGTCAACTCGCTCTTGGGTTTTTAACAAAGAAATTTTAGAAACAAAAGGACTTTTACATGACACTCCCGAGCAATGCTAGCCCAAAGGTGTATCCTGAAAACAAAACATCAAACTACAAAATACAACTTTCCGAACGAGTAGAACTGCATGAAGAATGGGAAGTGGCCCTGTTGGATATTCACTATCCTAACACAATTGAACAAGTGACCGACGGAGAAAACTTAATAGAAATAAGATATTCTGATGGCGAAAAAAGATACATTTTCGGTCACACCCGGGGCACTACATAACCCGAGAAAACATCTTGTTCGCACTTCACGAGACTTTAACACCAATCGAAGAAATGCCGGATGGTAATGGACGTTCAAGTGTCGTTGAACTAACTGAAAACGGATATATTCTATTTCATCCGTTTCTGAAAGCCCCGGACGCAAAATACACCTTTTCACCACGGCTTGCAATTCAATTGGGATTGCTTCACCCTGGACCATACTCAACTAACCAAGAACTTTTTGGCACTTACCCAGTAGAGACAAGTCTGGGCGTTTGTCCTCAGCTTTATGTCTATCTCGACATCATTGAGGACCAAATTGTAGGACACACACGTGCTCCGTTACTTCGCACCATCCCCGTCGATACACAGAAAAAATATGGTGGAATGTCCACTCACAGATGCGACCCACCTATCTATTTTTAAAATTTAGAACTAAGTCTTTCGACACCCTGGAAGTCAATATAAGGACACACACGGGCAGTTTTGTGCCATTTGATCACGGAACGTCGACCTTGCTGTGTCACTTCAGACAGCGCGTTTAGTACAATCATGGCACACATTGAGGAGTATTACGTAAAAAAGGGCCCCGACAGGGTCTGGGATGAACTTTTATGCGGGCTCATCAACCCAGAAGGGCGCGGGTATCGGAAGCTTTCTAGGTGGACTGTTCCGCAATATTTTCCCATACCTGAAACAAGGGGCAAACGTCGTTGGGCGTGAAGCCCTTCGCGCTGGCAGTCACATCCTTGCTGATGCTGCGTCAGGTGAAGTCCCGCTAAGAAACAGCGTAAAAAAGCACTTCTCTGAAGCGGGTATAAACCTGGTGAACAAGATGCGAGGCAGAGGTATAAAGCGAGGCAGAGCACGCGGACGGCCTCAGTCCTCAGGCGGCGCTCGAACAGGAAAAACACTCAAGAGATCCAAGCTAACCGTCAATTCAGCAGAAAAGCACATTTTCTAAAACATGTCGCTTTTGCACACCGCCTCATCTGAGGCGCTTCGCTCTGAACTTGATTTGTGGGCGATTCCACCCACACAAACTGTGCTAGAAGGGGGACAATGGACTCACTTCAAACCAATAACAAGCATTGACCAATCGAACACCATCGAATTCTGTGTCCCCGGTACTGGACATGAATACATTGATCCTGCACACACACTTCTACTTGTAAAGGGAAAAATTGTGAAAGAAAATGGAAGTGACTTAGGTGAAGGGGACAACAGTGATGCTACCCCCCTTAATTATATGCTACACTCACTCTGGAGCCAGGTAGACGTATCACTGAACCAAAAAATTTAAATTTTACAATCTGCCATGACCTATCCGTATCGCAGTTATATGGAGTCACTCCTGGCTTATGACTCGCCTGCCAAAAATTCTCACATGTCCATGCGCATGTGGTATAAAGATACTGCCGGACACATGGACGAGTGCAAGCCTGACAAAAACGAAGGACTCAAGAAACGTCACGAACTTACTAAAAACAGCAAAGTGTTCGAGCTCCTAGGCCCTATACACAGTGACTTTTTTAATCAGGATCGCTTTCTTTTAAATAACGTGGAACTTAGAATTAAGCTCACTCGCAGTCGAGATGCCTTCGTGCTCATGTCAACCAACAGAAATGAGAAGGTGGTCATCTTTGGGCGCAACACTTTTAGTACGAAAAGTTCGCATCTCACCCACAGTACTACTCGGACACGCAGCTGCCCTTGAACAGGCACCAGCGAAGTACCCACTCACGAGAGTTGACCTCAAAACAATCACCATTCCAGTCGGAGTGCAGGACAAATCCATATCAAACTTACACCTTGGGCAAATACCAAAAAGAATCATCATTGGATTTGTTTCAAATCCAGCATTCAACGGAAGTTACCAGTATAACCCATTCAACTTCCAACACTATGATCTGAATTATCTGAGTCTTTATGTGGACTCGGAACAAATTCCCGCACAGCCCATCACACCTGACTACGAACACAAATTTTCACATTGACGCTTATAACACGCTATTTAGCGGGACGGGTTTGCACTGGAAAAATGAAGGAAACGATATCACCTATACTGAGTACCCCCAAGGTTTCGCACTCTACGCATTCGACCTTTCGCAAGATCTTTCTGCTCACGAAAGTCACTGGAACTTGCAGCGTCAAGGAGTAGTGAGGTTGGAAGTAAAGTTTGCCAAACCACTTGCAGGAGCCATTAACTGTGTTGTCCTCCCGGAATTTAATAATCTAATTGAGATTGACAAAAACCGAAACGTCGTCGTTGATTTCGGCGTTTAAAATGGACGGACACACTCTGGAAGCCGTTTTGCGGAAAGATCCACACGCCTCGCCTCATTTCGAAGGAGTATTTGCCTCGGATACACTTCCCCACAACTTACAAAAAAAAGCCAGCACTCATAATTGTCAATACCGACCCCATCAACAAGCCAGGAGCTCACTGGCAAGCCATATACATCGGCTGCGATGGACAAGGAGAACATTTCTGCTCCTTTGGGCTTGGACCTTACATCCCTAGCATAAGAAAAATTTATGGACCGCCAATGTAAAAAAAGGAGCAAAAACACAATTGATTTACAGGAATTCGACTCTTCTGTATGTGGCCAGTACTGTGTACTGTTTTTACTTTTTAAGGCACATGGATACTCTATGGAGGATTTTGTAACCAGCTTCACTGATGATTGTCACGCTAATGATAAGATTGTCAACGAGATGTTTCACCGTTATGCTCAAAATGTAACAATTTGTGAGGATATCCGTGTAAAGAGATGTCAAACGAGTTGTAAAAAACGAAAATAAAATGTACAAAATGTAAGGTGCTTGTTTTTATTTTCCCTCTTTCACGAAAAACCGCCTGATTGGTAGGCAACCCAATGAATGCACGAGGCGCCTGGTTTTAGTCAACCCGTTGCAAGGATGCAGGGTGGCGCCAGAAGGGGCGAGTGAGAGAAACATGAGGTGAACGAGTTGCACGTGAACGGGGAGTAGTTGGCTTAGTAGCCGGACGAGTCAGTCTGCCTCGGAACTCCGCCAAGTGAACACCAGGGCTACTTGGTGACCGGGAGGGACGACATCGGCCACCTCCAGAGGTCCCCGATGTAAAGTTACGCGTGCGACGCCTGATGGGTAGGCAACCGGCCGCGAGGTACGCGAAGCGCCTCAGGGGGCACGGTTACGAGGAAGCGTCACCGGGAGCACGAATACGATAGCGCCTGATGGGTAGGCAGCCCATTGGAAGAATAAGCACGACCCCCTTGGGTTTGGGGGCAACCCGTTCAAGGATGCGGGGTAGCGCCTGCACGGATCCGAGCAAAGCGCCTGATGGGTAGGCAGCCCGCAACATCGTGGCCTTGAGAACGGCACGCACGGGTTCGGGTGACTCATCGAGACACGCGTAGGTGGAGTCGGACTGGCACTGGGTTGCTTTGCCCCTGCCCCCTGGCAGGGTAGGCAATGCAACCCAGTGCCTGTCTTACTACTCGCGACAGTGTCGCGGCAGGGGAAGCGCGACAGTGTCGCGGCAGGGGAAGCGCGACGGCCTCGCAGCAGGGGAAGCGCGACGGCCTCGCGGCAGGGGAAGCGCGACAGTGTCGCGGCAGGGGAAGCGCGACAGTGTCGCGGCAGGGGAAGCGCGACAGTGTCGCGGCAGGGGAAGCGCGACGGCCTCGCGGCAGGGGAAGCGCGACAGTGTCGCGGCAGGGGAAGCGCGACAGTGTCGCGGCAGGGGAAGCGCGACGGCCTCGCAGCAGGGGAAGCGCGACAGTGTCGCGGCAGGGGAAGCGCGACGGCCTCGCGGCAGGGGAAGCGCGACAGTGTCGCGGCAGGGGAAGCACGACGGCCTCGCGGCCAGGGCCGCCCGAAGTACTTTCTGGTGGGGGGGGCGAAATTTTTATAAAAAATTGTTGGGTTGCCTACCGTTAAGGGGCAACACCCAATACGGTTTAGACTTCTCTCATAGTGTTCCAAATCCAGCGAGCGAAGCGAGCTTAAAGCGAAAATTCACACAATTCTAGACTTTAACACAACTTTTGCCATTTTTAGAGCTTAATCACACGCTTTATTGGTGGGCGAAGCGAGCCAAACGCCAAATAATGGAGGAAAACTAAGAAAACCTGCGAGCGAAGCGAGCAAGAAGCCAAAAATCAAAGAATTTACGACTTTGCTGTATTTTTCTCTCTATTTTGAGCTCAAAATGGCACTTTAGTGTCTGAAAGTGGGGGGGGGGGGGGCGCTGCCAAACAGCGAGGCTGTGCCAGCGTCAAACAGCGAGGCTGTGCCAGCGTCAAACAGCGAGGCTGTGCCAGCCTCACACAGCGAGGCTGTGCCAGCGTCAAACAGCGAGGCTGTGCCAGCGTCAAACAGCGAAGCTGTGCCAGCGTCAAACAGCGAGGCTGTGCCAGCGTCAAACAGCAAGGCTGTGCCAGCGTCAAACAGCGAGGCTGTGCCAGCGTCAAACTGCGAGGCTGTGCCAGCCTCACACAGCGAGGCTGTGCCAGCGTCAAACAGCGAGGCTGTGCCAGCGTCAAACAGCGAGGCTGTGCCAGCCTCACACAGCGAGGCTGTGCCAGCGTCAAACAGCGAGGCTGTGCCAGCGTCAAACAGCGAGGCTGTGCCAGCCTCACACAGCGAGGCTGTGCCAGCGTCAAACAGCGAGGCTGTGCCAGCGTCAAACAGCGAGGCTGTGCCAGCGTCAAACAGCGAGGCTGTGCCCGCGTCAAACAGCGAGGCTGTGCCAGCGTCAAACTGCGAGGCTGTGCCAGCCTCACACAGCGAGGCTGTGCCAGCGTCAAACAGCGAGGCTGTGCCAGCGTCAAACAGCGAGGCTGTGCCAGCCTCACACAGCGAGGCTGTGCCAGCCTCACACAGCGAGGCTGTGCCAGCGTCAAACAGCGAGGCTGTGCCAGCGTCAAACAGCGAGGCTGTGCCAGCGTCAAACAGCGAGGCTGTGCCAGCGTCAAACAGCGAGGCTGTGCCAGCGTCAAACAGCGAGGCTGTGCCAGCGTCAAACGGCGAGGCTGTGCCAGCGTCAAACAGCGAGGCTGTGCCAGCCTCACACAGCGAGGCTGTGCCACCGTCAAACAGCGAGGCTGTGCCAGCGTCAAACAGCGAGGCTGTGCCAGTGTCAAACAGCGAGGCTGTGCCAGCGTCAAACAGCGAGGCTGTGCCAGCCTCACACAGCGAGGCTGTGCCAGCCTCACACTGCGAGGCTGTGCCAGCGTCAAACAGCGAGGCTGTGCCAGCGTCAAACAGCGAGGCTGTGCCAGCGTCAATCAGCGAGGCTGTGCCAGCCTCACACAGCGAGGCTGTGCCAGCCTCACACAGCGAGGCTGTGCCAGCGTCAAACAGCGAGGCTGTGCCAGCGTCAAACAGCGAGGCTGTGCCAGCGTCAAACAGCGAGGCTGTGCCAGCGTCAAACAGCGAGGCTGTGCCAGCGTCAATCAGCGAGGCTGTGCCAGCGTCAAACAGCGAGGCTGTGCCAGCGTCAAACAGCGAGGCTGTGCCAGCGTCAAACAGCGAGGCTGTGCCAGCGTCAAACAGCGAGGCTGTGCCAGCGTCAAACAGCGAGGCTGTGCCAGCGTCAAACAGCGAGGCTGTGCCAGCGTCAAACAGCGAGGGTGTGCCAGCCTCACACAGCGAGGCTGTGCCAGCGTCAAACAGCGAGGCTGTGCCAGCCTCACACAGCGAGGCTGTGCCAGCGTCAAAAAGCGAGGCTGTGCCAGCGTCAAACAGCGAGGCTGTGCCAGCGTCAAACGCGAGGCTGTGCCAGCCTCACACAGCGAGGCTGTGCCAGCGTCAAACAGCGAGGCTGTGCCAGCGTCAAACAGCGAGGCTGTGCCAGCCTCACACAGCGAGGCTGTGCCAGCCTCACACAGCGAGGCTGTGCCAGCCTCACACAGCGAGGCTGTGCCAGCGTCAAACGGCGAGGCTGTGCCAGCGTCAAACAGCGAGGCTGTGCCAGCCTCACACAGCGAGGCTGTGCCAGCGTCAAACAGCGAGGCTGTGCCAGCGTCAAACAGCGAGGCTGTGCCAGCGTCAAACAGCGAGGCTGTGCCAGCGTCAAACAGCGAGGCTGTCCCCGCGTCAAACAGCGAGGCTGTGCCAGCGTCAAACCGCGAGGCTGTGCCAGCGTCAAACAGCGAGGCTGTGCCAGCGTCAAACAGCGAGGCTGTGCCAGCGTCAAACAGCGAGGCTGTGCCAGCCTCACACAGCGAGGCTGTGCCAGCCTCACACAGCGAGGCTGTGCCAGCGTCAAACAGCGAGGCTGTGCCAGCGTCAAACAGCGAGGCTGTGCCAGCGTCAAACAGGGAGGCTGTGCCAGCGTCAAACAGCGAGGCTGTGCCAGCGTCAAACAGCGAGGCTGTGCCAGCGTCAAACAGCGAGGCTGTGCCAGCGTCAAACGGCGAGGCTGTGCCAGCGTCAAACAGCGAGGCTGTGCCAGCCCCACACAGCGAGGCTGTGCCAGCGTCAAACAGCGAGGCTGTGCCAGCCTCACACAGCGAGGCTGTGCCAGCGTCAAACAGCGAGGCTGTGCCAGCGTCAAACAGCGAGGCTGTGCCAGCGTCAAACAGCGAGGCTGTGCCAGCGTCAAACAGCGAGGCTGTCCCCGCGTCAAACAGCGAGGCTGTGCCAGCGTCAAAAGCGAGGCTGTGCCAGCCTCACACAGCGAGGCTGTGCCAGCGTCAAACAGCGAGGCTGTGCCAGCGTCAAACAGCGAGGCTGTGCCAGCCTCACACAGCGAGGCTGTGCCAGCCTCACACAGCGAGGCTGTGCCAGCGTCAAACGGCGAGGCTGTGCCAGCGTCAAACAGCGAGGCTGTGCCAGCGTCAAACAGGGAGGCTGTGCCAGCGTCAAACAGCGAGGCTGTGCCAGCGTCAAACAGCGAGGCTGTGCCAGCGTCAAACAGCGAGGCTGTGCCAGCGTCAAACAGCGAGGCTGTGCCAGCCTCACACAGCGAGGCTGTGCCACCGTCAAACAGCGAGGCTGTGCCAGCGTCAAACAGCGAGGCTGTGCCAGCGTCAAACAGCGAGGCTGTGCCAGCGTCAAACAGCGAGGCTGTGCCAGCCTCACACAGCGAGGCTGTGCCAGCCTCACACTGCGAGGCTGTGCCAGCGTCAAACAGCGAGGCTGTGCCAGCGTCAAACAGCGAGGCTGTGCCAGCCTCACACAGCGAGGCTGTGCCAGCCTCACACAGCGAGGCTGTGCCAGCGTCAAACAGCGAGGCTGTGCCAGCGTCAAACAGCGAGGCTGTGCCAGCGTCAAACAGCGAGGCTGTGCCAGCGTCAAACAGCGAGGCTGTGCCAGCGTCAATCAGCGGGGCTGTGCCAGCGTCAAACAGCGAGGCTGTGCCAGCGTCAAACAGCGAGGCTGTGCCAGCGTCAAACAGCGAGGCTGTGCCAGCGTCAAACAGCGAGGCTGTGCCAGCGTCAAACAGCGAGGCTGTGCCAGCGTCAAACAGCGAGGCTGTGCCAGCGTCAAACAGCGAGGCTGTGCCAGCCTCACACAGCGAGGCTGTGCCAGCGTCAAACAGCGAGGCTGTGCCAGCCTCACACAGCGAGGCTGTGCCAGCGTCAAACAGCGAGGCTGTGCCAGCGTCAAACAGCGAGGCTGTGCCAGCGTCAAACCGCGAGGCTGTGCCAGCCTCACACAGCGAGGCTGTGCCAGCGTCAAACAGCGAGGCTGTGCCAGCGTCAAACAGCGAGGCTGTGCCAGCCTCACACAGCGAGGCTGTGCCAGCCTCACACAGCGAGGCTGTGCCAGCCTCACACAGCGAGGCTGTGCCAGCGTCAAACGGCGAGGCTGTGCCAGCGTCAAACGGCGAGGCTGTGCCAGCCTCACACAGCGAGGCTGTGCCAGCGTCAAACAGCGAGGCTGTGCCAGCGTCAAACAGCGAGGCTGTGCCAGCGTCAAACAGCGAGGCTGTGCCAGCGTCAAACAGCGAGGCTGTCCCAGCGTCAAACAGCGAGGCTGTGCCAGCGTCAAACTGCGAGGCTGTGCCAGCCTCACACAGCGAGGCTGTGCCAGCGTCAAACAGCGAGGCTGTGCCAGCGTCAAACAGCGAGGCTGTGCCAGCCTCACACAGCGAGGCTGTGCCAGCCTCACACAGCAAGCCCGTGCCAGCGTCAAACAGCGAGGCTGTGCCAGCGTCAAACAGCGAGGCTGTGCCAGCGTCAAACGGGGAGGCTGTGCCAGCGTCAAACAGCGAGGCTGTGCCAGCGTCAAACAGCGAGGCTGTGCCAGCGTCAAACAGCGAGGCTGTGCCAGCGTCAAACGGGGAGGCTGTGCCAGCGTCAAACAGCGAGGCTGTGCCAGCCTCACACAGCGAGGCTGTGCCACCCTCAAACAGCGAGGCTGTGCCAGCGTCAAACAGCGAGGCTGTGCCAGCGTCAAACAGCGAGGCTGTGCCAGCGTCAAACAGCGAGGCTGTGCCAGCGTCAAACAGCGAGGCTGTGCCAGCCTCACACAGCGAGGCTGTGCCAGCGTCAAACAGCGAGGCTGTGCCAGCGTCAAACAGCGAGGCTGTGCCAGCCTCACACAGCGAGGCTGTGCCAGCGTCAAACAGCGAGGCTGTGCCAGCGTCAAACAGCGAGGCTGTGCCAGCCTCACACAGCGAGGCTGTGCCAGCGTCAAACAGCGAGGCTGTGCCAGCGTCAAACAGCGAGGCTGTGCCAGCGTCAAACAGCGAGGCTGTGCCAGCGTCAAACAGCGAGGCTGTGCCAGCGTCAAACAGCGAGGCTGTGCCAGCGTCAAACAGCGAGGCTGTGCCAGCGTCAAACAGCGAGGCTGTGCCAGCCCCACCAGCGAGGCTGTGCCAGCGTCAAACAGCGAGGCTGTGCCAGCGTCAAACAGCGAGGCTGTGCCAGCCTCACACAGCGAGGCTGTGCCAGCCTCACACAGCGAGGCTGTGCCAGCGTCAAACAGCGAGGCTGTGCCAGCGTCAAACAGCGAGGCTGTGCCAGCGTCAAACAGCGAGGCTGTGCCACCCTCAAACAGCGAGGCTGTGCCAGCGTCAAACAGCGAGGCTGTGCCAGCGTCAAACAGCGAGGCTGTGCCAGCGTCAAACAGCGAGGCTGTGCCAGCGTCAAACAGCGAGGCTGTGCCAGCCTCACACAGCGAGGCTGTGCCAGCGTCAAACAGCGAGGCTGTGCCAGCGTCAAACAGCGAGGCTGTGCCAGCGTCCGCGGCAGGGGAAGCGCGACAGTGTCGCGGCAAAGGAAGCGCGACAGTGTCGCGGCAGGAGAAGCGCGACAGTGTCGCGGCAGGGGAAGCGCGACAGTGTCGCGGCAAAGGAAGCGCGACGGCCTCGCAGCAGGGGAAGCGCGACAGTGTCGCAGCAGGGGAAGAGCGGCAGTGTCGCGGCAGGGGAAGCGCGACAGTGTCGCGGCAAAGGAAGCGCGACAGTGTCGCGGCAGGGGAAGCGCGACAGTGTCGCGGCAGGGGAAGCGCGACAGTGTCGCGGCAAAGGAAGTGCGACAGTGTCGCGGCAGGGGAAGCGCGACAGTGTCGCGGCAGGGGAAGCGCGACATTTTCGCGGCAGGGGAAGCGCGACAGCCTCGCGGCAGGGGAAGCGCGACAGTGTCGCGGCAGGGGAAGCGCGACAGTGTCGCGGCAGGGGAAGCGCGACAGTGTCGCGGCAAAGGAAGTGCGACAGTGTCGCGGCAGGGGAAGCGCGACAGTGTCGCGGCAGGGGAAGCGCGACGGCCTCGCAGCAGGGGAAGCGCGACAGTGTCGCGGCAGGGGAAGAGCGACAGTGTCACGGCAGGGGAAGCGCGATGACGTCGCGGCAGGTGAAGCGTGACAGTGTCCAGTGACAGTAGACGATACTTCAAAAAATTTATAATAAAAATATGGGGTAGGTCAACTGTGGGGTAGGTCAACCTTTTTTGTTAATATTTATAACACTATTATTTATAGTCCCATATTTTTATTCAAATATTTATATTTATATTTTTATTAATAAATATATTGGTATGTCAACTGTGAGGTAGGTCTAATGAACAGCCCCGGAAAAATTGAAAGAAATATTATATAAATATTTAAAAAAAACATAAGTAGAAATATTGCAGACTGTTCTTTCAACCTCCAAAAATTTGAAAATGAGAGAGTCAGTCTGAAAAAATAAATTGGCATGTGGGTGTGGGTAGTCGAACGCCGGTCTCCGCTCATGCGGTCCTACGCCTCTAACCTCTCGGCCAACACAGCTTTCATGAATGGAGTCGGGGAAAATGTTCCCTTGCTTCCCTCCTTCTGTAACAGTGCGGCGTTTTTCTGACCAACATGACGGTGAAATTCTGACGCGAGCAAACTCCTTTCCCTCTGGAACGAAAAGACCCGCGTCAGCATGCACGCGGTCCCTGGCGTCGAACTTGCGCACCGCCACTGGCGCTTCCTTTTCAATTGGCCCGCCACTGCTATTCCTCCTGGGTCGGACTGCAGCGCTCGCCGCGCTCGCCGCGCTCTCCGCGGCCATGCGACGCCCGGCGCTGCTCGTTGGTGCTCGTCGGAGCGCTCGGCCGTAGGGCGAATTGTGCGGCACCCGTAAAGGTAAGGCCCTTGAGGTTAAGGGCTCATACGTGCGCGGCAAGGCATATGCAGCGAGCTGCACGGGGCGGGGCGGGGCGGCCGCAACCCACTTCCCGGCGTCTGTCTTAGCACACAGTCAAACTCGAGCCAGGCAGCCTCCGGGGGCAGAAGGGCCGGAGGAGATCGCGCCAGACCCTTTGTTGTTGTGGTTAAATCTATTTGTTGTGATTAAATTTGCATCCCCTTTCCGAACCCGTGTTTTGTTGATGTTTTTGAACTTGCTTCCTGGTTCGTTCCGCCGGCGATAGCCTTTGTTTTTGTTTTCGTACCTGGGCCCGCCATCGCCGCGCGACATGTCGACACCTCAGGGCCGGCAGCACAGCACAGTGGGCCGGAAGACCGCGGTGGAGGCGGCCAAAGCTCTAGACGCGTTTTGAGCTCCAGAGTCACTAAACAGGAATCGAACCGAACGTGTTACCCCACCAACGTATTGCTCTCCGAACGAGGAATCCATTGGTGGGGTCACACGTTCGGTTCGAGTCCTATTTAGCGACTCTGGAGCTCAAAACGCGTCCTGAATTTTGACCGCCTCCACGGATCTTCTGGCCCACTGTGCAGCGCCGTCGAAAGCAGCGCCGTATCCAAGACCCAGATCTGCCCTGCTAACCAGCAGGCTCGCAGTGAGCGCCTGCGAGGTAGGCAACGGGCCCGGACGCAGGTTTGACGGGCGGGCCTACGCTGCAGGCGATTGCGATTGCGATTGCGATTAATGCCTGGACCACAAGTGATCGTCTGGCTTTCGGGCCCGCCCGGCCATGTCGGTGATACACCAGCACGTGACGGGGCGTCCCTACTGAGAGGAGTGGTTTTCTCGGTAGACCGGGTACATACGCCCACGCATCTGGGCATGTAGCGGGAGCAGCTTTTGGCCGTTCACCCCTACACACCTTTGCCGAGTCTGACACTCGTCTTTGTTCACCCCGTTTCTAGGGGCTGTGTTGAGCAGGTCTTCTAGCCTTGCTTCAGCCTCTTCACTCCTACCCTCCTCTTGATGCGACCTTGTAGTTGCGGTATCTGTACGGAACGTCGTGAGGTCTAAAATGCATTGCCGCACAGGCATCCGCAACACTTCGTCGCGAGACCTGGAACGATGCGAGGCCCAAGGCCCACCCCCACGATGTTAACTGCGTGCGGTTTGTGCCGCGATGTGCGCCCGCGAGAAGGTGTGCCACTGCAGGGCTGATCCTCTTCGGTCGCAAGGGTAGGGGACTGGACGGCGTTGTGCTGTGTCCGCTTGCGTCGTTTCACAGAATGACCGCGACACCGAATGACTTGAGCTCCTGCCGCGGACCGATGACTCCGGTGCCGTCCTGGGCCGATGGTGCCAGATCTTGCGCGCGGAAAGTAAAAGTTCCAGGGACACGGAGACAGCTGTAGAAAAACGACCAGGGCCCGGGGGGCGGGGGGTAGGAGGGGGGGAGAGGGCGGCTGCCTGGATGCTGGGGCCTGCGACGGAGACGCACTGCTTGTGTTGACGGTCAGGGGGAGGGGGAGGGGGAGGGGGTGCGGCCCGGTCGGCCGGCGGACCTGCTGCGCTGCGACGTTGCGGGAGGCGGGGGAGAATGCAAATGACCGTGACGAAAAACAGAACCCAGGCGACGCTGCTCACATGTGCATGGGCGTCCGGCTGCTGTGAACTGGCAGAGACGAGGTTGGGGCGGCGACGCTGCGTGCTACGCCACTTCCTGCTGGAATCCAGAGGGGGAGCGACTGCGTGCCGCCAGGCCACCGCACGGCGTCTTGGTGCGCGTCGCCACGGCCCGGCGCAGGGAAAACCACAAGAACCGATGCCACCGCGTCCACGGCATCGGTGCGCAGGGATGCAATTGCGCCGCCCTCGTTGCGCCTCGCTGCTGTGCCAGAGGTCCGCGAGCCGCAGCAGGTGGTGGTGGGCCCGCGTCGCGAGGCGCGGGGAGGACCGCGGTCTGCAGGTCCGGCACGGGGACGGCCGCGCTCTTACCTGGAGTTGCGCTGGGATGCTTGCACTGCTACCTGCTACCGGTACTCGTTTGATGTTGGCGTCGACGAACACTGATTTGGAGCCCACGCTGCTGGCGAGGGGCTGCGGCTGCGGGGCCCGGCTCGGCAGGCCCAGGGCGGCGTGCCCCAGCCCCCACCCCACGCCCAGCAGGCCTGCAGACGCTGCGCCATGTGTGAGGGGACGCCAAGAGCCCGGACAAAGACGCCAGGGGTAAATTGCTGATTTCTCGGACACCGTTGCACTAAACCACTTTGCACTATGACACGTCGACGCCCGGACGCGAACCACATCGATCGATACCACATGTTGACCACAACACTGACTTTATACCACTACTAATTAGCAAAAACCCGGAGCACGAAATAAACACGACTCGTCCCTAGCCCGGCAGGCGGCACTCTACGCTGCAGGCGGACAGCCCGCCAGCTGCACTTTCCAAAGGTGCACTCCTTTCGGAATCGAATCGAATTAAGAGAGATTGCGATTCAGAGTTTTTTTTTTCGGAGCATCGATTTGAGATTGAGAAGTGCAGCTTGGCACACCTCCACCAACCGTGGCGTCACTCAGCGTCCAAACAAGCTGGGCAGTCCGAGCGAAGCCAGACGCCCCCTCGCTCTGTCTCTCTCGCACTCACGGGGCAGCTCCACGAGTGCGAGAGAGACAGAGCGACGTACTTCGGCATCAGACGGCAGGCTGCTGTTGCTGACACGCCCTAACCTTGGCGAGCCGCTGCACAGTGGGCCAGAAGACCAGTGGGGGCGGCTGAAACTCCATACGCGTTTTGAGCTCCAGAGTCGCTAAATAGGACTCGAACCGAACGTGTGACCCCACCAATGGATTCCTCGTTCGGAGAGCAATACGTTGGTGGGGTAACACGTTCGGTTCGATTCCTGTTTAGTGACTCTGGAGCTCAAAACGCGTCTAGAGCAGCGGTTCCCAACCTTTTTCGGTTCGCGACCCCAAATTTGTAACAAAAAATTTCCGCGACCCCCAGGAAAAATTTCGCGACCCCACGCGACCCCTCCTTTAGCATGCCTTTGATACAAAGTGCGATAATCCACCTTAGTTTGGGAGCAGTATTGCCGCAAAGTTGATCAAAACGGCCACAAATGTATTTTAAAAATCGTGTTTTGGGCCGACTTTAAGCAGCCACTGCGTCGGATCCGAGGCGGTATTTCGTCCTCCCTCAACGGGCATTTGGTCTTTGGACCTTCCTTTAGCATGCCTTTGTTACGGAGTGTGATTATCTGCCATAGTTTGGGAGCAGTATTGCCACAAAGTTGATCAAAACGGTCACAAATGTCTTTGAAAAATCGTGTTTTGGGCTGACTTTAAGCAGCCTTTGCGTCTGATCCGAGGCGGTATTTCGTCCTCCCTCAACGGGCATTTGGTCTTTGGACCTTCCTTTAACATGCCTTTGTTACGGAGTGCGATTATCGGCCTTAGTTTGGGAGCAGTATTGTCTCAAAGTTGATAAAAACAGTAAAAAATGCCTTTGAATGCCATTTTGATCCACTTTGAGACAATACTGCTCCCAAACTAAGGCCGATAATCGCACTCCGTAACAAAGGCATGCTAAAGGAAGGTCCAAAGACCAAATGCCCGCTGAGGGAGGGCGAAATACCGCCTCGGATCAGACGCAGTTGCTGCTTAAAGTCGGCCTAAAACACGAGTTTTCAAAGGCATTTTCGACCGTTTTGAACAATTCTGCCAGCCGGGAAACAGCCGCGACCCCAGGCGACCCCAACCACCTCGCCGCGACCCCTCGAAATTTTTTCGCGACCCCATTTGGGGTCGCGACCCCAAGGTTGGGAACCGCTGGTCTAGAGTTTTGTCCGTCGCTCCACCGGTTTCTGGCCCACTGTGCGCCGGGCCGTTCGGTGCGATCAGGGTTTGCGTCAGGGGCTGCGCCGACGGGCGATGGCCGCGCCGGGACGGCCGGGACGGCCAGCCTGCAGCCCGGTCAGCCAGGCAGCCCCCTCCACTTGATCTGGTGAGGAAAGCAAAGCCACAAACGTCGTGGCCCCGGCGAGATGCGCGACCCCCCAGCGGCGCCAACAGCAAATACCTTAAAATACGACGTCACCGAGGCCAACACGCCAACACGCCCCCTGGGGGTCCTTCCCCGCCCACGCCCCGCCCCGCGGCCGGGCGCCCCGTCTGGGGCCGGCTGGGGCCTGGGGCCCCCGAGAGGGCAGCAACCCGCCAGCCAACAAGGCAAGACAGGGCGAGTCTCTCTCGCGTCGCCGCGCCGCCGCGCCGCTCCGCTGCCGAGGACGTCCCGATTTCACGTAACAACTCGGAACGGGCGTCGGACCGGAAGAGGGCCTGGGTCGGAGGTCCGCGCAACGGTACAGTTGGCGCCAAAAATATTCACGGACAAAAAAAAGATTTACAGCGTTTTGTTTTTCAAAAAAATGTAAAAAAGAAAAAATTAGGAGGAATACAGAGAAAGAGTGGTCACTGCCCGACTGGGCGGAGGTCTCGGTGAAGGGGTAGCCCACCCCCTTTCTCTCTCTCTCTCTGATGAGACTGAAAAACTCTTTCCACCGCCAAGTGAGCCGTAGACGCACGCGCCGCGTTCCGGCTCGGCTCGGCTCGGCTGCCGAGAAGAAAGAGGCCTCCCCCAGACTCGTTGTGACAAGCCGAAAGAGATCTAAATCAGTCTGAATTACGCTGTTTCCTCAAGCAGCATCCACGAAGCGGCTATCCGCACCCTCCGCGGCCTGCGCCACCCCCTCCCCGTGGGCCGAGGCGAGGCAAGGCGGGCAGCAGCCACAGGCCTTTTTGGGCTGCTGCACCTCGGCCTCGGCACGGCTGCAATTTTTGGCCGAGGCCGTGGGCGAGGCCGTGGGCGGGGCCGCAGGCCGAGTCCGAAAAGCCGCTTCCCGTCTCTCTGTCTCTGTCGCACTCGAGCGGAGCGCCGGCGTGCCGCGGGGGTGCGACAGAGACAGAGGGAGGGCGAGCGGCCGCGTGCAGCGCCCCAAAGAGAATCGCACACGACCCGGCCAGCGGCGTCTCCTTGGTCTGCTCCGCGGCGGTGGGGCCGTGGGGGCCGTGGGGGCCGTGGGGGCCTCAGCCTCTGCGTCTTTCTACCCACACGCCGGCCTCCCCGCCGACAGCCAGCACAGCCAGCCACGCTCCCAAAGACTACTGCTGCCGGCCCCGGACCGCCCCGGACCGCCCCGGACCGCCCCGGACGGCCCACAAAGAGATCGAGGCCAGCCCGGCTCCCTGGCCCCCTTTCCATACGACACAGTAAATAATTTCCATCATCAAAAAGCACGTGCTCACTCACTCACACACACACACACACACACACACACACACACACACACACACAGAGAGAGAGAGAGAGTGACTGCGCGCACTGCCGGCGATCGGCATAAATTCCACGCCTGGCGACGTACCATGTGATGTCGCGTCCTCCAGGCAGGCATGCCGCGGGGAACGGGGCGGGTGACCCACTGCAAGTGGAAACACGTGGTGGTTCCAAGGCGGCGCCCACAACGGACGGTGCAATAGGAATGAACGACCAGGCAGAAAAAAAGACAGTGCGGGGTTTGAACCCTTGACCTGGACGATCCGGTCCGTCAACTCTAGGATATCGGCCGCTACGTCAAACTAAAGAAGCAGTCGGTGACGCATAATCAACTCGAAAAAACAAGATAAAAAAATAAATCCGGGCGGCCGCCAGGATTCGAACCCGGGAACGCTTTTTCCACGGGGCTAAGGCCGCTACCGTTGAGGCAGTAACCGAAGACGAGGATTGCGGCGAGCGCAAGTTTGCGCGCACAATACAGTGCGTCTGTCTCTGTCTCGGCCACCCTTCACCCTCGCGCACCGGGCCAGCACCGGGCCAGCACCGCGCCATTGCAACCTCAGCAGCGCCCCGGAGGCTGCCTGGAAGCTGCCTGGAGCCTGCCTGGAACCTGCCTGGAGGCTCGCTGGAGGCGGGGGCCGGCCCCCCTGGAATCCAATAATCCAGTGGGGGATCCATTTCAACTATTTCATTACTATGCGGTGCGCCACGGCCAGCACGGGTCTCGGTGCAAAGTCTATCAAGTGCCTGCGCCGCCGTGGCGTGGCGTGCCGTGGCGTGCCGTGCCGTGGCGTGCCGTGCCGTGGCGTGCCGTGCCGTGCCTGGCAGCGGCCTTCCTGGGGCGCCAGGGCTTTCGTTCCTGGAACGCCAGGAGGAGGCGCGTCACTACCCCAGGAACACGATTCAAAGGCGACAAAAAGGAAGGCTTCTGCTTTCCAAACGTGTGACGTATTCCTCGTTCGAAGAGCAATCCATCGGTGGGGTCACGCGTTCGGTTCGAGTCCCATCAGCGACTCTGGAGCTCAAATCGCGTCTGGAGTTTTGGCCGCCTGGGTCTTCCCACAGTGCCTCGGCGTGGCTACGCCCCTGCCGGCGGCGCCGCGACGTCGAGATGTGGTGCTGGGGACGGCCGGGCCGTGCACCCCTCTCCCTCCAGCCAGCCCCGCCCAGCCCCGCTGGCGCCACGGACGCTGGGCGGTGCGGACCAGGCGCGACTTGCCGGCGCCAGCGAGGCGGGGGGCGGGGCGGGGGGGGCGGGGCGGGCGGGGCGGGGGGGGGCGGGGCGGGCGGGGCGGGGGGGGGGGGCGGGGCGGGGCGGGGCGGGGCGGTTTGGGGTGGGACGGCGCCGGGGGGCGGCGTACGGCCGCGGCGGGGCGGGGTGTAGCGTAAAGGCCTGCTGGGGCTGCCGCGGCCTGGCGACGCGTCGCGACGCGCTGGGTGCCCCGCTAAGCCACGGCCGCCAGCCCATCACTATCGAGTGGGCATTGCCCGGGGGCATCGTCAGGCCGTCGTTAGCGCCCCGGTGACGATACTCAGCGCAGCCTGGGACCGGGTTCGAGTCCCAGTGACGGCAATCGAAAATACTGTCACGTCTCCATTTTCGCAATGGTGTTTTTCATTTTGACCGAGGACGCAAGTAAAAGGAAATGATGCAACATTGTGGTGCGATTTTGCGACGGGTCAGCCTGCAGGCGGAACACAACAAAGGGCGGCACGGCCGGGAGTCGAACCCAGGCCGGACTACAAATCCGCCTTCATCGCGTCGGGCGCGTCGAGCCCTTGGTCGAGCCCGTCGGACCGACCAGCCTGCAGCGGGCCAACACCATCCCGCCAAACTGGACGCTGATCTTCTTAGGATGCCCGCTTGCCAAGCATTGCCAAGCCGCACCCCCTCCCCCACAAACAGCCCCGACTCGAATAAAGTGAAAGATTTCATTGCGGCGAGTCCCCCCACTGTAAGGGCAGCCTAAGGGAGCGCCCCTTCGCGCCCTAGCGCCAGACTGAGAGTCGTTTTCGCTGCTCTGTCTCTCTCGCACCCAACAGGACGCCCCGTGAGTGCGAGAGAGACAGCAAAATCCTGTTCCCGAGGGAACTGGACGGACCCTGATCCAGCATCCCGTCGCATCCCGTCGCGCTGCCCAGCCTGCAGTGGCGTAGCCGCGTAGCTGGCGAGGGGCAGTCCGACCCCTCGACTACGCCACTGGAGCCGCCACCCCACCGGAAAGCAAGGCTCTCTGGCCCATCAGAGAGCTTTCGCTGCTGATTGAATGCTGGCTTCGCTGCTTTGCCGCTTCGCCTCTGTCTCTCTCACACCACTGGGGGACGGCCCGCGAGTGCGAGAGAGACAGAGCCACTGCGCCCCGTTTTTGTTCTGACCGCGCTAGCAGTGCAGCAGCTCCGCGAAGTGCCTCCGGTATGAGTGCGAGAGAGACAGCGGGCGACCAGATCGACTCTCGGAATCAGTCTGCAGGCGGCGCCTCACGACGTGAGGACCCCGATGACGACCGCGTCCTCGCGGTGAGTCAAACTGACTCACTTTATGTCGTCTCAGGGAAAACGGCCACGTCACCCTGCTCAGCTTCCGTGGCGGGTTCTACCAGTTCTACCAAACCCCAGGAGGTGGTAGTTCTGCGAATCTTTGAGTGCCGAGTCGAACCGTACTGACCGCCTTTGCTGTCCCGCCAGTCTCCACGTCGGGCTGCCCGGGCTGCCCGGTCCGCGCGGCCCCGCCCTGACCGAACACGACGTTTAAATTAAATTCCACCGGCAATCGGAATGACTTCTTCTCGGCGCGAGCTCTATCCGGCTAGCTAGCCTGCGTCCGATTGTGTCGGAGCCCCCCGCCCCGCCTCTTTTTACACCCGTTTCCTCGGCGGAAACACCCGCGCGGCCCCAAAAACCACCGCAACCACTCCAACCACCGGCCCGGAACTCGCCTCACGCACCTCCACCGCCCAAACCAACCCCCCCCCCCTCCCCCCGCTCCACTTTCGGAAGCAGCGGGAGGCACGTGGCCTTATATTGAGTCCGGCCTCTCCGGACTCTTGGACGTGCACTTTAGATTACAACCCGACAAATAAAAATAAGGACATTGGAATCAAAACCTTTACAAAGGAAATGTGTTATTAAAAACCTTAAAAATTTTATGAAATGATATTTTTCAAATGTTCAAAAAAAATTCTGAGAAAAAAAAAATTTTTGACACAAAAAAAACACTTTTTTATTCGGTAGTTTATAAATCCGTGTACACTCCACACGACCTGCGCCAGCTGCGCCCTGACCCTTCAAGGCCGGAGTCCATCTGTTGCATTATTAACCGCCCCGGGGCCGCGTGCTGCGTACGGCGGGGCGTACGGCGGGGCGCACGGCGGGGCTAGCCGCAGGTACACCCTTAGCCTTATCTGCCGGCCGTGACCCACCGTAAGCCCCGCACGCGTTATCGAACACGGCCGCGACTTCCTCGCGCAATTAGGCCGCCAGCGAGTTTATCAAACGAACCTCGAACGGCGGCTTCGACACCCCCGTGAGTGGCCCGCCGCCTGCGCCGCCTGCGCCCCGCAGTCACGCACACGTCTCATTTACTTCCTGTTTTTTCGTTTTCGGTTTTGCAGGTCGTAAGAATAGCCCCGGCTTGACGCCCGTGCGTCGCTCTGTCTCTCTCTGGGACTCGTGCGTCGTCCCGTAGGGTTGCGAGAGAGACAGAGCGACGTGGCCCTGGTCAGCACCAGCCAGAGGTGCAAGGTGCGTTACTGTCGAGGATCCTGCGCCTTGTTCGTAGCCTGCATTCCTCTTTCGGTTCGGCTCGGCTCGGCTCGGCTCCCATGAGGGATATTCGCAGAATGGGAGCCGAGGGTCGGTTAGGTCCCTCCCATTAGCTGTACACACCCGCTCATCAGCAGCCACGAGCACAGCACTGGCAACAACAAAGTAAGCCCTTCTAAAGTCAGCGGGCTGTTTCCTGTGTTGTGTTAAAATTTTTCGTTTAATATTTCATGTTTAAAAAAAAAACAAATATTTTAAAAAAATTAAATTTAAAAGAAAATATGATTTTTAGTGGGGGCTGTAAGGCCACTTCTTACCTAAAAATTCATTGGATAGAAACTGGCAGAAAAAAGCTTTTCTTTTCGCTCCGCCAGTTCAATTTGTACGACTCGGATCGACTAATTTTCTTCCCCCTGACGCCCACACCGTCAGGAACACGTGCCATTAGCGCACGCACCCATCTGGCCGATATTACAGTGCTGTCAGCCTCAGAATGAAGATCCTGCGCCGAGCAGGCCGGGGGAGGGGGGGAGGGGCATTGAACGAAGGAGGAAAAAAAGGTCATTCAGGCGATCTGTTCCCCTTCTGAGGGCGCCGCGGCCCCTGCTGCTCCCTTCGTTGGATTTAAGAAACAAATCAGCGGTGGATAGGGAGAAATTCGAGGAATAGCGGTACGGGCACCCGCAAAGGCGGTGCCCGTGATGAAATAGTAATTACAACAATTATTTTTTTCTTTGGAAAAAACATTGTTGTTTTTTTAACAAACTGTTGTCAGCAGGACGGTGCTGCTCCACCGGGCCTCACGGCCAAATTCATGCCTTTCGCCTTTGTGCCCCGCGATCCACAGCCGCGATTCAAAACGCAGCGGCCCTTTTCAGGCAAACTTTCGGCGCCGACGGGGCTTGGCCGGGCGCGGGCCGGTCGGAGCGAGCGGGAGGGCACGGCACAAGGCACGGCGGCAGGATGTGCCGCGCGGATAAATAGGCGAAAAACTATCCAAGGCATGTCCGGATGGCTCGGCCCGCCGCCGGCCCGCCCGGCCACATTGTGCCAACACAACGGCTGGAGTTGCCGGCCAGAAGTTGGGCCTCAGGCCTAGGGCAGGCCTTGGGCAGGCCTTGGCAGTCGTCGCCAGGTGGAAGTTTCAAATACTTGACAAGGCAGCCCCCCAGCACCCTTACTGGCAATGCAAGCAAGACGCCGTTTGCTGCCTTGGTTCGGGACCAGTGATGCCGCAAAGTGGGTCAAAACGAAAATGAACGATGAATTCACGCGCCCATGAAGGGTAGGTACCATTCCGCCCACCCCACCATTTCCCCCTCCCCTCTTCTCCCCTTTTCCACGCTCGTCATTCAAACTGACGGCCATCAGGCCTCTTATTGTTCTGGCCACCACACCCTGGAGCGGCTGGAGCCCCCCCCCCTCCCCTCCAGGAGGCCCCCCGACCGGAGCCCCGTCCGGCACCACAGGGCCCCGTGCGGGGCGAGTCCCCACACGAAGCAACTTCTGCTGACGCGAAAGAAAGGGCGTACCGCACGGCCGCCACGCCAGAGCCACGCCAGAGCCACGCCAGAGGCGGCAGTGGCATCCATTTGCATCTGCCCTGGACAATTCAAACTGGGCGACAACGCAGTAGAATTTAGCTTTGGCTCCGCTTTCGACCAACTTTGAGACGCCATCGCTCTCAAACTATTCGTGGTAAAGGCGTTTCCGAGGCGGAGCTCAAAAGAGACGCCACGGCGCCTTAACCACAGCTAGATTGAATCCAGTAGCCGCCCAAAATCAGTGAAAATTTTCGAGATTTACCTCGTGCGGCGTGAGGGGTCGCTACCCCGCGCTCCGAGTGCGTCGGCAAGGTGAGCCCCCGGGCGTCCCTGGCGCCTGGAGTAGCTTCGGTCCATTTCTTCCCTGACGTGCAGCGGACGGGCTGCAGAGGGTGCGGGGCGCGGCGGGGCGCGGCGGGGCGCGGCGGGGCGCGGCGGGGCGCGGCGGGGCGCGGCGGGGCGCGGCGGGGCGCGGCGGGGCGCGGCGGGGCGCGGCGGGGCGCGGCGGGGCGCGGCGGGGCGCGGCGGGGCGGCAGCACACCGGGGCGCACCGGGCGCAGCGCAAGTCTGCTTTCCAACGGCGCTCCGTCTCTCTCGCACTCGCGGGCCGTGCGCCGCGCACCGTGAGGGTGCGAGAGAGACAGCGCACAGGCCGAGTAATTCGCCAGCCTAATGTCCCTCATTTAAAGTTTAAATGAGGTATTTGCGCGAGAGGTGGGGGGAGAGGGGGAGAAGCACGCCGACGGCGGGGAGGGCGCACCAACGCCCCCAATTGTGTCCAATGACTGACGCGACGCGCCCGGCCTGTCACACACGTGTCACGCGCGTGTCACGCGCGCGTCACGCCACCGGAAGGCGGGCTGTTCCGGCGACGTCAACGCCGCCACGCGCTTCCGGATGCGTCCCCCGCGGGGTGAAGGGTGGAGGGCGCCGAAGAAAACGCGTCGCCCGCGCCGGGGCGCGAACCCACTCCTGTTTCCTCCAGCGGCCCCTCGCAGCAGAGTTCGCAACGGGGCTACTCTGTTTGTAGTGACCGCCATCTTGGCCACAGCCACTGACTGCCCGTCTGCAAGGAATCGGGGTTCCAGCCCTCGTCTTCCAGCGCCAAAGAAAAATTATTTATTCATTTTGTTTTTGTTTTTTGTTTTGTTTCTTGTACGAGATGCGAACACCGTTGCATGGCCATTTTTCCCTCCCCGCCTTCAAAGCCGGCAGGCCAGGCCAGGCCAGACGGTCGCATGGAGGCGAGCATGGCGAGGGGCAGCAAGGCAGCACGCGGTCGAAGCCAGCCTTGTGACATGCAGATCGGATTACTCGCGGATAGCCGGGCAGAGTGCAGCGGAGTGCCGAACTGCCGCACAGTGGGCCAGAAGACCGAAAGGCGGTGGACTAAACTCTCGACGCGTTTTGAGCTCCAGAGTCGCTAAAAGGGACTCGAACCGATCGAGTGACCCCACCAATGGATTGCTCTCCGAACAAGGAATCCATTGGTGGGGTCACACGGTCGGTTCGAGCCCTGTTTAGGGACTCTGGAGCTCAAAACGCGTCTGGAGTTTCGGCCGCCTCCACAGGTCTTCTGGCCCACTGTGCGCCCCTCTGTGCGCCCTCTGTGCGGCCGCGTCGCGCACCACTGGCCGCGCCTGGCCGCGCGATGTCGCGGTCGCCCCGTCACAGCTGCAGTGTTTGTTTTGTTAATGCACCCTCCATATTTGCCGGCCAGTTGGCCCCCGCCCCCACCCCCTGTCCAGGCCACCGCTAAAAGCGCGCGCGTCCTCCGCACGGTCATCCTGCCCCGACTCTTGAGGGGACGTTCGCCCCTCCGGTCCGCTGGTCAGTCGACCCGGCGGACTCTCTCTCACACACAGCACTGCACTCATCATTATCCGCCCGCGCGGACCGCGATCGGGATTCCGAGCCGCTGGGAGAGATCCATTACAGAACTGGAAAAATAGATTTCCATCTCGGGTAACCCCAGGTCTAAAAATCTTGTGTGGTTTGCGGGATCCTGTATCATTTTGCAGGATCCCGTCTAGTTTTACGAGATCTCGTATGGTTTTGCGGGATCCCTTAAGAACACCCGAGATCCCGGGAGGGTCGCACAGGATCCCTTAAGACCTTACGGGATCCGGTAAGGGTCACACAAGATCCCGAGAGGGTCATACGGGATCCCTTGGGTAGCCGGGATCCCGGGAGGGCTGCACAGGATCTCGAGAGGGTTGTACGGGATCCCGCACGCTGCCGAGATCCCGGAAGAGCCACACGGGATCCCGTGATGGTCTTGCGGGATCCCTTGTGCTGCCGAGATCCCGGGAAGTACGCACGGGATTTCAAATTTTGGTATGCTGTAACTCGGAAAGTTTTTAACATTTTAAGCCCAAATTTTGTATGGGGTATATTCGCTAAAATTCGCCAGTGCCATTTGAATTTTGTTGAAATCTAACAACTTTTTTCTGCTATCTCGAGAACCGCTGGAGTTATCCAAATTCTGACTGCAGATTTGGATAGATCTCGGTTCCAACCTCCTAGATGATTCAAACTTTTGATTCTATCTGCAGAAGAACTTGCATTTTCACGTCTTTATCTGTAATTTACAGGATCCTTTTGGTGGGTAAAGGATTCCTTTCCGGCATACGAGATCCCGTCCTGGCGTACAGGATCCTGTCCTACCGTACGGGATTTTGAAAATTCGTTAAAGGATCCCGTCTGTCCTTACGGGATCCCGTCCAACTCAGGATCCTGTATGGCTCGGGATCTCGTATTGTAGTACGGGAATCCCTTAACGAATTTTCAAATCCCGTATGATCGTACGAGATTTTTAGACCTGGGACATGCAGCACCGGACCGCCGAACGCGCTGCCGCCCAGAGGTAGGCAACCCATCCGTCACACCGCCACCCTACCCCCACCCCACCCCACCCCTTCCGCTCCCTGCCCCGGCAGCCAGTCACTTGTTGCCGTCTTAACCTCTGATTCGCACATCGCTCGGGAGTAAAACTCAACCAAAATACGTTTCGTTTCAAGCTTATACCTCACCGATGGTGCTCACAGTCGACCGGGGTGACCGGCAGAGACGAAGAGGGTGCGGGCAATCGGGCACTCAGGACAACACACTTCCAGCAATGAGTGCTCTGCAAGGCCAGTGCTGGTGTCGTGCGTCCACTCGCCGCGAAGGTGGGCCCCTCACTGGGCGGGCGGGCCGTAGATACACCCCAGGTTGGGGCTACTGTATCTATCCTGGTACGTATTTCGAGTTAGCACGCGCACGCCGGGTGCGCGGCGCGTCTTCGCCGGGCCAGCCCGGCAGCGAGCGATCTTCGGAGGGTTCTCGAAACATCAAGCGGCTGGTTCGTACCGCCGGTTCCATCCACACTGCAAATCATCCACATTGAGTCACTGCACTGGACACACGCAACACGAGAACGCTTGGAGGCGACGGTGATTGCGCAACAGGGGCGGGCCGCTTGCCGCCGCGCCGCCATCTTGGTACACTGACAATCATCCCTTTGATTCCGCAACCGAAGGGCCGATGTTTCACTCCGCGAAAGACACGGATCGCCACCAAGGCACTGCACTCGCGACGCACGCGCGACACAGTCGCAAGCGAAATGCGAACGAGTTTCGGGTCATTTCCTCGAAGAAATTCCGCGCGGGACCGAAGGCCGTAACAGCAACAGCCGGCAGCGCTAAACTTGCAGCGACTTGTCACTGCCGCCGCGACGCTACCAACGTGAACGCACAAAACAAAAAGTCGCGGAGTCCGTGGCGTAGTTTCGTTTCAAGAGGTATCGTTCCTTGAGCTGGACGCGAAAATGGATTCAACGTAAATGCCTGTTGGTTCGCTTTGGAAGAAATGTGTTATTTAGGAAGGACGAACCACCCGGCGTCGGACATGAAGGTTGGCAGTTATGTTTAAAAATGGCGGGAACTTTTAAAACTATTTTTAAAATTAATTTGACGGCAGTCGTATCGCGCCGACCATTGGTCCCAAGGGGTAAGGTGAAAGGCAGCGGAAGGTGCTTGACGCGTTTTGTCACGGACCTCATTTCGGACCGCAGCGCGGCGCAGAGCGGGGCGGGGGCCGTCCCGGCTGCCCACACGCACAGGCATTCGAACGTACCCCGGCCCCCGGCCGCCCCCGGCCGCCCCCTGCTTCCCGCCCCCGCCGCCAGAGGGCGCTGGCGTCACGTTGCGGCCAGGCGTCGCTCGGCTGGAATTTGCTCAGGGCACAATATTAGTGTACTCTTCTCATCCGGCCGGCCGCCTCTGCCGACCTGCGCTGGCATCGCACAAAAGTATTTTATTTACTTATTTGTTTATTTCGCAGGTGTGTCGTTTCGCCTCGCCTCTTTGCAGGTTGTGGTTGTGGCCGGGCTTTTTAGAGGGATACGGACACCCCCTCCCCTCCCCCTTGGCGCCAAATCGACTCCAACGTTTCACTTCTTCTTTCACGTCTCCTTCGCTGTCATCTTCCTCGGCCATCGCTCTTTCCTCCCCGCTTTTTACAGCGCCCTCCCCCTCTCGAGCAGACGACGCGGCTCTTTTAGCGGCCGGCAAACCCAACCAAAGATCTCCCGGCCGCTGCCTTTTGTTTTGTTTGCGCCGCTATTTGTTTATTTGCGAGTGTTGATTGAGTTTCCTTGTCAGCGCCGGCTTCGGCGAACAGGAGGGAGGGGGGGGGGCTGCGAGGAGGCAGTTTTCGCCAACCGAGATGAACATTTACCAAGGCGCCTAAATGAACCGACTTTGTTGACTCCGCATTCAGGTTAAAGAGTGTAACTGTGCCGTAGTCAATGGAGGCAGTGCGCACAGTGGGCGAGAAGACCGGTAGGCGGACAAAACTCTAGACGCGTTTTGAGCTCCAGAGCCGCCAAATGGGACTCGAACCAAACGTGTGACCCCACCAATGGATTGCTCTCCGAACGAGCAATCCATTGGTGGGGTAACACGCTCGCTTCGAGTCCCATTTAGCGACTCTGGAGCTCAACACGCGTCTAGAGTTTTGGCTGCCTCTACCGGTCTTCTGGCCCACTGTGGGGCGCCGCGCGACGAATGCCCGAGTGGCGCGGTTCGCTCGCGGATTCGTTCCTCCTTTTCCCGCCTTTGTGACACGGGCTGGAAAAACGGATGAAAAATCCGTCCTTTTGGCGCGCGGCGCGCTGGAGATGCCGGAGAAGTACGTCAAGTCGAGCCAATTAGTGCACCAGAAAGCCGACCGACTCACGTGAATGGACGCTTTCGGGAAGGCAGTGCTGGCATTGCCGGCAGTGCAGCAGTAGTGGAATACTTTGCTTTCGCCGGGAAAAAAGTTTATAATCCAAGTTTCTCCGCGTCCCCGGCGTGTGCTTGGAAGGACGGTGCAGGGAAAATTATTCCCCCCTCCCCCTTCCGGCCGCCGAGGAAAAGACAATCTCTTCTCTCCCTCAAAAAAAAATATTGCTGTAATGGAAAATAATTCATTGGAACCACATGATTGAGTGTGTGGTTGCAATGCAGTCCCCCGCGAGGCGCCGCTGCGCGGAGTATCTCCGGACGCTGGTGTCTCTGGGCGCCGGGAGTAGCGCCGTGGCACAGCCCGCCGCGCAAGGGGCGCAAATGAAACGGAAATAAAATTAAATAAGTTTATTGTGTCCCTGCTCAACAGGTAAACAATGCGGAACCGGTTCAGATGCAGTCGCGTCAATTGAATAGCTAGAGTCGAGTCCGTCCACACACTCTCAGGCAGCGTCGTCTCAAAGTCGCTCCTTCTGAGTGTGTTTGTTGTGCAGCGGGGAGTTTCCATCGTCAGGTCGATCGGCGAGTGTATCGCCTCTACCCCGCCATGCCCGTCCTGGAGGGCCTCTTCCTGGGGACGAAGCGGCAGGGGAAGCCCTCCTTCCTCTTGAGGATGATGTCGCCCACCAGCTTGAAGTCCTTCTCCGGCACGTCGGCGTGCACCTCCAGCTTGCGCAGGATGGTGGACAGGAGGATCTTGAGCTTGAGCATGGCGTACTTCCTCCCTGGAACCACGACGCGTTTGTGTTTTAGAGTGCCGTGGCCGTGGGGTAGGAGCACCCGCAGCACCGCAGTGGGCTAGAAGACCGGTGGAGGCGGCCAAAATTCTAGACGCGTTTTGAGCTCCAGAGTCGCTAAGGCCTCGAATCGAGCGTGTGACGCCACCAATGGATTCCTCGTTCGGAGAGCAATCAATTGGTGGGTTCACACGTTCCGTTCGAGTCCCATTTAGCGACTCAGCGCAAAGCGCGTCAGGAATTTTGTCCGCCTCCGCCGGTCTTCGGCTCCACCGAGGGACAACTCAGGCCAACTGACCGACACAGCTGCGGGGCCCCGCGCTGAACGGGATGAAGGCGTAGTAGTGCCTGTCGCCGCAGCGCTCGGGCAGGAAGTTGTCCGGGTCGAACTGCTCCGCGTTGGGGAACATGTCGGGGTCGCGGTGCAGCAGGAACGGCGGTATCACCACCGTCGTGGACTCGGGGACCACGTAGCCGGACGCTGCGCAGAAAGGCACGAATGGCAAAACAGAACCATGGGCGCGGCGCACGTTTCGAGCTCCAAAATCGCTAAATGGGACTCGAACCAACGTGTGACCCCACCAATGGATTCCTCGTTCGGAGAGCAATCCAATGGTGTCACGCTTTCGGTTCGAGTCCTGTTAAGCGACTCTGGAGCTCAAAACGCGTCTGGAGTTTCGGCCGCCTCCACCGGCCTTCTGTGGCCCACCCTGCTCACCGAGCCTGACGTTCTTGCTGACGTGCCGCGCGATGAGCGGCACTGGCGGGAACAGGCGCAGCGTCTCCATGATGCAGCGCTCCAGGTACTTCATCTCCAGCGTGTCCTGGAAGGACGGCGGCCGGTCCGAGTCCCCGAAGATCTCCCGCAGCTCGGCCACGCAGCGCTGCTGCACGTCGCGGTGCACGCCCATCAGGCACAGGAAGAAGCTGCTGGCCGCGGCCGTCGTGTCGTGGCCCTGCATCAACCACAGTGAACGGCCGGAAGTGACAAAGAGTGACCAAACACGCATTCATTTATTTAATTTAATTTTTCCGAAGGTATTGCTGCTGGCTCACCTCGAACATGATGGTGGTCACCTCCTCCTCCACCTCCTTCTCAGTGAGGGCGTTGTCGTCGTCGGCGGCGTCCAGCATCTGGTCCAGGAACAGGACGCGCTTCTTGAGGCCTGCGGGTCAACGGAGGGCGTGAGCAGGCAGCGACGACATCCCTCCCTCCGTGCTTCCAGTGTCCGTGCCCCTTACCGTACTCGTCGTCCAGGTCGTCCCGGAGCCCCGCCGACTGCCCGTACGAGATGCCGGTCTCCTCGGGGTTCCTGGCGGCGGCGTCCGCCCTGAGGGCGTCCGCGTCCTCGGCCAGGGCGCGCTTGTACAGCGCGTCGCGCAGCCCGCTGGCACGCTCCGCCCGGCGCACCCGGAGCACCTGCGGCACCGCGTGCGGCACGCCCACCATCACCGTCACGACCGCCATCCAGCCCATCCAGAGGCCCAGCTCTAGCAATTTGTTCTCCCAAGCACGATTGACGCTCACCAACATTGTATTTTTGGTTAAAGCATTGACTTTCCCTTTACATTTTTTCTGGTTAAAAATATTTTTGGTAAAAAAATTTGCTTTAATATTTTTTTGGTTAAAAAAAAATCTTTTGTTTAAATTTTTTGGTTAAATTTTTTTTAGTTAAATTTTTTTGTCAAAAATTTCTTGTTTACTCTTTGTTTGTTTTTGTTTTCTGCCTGCACTGTACCAGCCGGGCTGGTCTCCGCGCGCTGGTCGCGTGACGGCCGCAGTTTGGGCCAAGCAGGCGATAATTGGTGCACTTAGTCGGCAAGGTGCGCGTTACGCGGCGTTCCGCGGCGTTATACCTCTCTGGTCTGGTCGTGGATGGTGTCCAGCAGCCGGCGCTGTTTTCTGCCCTCACCGGACAGTCCGAACAGGAAGTCCCACCACAGCCAGGGGCTCAGGGCGCGCCGGTGGAGCACCGCGCACATCCTAGCCGAGAGGGTGACATTAGTTTGAGTTGGCCAACTTTGCCGAAAGCTTTGGACACAACTCGGCTTACTTGACTACCGCCATGGCGTACTCGAAGGTGTTCTTCTGCGTATCGCGGCGCACCCCCATGGCCGTCTCTGCGAACATAAAACCGTTAAAGCCAATGTATCACTTTGCTCGATTTTCTCAAGGGGAATGAGTACCCAGGAGCATGTCGACGGTGGCCTCGGCCACGTAGTCGTGGATGTCGATGGTCCTGGCCGTGACGGCCTCCAGGCGCCGGCAGAGCATCTCGCTGTTGCGGTGGAACAGGTGCACGAACTGCTTGAGCACGTGCACGTGGAACGTGGGCGCGATCAGTTTCCGGTGGGACCGCCAATGGTCACCTGCCGGAGAAAAACAACAAGTTTTTCATCGTCGCCCAAAAACACTGTTTTTGTTGTTGTTGCATTTTGAACTGACCTTTGCTTATGAGCAAGCCGTCGCCGAGCCATGGCTGGAAGAAACGGTACTCCTTGGCTTTCTCGTTGCACTGCGCGCTGCTGAGAATCACCTTAACATAGGAACAGTTCCGTCAGTCTTGCCCTGGCAGGGCGAGCTAGACGAGCTGGCCGGGCCAGCCTTACCTCCACGTCCTCGGGGCTCCACACCGCGACCGCCACTCTGTGCAGGGCCATGATCTTGGCCACCCTCCGCGGGTAGTGCTCCGACCGTCGCCACGCCTCTTGGAACACCCAGTCGAAGCCTGCGGGAGTGTGAACGGCGAGGGTTCGTCATTGCGTCGCCATTTGCCACGTCCGAGGCCAAGTCCCCGCGAAGCGCGAGCACTCACCCCGCACCGCGTGCCACAAGAGGTACAGGTTGCCGATGACGGGGTACACGTAGGGCCCGGGGATCTTGTGCGCGAGGGCGAGTCGCTCCCGGAAGGCGACGCACAGCCAGGCGTACGCCAGGGCGACCACCACGCCGACGAGCGCGACACTGGCGACAACCATGGTGGCGGTGGCTCCGTTGGAGTGCTGCGCAGTGCTGCGTGCTGAATGGCCCGCGTCGGGACGGGCTTCGGATCGGACTGAGTCGCCCCCGGGCCGGCACCGCGTACTTAAAAGGTGCGGAGGGGGAGGGGTCGGCGTCGGCGCTTTGGAACCAAACACACACGTGGCTGGGCCAGAAGCAAGTAGTAGACGACATGTCGAACACTACGATGGTTTAGTTGCAACTAGGTCGTGTACCTCTGAAGTGTTCTTCCTGCCTCCATATCTCCAGAAAAAAAACTTCTCTGAATCAGCCCACGATTCACGCAACCCACGATTCACGGAAAGTTGACCGCTTCACTCAACTACCTCCGCATACTCTGCATAGATGACGTTTCGATCAGCCAATCAGTCTCTAGCAGGGCAAGCATAGTGACGTCATCGACGGCACAGGAACGGGTCCTTGCCTCACTTTTGGCTTGACTGATCCATTCATCCATTTCATTCGGCGGCCGGGCTCCCGCCCTCGTGTCGGCGGTCGTTTGTTTTGGACCAGAGGTCTCATTGGGATCGGAAACCCAGGTCTTTACTCTTAACTGTTCCCCCGAAAAGCGGTCTTGACCCCAGCTCGGTACCCACAGGCCAGGACAAGCCTGGACCAGGGCTTCTCAGCCCGACGCGTCTTTGAGGCAGGTTCGTTGTTCGATTCCAGCCAGAGTCATCCGATTTTTGGCGGCCTTCGTTTCTTTTTAGTGTTGCTTTCGCGTCGGGCTTGCTTTAACGCCTGTGAGGTAGGCCACCATTCCGACCTGTAGCGCACTGGTGTGGAGATGGCGGCCTACCTTGCCCCTGCCGTCGTCACGGCGGCGAGGTAGCCCGCCATCTCCACACCGGTGTGTTGCGAGACTGAAGGGTTGCCTACCTCGCAGGCGCTTCAAGGTACCCGAAACGTAAACGCTGTCAGTGTCTACCCCAGTTGTGGGGCTTTACCCGAGACGACCGTCGGGCGTTGCGGACCGTCTCACAGTGGGCCAGAAGACCGGTGGAGGCGGCCAAAATTCTAGACGCGTTTTGAGCTCCAGAGTCACTATAAATGGGACTCGAACCGAACGTGTGACCTTACCAATGGATTCCTCGTTCGGAGAGCAATCCATTGGTGGCATCACCCGTCCGGTTCGAGTCCCATTTAGCTACTCTGGAGCTCAAAACTAGAATTGTTGCCGCCTCCGCCGGTCTTCCCACCCACTGTGCGTCTGTGTGTGTGGCCTAGCCCACAGGCGCTATACTATCGCAAGCATTGCTCTAGGATAGTCTTTGCCGAAGCCACACGACAAGGCCGCGAATTTGGGGCGTTCCTGAGTGGCACGTGTGGAGAGCATGCCGAAGGAGCACGCGCGAATCCGGTCTCTGTCTCGGACAGCTTTCACACAAAAGCAAACGCTGCAATATGCATCGCCGTTCCCACGCTCGGCTGGCTATTGCCCGCTTCTTGCCGCTTCGCCTGCAGTCCCCGATGCACGAGTTTTTGCAAGGCGGTGTCGCCCGCCTGCGTGCTTTTAAAAACGTTACGTAACGTACAGGTCTAAAAACAAAAGCTGGAAAAAAATTTGCGTTGAAATTTACCGTTCCGCCAAAAATTGATTGGTAAGTCGATGCCCCCCGAGTGTGAAGTAGCGTAAATGCCTCCGGTTTAGACCGTACGCTCCGTGCGTCACTATAGTGACGCACGCGACGCACGGACTCGCTGCACTACTGTATTTTTGTTTATTATCGTTATACGCGTTGTGCGTACGGGACCCAAACCGGCCAGGTCGGCGTGAAAGGCCTCGTAACAAACAATGCTCTGTCTGGGCCTGGGCTGGGCGCGTCCTGCGTGACTCATGTGTCCAAGTTGGATTTGGATGTCATTTCATTGCGTTTTTATTTTCACCAATTTGATCAATGTCGGTTTTATTAGGGATTTTAAAAAAATTCTACTGTGTTTCTTTTTTCTGCGATTGGTTTTCGGAGGATCAACGCCACCACTCTACGAGAAATATATACAGCAGCAGCCTTTTTTTTTGTGTGTGGGGTTTTTTTTTCAACGAATTTGATTTTTAGACCAGGTTCCGGCGGGTGACGACCTGCCACATGAACTGCACGCGCTCGTACCACGTGATGGCCGTGTTCATGAGGAAGTTGAGGGTCATGTTGCCGACGAGGCGCGGGCGCACCGAGTCGCAGCGCTGGGCGCGCTTGAGCAGGAACACGAGCAGGCGGCGCGCGGCCGCGTCCAGGTACAGCCACTCGCAGCGGTGCACGGCGTACACCACGCCGCCGCTACCGCGCGACAGCTTCTCGCCCAGGATGCACAGCCAGGCGTAGCTCATGATGGCCACGATGCCGGACAGCAGCGAGCGCGTGCTGGGGCCCTCGAAGAGCGCCTGCAGCGCGCACACCATCACGGCCGTGTTGCCGCCCCAGTACACGGACGACAGGAACGGGCTGTACAGGTCGTTGAGCTCCTGCAACCGGCCGGCCAGGCGAGGCGGTCAGTCATTGCGCCTGGGTCCAGAGGCGGCCGGAGGGGAGGCCAAAGCAACACTTTTCGCCCGCGTAGGAGAAAAGTGATGATTTTGCCCTCCTTTCAGGCGGCTATCTACTAGTGATGATGCACAGGTCAGAAGACCCGCGCAGACGGTTTCTAGACGCGTTTTGAGCCCCAGGGTCGCTAAATGGGACTTGAACCGAGCGTTCACCGGTGGTGGCGGTCAAAATCCCGGACGCGCTTTGACCCCAGAGTCGCTAAATGGGACTCGAACCGAACGTGTGACCCCACCAATGGATTCCTCGAGCCCCATTGAACGACTCGGGAGTTCAAAAGGCGCTGGTCTTCTGGCAAATCCAAGGTGCCCCTCACCTTGCTGAGGTCGAGCACGGCGCGGTGCAGGCGCGCGCTGCGCTGCACCTGCTCGAACGACGTGGCGGCGATGATGTCGTTGTGCAGCATGCGGTACATGGCGACGATCTTGGTGCCGCCCTCGGCGTGGCAGCACTGCAGCAGTACGATGCTGAGCGCCACGGGCAGCAGCGTGTAGCTCAGCACGGCGTACTCGGCGAAGAAGGCGACACTGTAGGCACTGCGCCGCCCGCCGTGCGGCAGCACGCCGAAGAAGGCCTCGCCCGTGGCCAGCGGCGTCACCACCATGGCCAGCGCCAGGCTGCCCATGTTGAAGAAGGAGAAGATGAAGAGTGTGCGGCCCAGGCGCATGCGAAGCCGCAGGTCGCGCACGTGCTCCAGCGTCACGTTCGTCTCCAGCTCCGCTGCAGGGGAAGAGTGGCGGTGAGAAGCGCACAGTGGATTTGCCAGAAGACCGGTGGAGGCGGCCAAAACCCTAAACGCGTTTTGAGCTCTAGATTCGCTATGGGACTCGAACCGAACGTGTGACCCCACCAATGGATTCCTCGTTCGGAGAGCCATCCATTAGTGGGGTCACACGTTCGGTTCGAGTCCCATTTAGCGACTCTGGGGTCAAAGCGCGTCCGGGAGTTTGACCGCCACCACCGGTGGCCCACTGTGGAGCGGGGAGTGCACTGTGAGGGGGAGGACGCTCACAGACGACGTGCTCCGTGCGCTCCAGCCAGGCGATGAAGGCCGGCACGAAGGTGGGGGTCATGCCGCTGAGGAAGTACACGCCGGACAGGTACACGAAATCCACCACGATGGGCAGCAGGCCGAGCAAGTTCCTGCACAAGCCGAGCACGTGTAACACTCCCTGGCGGCGCGCGCGCTGGCGCCTGCCGACGGCGGCTACCTGTCCAGGATGTGCTTGACGGCGAGCACGAGGCTGAGCACGGCCTGCAGCACGGCGAGCGGCCTCATGAGCGGGGCCTTGGTGGCGGCGATGAGGACGTGCACCGCCTGGCCGTGCGGGTGCTTGCCCCACGCGCCCTCCAGGACATGCCGCGCGCGCCGGACGTACCGCGACACCACGTAGGCGGGCTCGGCCTTCACGTCCTCGTCGTCGTTCTCGAAGTCGGAGTCTGCAACAAGCGGCGTGCCGAGCGGCGTGCACCCCGACTGGCTCCGCCTCCCCCTCGCCCTCAAGATCCCCAGTCCCGCGCACCGTCGTCGAGGACCGGGCTGTGCTCCGCCTCCAGGGCCTCCAGCTCCACGTCGTCGTCGCCGTCCATGGTCAGGGGTCCAACGCTCGGTCCACCGCGCCTCCAGGCTGCAGGCCGACTGGGTCGCCGACTGGGTCGCCGCCTAGAACCACTTTCGCATGTCGCGGCCGGAGAAGTTCGCAGTCATCGGCCATCCATCAATAATTAACCACTGCGCGCGACCTTCGGGTCGGTCGATGAGATTTGCCTCGAAAAATTAAGGCAGGTCAGATCGCCAGCTGTCTCTTCAGAGGCTTGACCCAGAGGAGGTTGACGACCGACCAGAGATCGTTACCTCGCGCTGTTTCAAATATTCGCGTGTGATGCAAGCTCTGCCAATTGACAAGTCAAAAAAAAAAGTTCATCCGAGATCGGCAAAACCGTAGTCTAAAACCACCCTTTATCTTACCAGACTCACGTTGAACGTTGCCGCGTAAAACAACAACAACAACAACAACAACAACAACAACAACAAACCGATGCAGCTGCAAGGCCCGACCAATCCACTGACCTGCCAGCGACGCTGTTCAAAATTCCCGCTTCATCTCCCGCCACTCCACCTCCCCACCCCACTCCACGTTCAAATATGAAAAATTAGTGCTGCAGTGCGAGCCTCAAAACCAAACACTACACTTGCGTGCAGCCAAAATTTTTAAACCTTTACTCGCATTGTTGGTTGTTGCTATCATGAATGCTCTAAGAGCTCTGGTATTAAGAAACGCAAACATTTCTTCTCACTTGGTAAGTAACGTGTGCCTTGAGCGTCTCAGACTAAAGAAAATGTGACGACTGGAAGCAAAATTAACCTCAATTGAGTATTCTTTTTTTGACTACTGATCAAATCTTTTTCAGAAATTGATATGTGGGCGTGAAAGCATTCCTGCTGCTTCTTTCGCGACAGAAGCTCCTTTAGATGTCGAAGAACCTGAGATCCCCGACGTTCCTGAGAGCACCGATGGATTTGTTCTTCCAGGACGCAAGCATGTTTACGAACCAGGATATTTAGATGTGAGTATGACTGAATAGTTGCATATGTAGTTTCAAACTTTTCGTTACCCTAAAATATTACTGTTGTGTACCTTGGATTTTCAAATCGCTTTGTTTGCCTGCTGAATTACCAATAATCTACACAACTTTGTCTTTGATTTGCAGAAACTGAAACCCGCTATTCCGCCTTATGATCTAATTGACATAGAAATGAAAGGCTATGATTTTGCAGTTCTTGAGAATCTACAAAGTATAGTATGCAAACTATTAACCGCCTCAAATATTGATGTAATTGATGGGTAAGTATATGAACAGCTCTTGTTTTTGGCACCCATCATAATAATTGCCTAGTAAATACTCGTTTAATTCAGCTGGGCAGTGCGTGCTGAGTCATGGCACATTCAGCGATTTGAACCAAATTCATCTAAAGTAGCAGGAGAGTTCAATATGAAAGAATATAAGAGAATGTTGCAGGTAAGCTTTGCTGGTTTGACTTAGAACGTCTTTGTATTGAATATCTGCAATTGCCTTCTTCTATATTGGTTTTCGTTTTCTGTTTTAGTTGGCTGATCTTCCAGCAACAAAATTGGGTCTCGTCATTGAGCTGCTACAGAGTGTCGCTCCCCCCGGTGTAACGTGCTCAGTACTGCAGCACTCTGAACAAATCGAGAAAGATAAATATATTCCAGACATGGGAATAAAGGCTTTACAGGAACAGTTGGACGAACTTGGAGGCCCCTCCAAACTGGCACTTCAAAGAGAAAGAGAAGCCAAATACAATAAATTAAAATAATGCTTGTATGTGGTGGCTTGGTAAAGTGTAATAAATGTTAATTATCTTTACCCTGTTTCCCATTTATTTCATTGAACGAACAATGCTTCGTTTTTCTTGAATAGGCACAAGCATGCCTGCAATGGGGATTTCTCCAATCCATTCTTTTTCCTCCGCAATGCAGACGACAATAGCAGACGACACGTACTGTACTCATCGCGCGATTTTTCATACGGGGTGCGCTGCCCGTCTAGCAGACGACGTCAGAACAAAACAACAGCACAGCAGAAGCCTCGCCTCGATCGCGCTCGCGCAGCACAGCAGCCATCACCCCGTGTCATCTCTGTTTTGATGCGGATAGCGTCACCAAATTATGTATTGATTCGGGCCATGGGGTAGAGCCGCACGCTATTCTCTCCTTCTCTTCATGTAACCTTCAAACCCCCATCCAGGCTATGAAGAGGTCAAAAGGTAGGCAGAGTTCCTCGCTGCGCTACTCGGTCCGGAGGGGCCTGCGCGAGATCAAAATACTGCTTCTGCTTGAACGGGTACTCGGGGCGATTCGAATGATGTGAAGGGATGACTCCTTCTTTCATGGCTTCGCAATAAGGGCTCAGTTTCGACAGTTGTTTCTCTCATGGAATTTTCGGTTTCTAATGTCATCACACTTTTCCATTGAACAAACCACTGGCCAATCGTCACTTTTTCAAAACCAACTTTTGTGTTTATTGTTGTTTTATTTTCAGATAGAGTTGCTATGCTCTCTCGCTGCGTTGGTGAAGCAGCACTCCTGCAAACTCTACCATGCAATTCAGATAGTGTCACTTGTTGTGACTTTGGTGTCAATTTCCTTTTTGCAGCTGGCTCGAGGTGAGACTTGTAATTTATAGTACGACTTGCTTCACACTGCTTAAAGTTTTAGTATCTTAGTGTAATACATGCATTTATTTGACACTCAGTGAGAAGATTGTACGAGTATGGGAATGGGTCAAAGGCTCTGGCTTTGTCGAAGCGTCTTTTTCCCATTTAGCTGGTCACCGATATGCCATTACAAGCGTGCGTTTTTCTCCTTTGGGAACTATGTTGGCAAGCTCCTCATCAGATGGAAGTACAATGTTGTGGAACACAAGGGTAAGCAGTGTTGGAAGGGAAAGAACGGTCATCTCGTCGATTTTTGGTGCACATAAATTAAATCTTTGTATTGGTTACAGACTGGCGTTCGTATTCATACATTTGTTCAAACCAATGGTTGTGCTGTACGCCTTAGTATTTTTGCTCCAAACTCATCATTCCTTGTAAGTGCTGGTGATGATGGTGGAATATGTGTTTGGGACATTTTGAGGCGTGCGTTAGTAAGGTAAGTTACATAGGTTGGAAATTTTTTTAAAAATCAAATTCAGAAAGAAAATTGTTTAAAATTCTTCTGTTTAGGTCTGTTCAAGCTCATGATGCTACTATTCAAGCTATGTCATTCAGTCCTGATTGTAAATATCTCTTAACATCTGACACTGTTGGTATCCTTAAGTTGTGGAAAGATTTGATTGAACCCACTAGTGATTTGGTTGAGGCTCCAAGTACATCAGACTCTACTGATACCCTAGTTTCTATTGTGGAGGATGCACATGATCTTGGAGTCACCGGGTCAGATTTTGCTTCAATTCAAGAAACGCCAGGTTGGCCTCTTGTTAAATTTACTTAATGCTTGTGCTGAATTTGGAACCTATCTTTTTGTCTAATATTAACTGTAAAAATTATCTTTTCTCAGCTGACAATGTCCTTGCGACCCGTTACACATTGGCAACTTGTGGGAACAATCATTTGGTAAAGGTATGGTCATTTGTCGTAGTGCATCCCTCTAAACAGTGGAACCCTCCGCACTCTCCAGCATCAGGATCTGGAAGGCAGAGTCTGGTTCCAACCCCCGAACTGGGAAGTCCAGTCAGCCCAAACAGCCTGGGTCCTCGAAGAGAGAATAGTTTTAGGATAAGGGATAAGCGAGAGAGCAACGAAAGTCTCCGGAGAAGAGGAAGCAGTATCAGGAGGCGACACAAGCATTGTCAAGTTTCTCTCAAACTGACTTTGGAGGGGCATGGATCTGATGTGACATGCGTCAGATTTAATGCAAGTGCCACTCGCCTTGCATCTTCTTCACTTGATAAAACCGTACGATTGTGGGAAGTAAGTGTCCCCTTTTCTTCGAACCATTTCGACAATTTTTCTACCCTGTACCTTCTTAGCTATGACACTGATGTTTACTGCTTTTTTACCCTCTCCTCTATCATCAGATTCCAAGTGGCACCTGTCTTCGGGTGTTGGAAGGTCATACAAGATATGTAGCTTGCTGTGCATTTTCCCGTGATGGATCTCTGCTTGCATCTGGTATAACAAAAAACATATAGAATGGATTTTTCAACTATTTTCAAATTATTGTTGTTTTTACATTTTAATGCTGTTTTTAATTACAGGCTCAAATGATAAAACTATCTTAATGTGGGATGTGAAAGGAAAACTGTCTTTGGAAACTGACCTGGCACCATCCTTGAGCGCTTTTCGTGATAAATTATCAGGATCTAGCTTTGACAGTACTTGCGGACCTGTAAGTTTTTTTTCAAGGGCACACTTTTTCTTTTACCATCTAGTTTTCCCAACATATTAATAATAAATATTTTCAGCCTGATGCGTCAGTTCTGGAGGGAGGTCCAAAATCCTCTGAGTCTCATGCCACACTCCGTGAAGTCCAACTCTTGCAACGAATTGAATGTCCACATGGAGCAGTCAACACTTGTGATTTCTTTGGCAATAACTTGTTGGCCTTCGGAGGAGGGTAAGTATACATAAAACTTTTTTCTACATACATATTAATTGTTCAATTACACTGGTTTTTGCATACTTTTGTTAAATACAGCGATAAAATGGTTCATATTTACTCCAAAATTGATGGAGGTCTGAGGTTTCAAGAAGCTGAAAATGCTTCTCCCATTGAAGCTCATGCCTTTGCTGTGAACCAGGTAGAGTTTTCTCCTTGTGGAAAATATGTAGCCTCATGCTCTGCTGATGGATGTGCAGTTCTCTGGGATACTGAGGTAAGTTTCACAAAATCAATTAGTCTGTGTTGTGACTCACATTAAAAATAGGCTGAGTTTCTAACTGTGCTTCTCAACATTTGCAGACTGGCAAACGGGTGCCTGGTAATTTTGGGACTGGTCGCAGTGCTATTAGAACTTGTCGATTTTCCCCTGATGGCAAACTTCTTATTTGTGCTGGTGATGATCAGACAACCAGTGCATGGCGAACGGACACTGGAGAACTTTTCATGTAGGTTTACATATCAAGTACAAGGTCACAAGACTAACCTAATCTGAAGTTTATTTTGATAATGTTTTTATTTATTCTTGTTATCTCCAGGTCTGTAGAAGGGCACAGTGAAGCTGTTACTGCTTTGGCCATCTCCCCAGACAGCCAGTTTTTAGCCACCGCCTGCAGTGCTGGGCATGTTCGAGGCTGGGCCATTGTGTCAATTTGGGACCAATGTTTAATGTTGCAGGAAGATGCCCATGATCTGGGCGTTCAAAGCTGTGATTTTTCTCCATCAGCTGGAATGTATGGTATGTATGGCCTGACATTTGACATTAAAGGTTTTTATCAAAGATCCCATCCAAATTGTTCTGAATTGCTCAGGTTCTGAGAGCTATTTGTTGGCAACTTGTGGCAATGATTCTATGGTAAAATTATGGAAAGTGCCCAAGGACATTTGTGCTCCACCCACACCAACTTCTCTGTTGCTGAGTGCACCGCCAGCCCCAGCCAGCCCGCTACGTTCTCCCAAACCCCCTCCAGGAGCAAAACTTGTGCGCACCTTTGTTGGTCATGGGGGAAACGTAATGTGTGTACGTTTCACTCCTGATTCTGGGGAATTTTTAGTTTCTACAGCCTCTGATTCTACAGCTCGCATATGGAGTGTTGTAAGTTTCTGAAGTAAATTCAAGACTCATATTTTTCATGATCTGTAAATGGACATTTTGTTAAAAAAAAATTTTCTTCAGCACTTGGGAGATTGTCTTTTTGTGCTGGAAGGACACAAAAAACATGTAACGTCATGCACATTTTCATCTGATTCTTCTCTTCTAGCTACAGGTATGTGAAGTCAGATATGTCCTATATATGCCCTTGCAATTTTGGTTTTTGTTTATTTAGTGAATTATGATTAATTTTAATTTATTTGCTTCAGTTGTTTTCTATTTGTTGGGCATGCTTTATCATCTTTTGCTTCAACCCTTTTTTTAAGAGACTTCTCGGTAAGTCTTTGTGATGTCATGCTATGTTAGTTTTTATTTATTTCCGTTTTCTTTTATGCACATGTAATATTATTTTCGGTTTGGCATTTCCCTTTTTACTTTGAATGCGTAACAGATAGATCCTAATCAACTTTTTTTTTAAATAACAGGATCTCTTGACAAATCTCTGATTTTGTGGCTCCTTCCTGATCATCTTGTGTACCAGAGTGTCGCTGCTTCTCGTTTACGTGGTCAACCACTTTATGTATGTAACCTAGTTTGTAGTCCATTACAACTCATTACTTCTGTTTTTTGCACTAATATTGTCTTGTCCTTCATAGGCTCTCGACTGGACTCCTGATGATGTAATATCGTGGCTAAAGCGTTCTCTCTCATTTCCTATTGATCCATCTATTTCTGTGGCAGAAAATTTAGATGGTTGTCAGATACTCACGCTACCAGAAACTGAAGTTGCTTCCATTTTGTCCATAGGTATAGCTTAATTTTGATTGTTCTTCCTGCTAGACATGTATTTTGGCAATGATCAGATAAGTCGTTTCTACAAAGAAATTTCATAAGGCATTTTTCCCCTTCTTTAGACAACCCAGACCAAATTCATGAATTGACATTGCAGCTGAAGTGGTTACGCCATGAAGAACTTAATATATGTCGACCAGAAATAGCGAGCAACTTTGATGTCCCACACGAGTTTCTATGCCCCATAACAAGGGAAGTTATGAGAGATCCTGTTGTGTGTGCAGGTACGTCGCTTGTAGGGAATTTTGTAACTTGTATTTATGTCACATTGCCACACTACACATTGTTTTGTTTATTTTCTTAGATGGTTTTACCTATGAACGAGCTGCTATTGAAGAATGGTTCCTGAGTGGAAAGTTGACGAGTCCCATGACCAACTCAACATTGGCAAGTCTTGCGTATCGGCGTCATTCCCAGCTGAAGCGTGCCATCTCTGAATTTTTATATGATGATTCCTCAGATCCTAATGACACTGAGTAGATTTTTTGGTGTTTGCCAACCAGAAAGAGGTGGTCAAAAATAGATCTATTCAATTGCAAGTCAATAATTTTAAATGGATTTTACATCAAATCTTTGTTGAAGTTACACCAAACCACCCTTTTGTGACTAGGTTTACCTAATGTTTTGGTTTCATGACATGTTGAAGTAAATTTGTAATCTTCTATCTAAACTGCTTAATATCAATGCAATGCAGTTTCATGTTTACTTTTTCATGTCTCAGCCAATGGGCTTAGAAAATAATCTATTTTTTGTTGAGCCTTCTTTATATTTGTGCCTGTGATAATGTGTGCCCTTTTTGTGTTTGAAAAATCCTATAATGTAAGCAAGTTTTCCGTAACTTGTTGGAAAATTTTAAAACCGTTTGCACCACCCCTCCAGTATTAGCCTACACTTACCCTTTCACATGTATTTGGTAACAGTACTAAGTATTTATATATGTACATTCGATGTGTTTCTTTGTTGCTCTTTTTTTCAATTGTTAATTGTGAGCATGGCCATTCGCTCAATTGTTTATGTGATATCCTAATTTAATGTTGATTCAGTCCTTGGATGGACACTATGTTGTAATAATGGTGCTCCCTAATTTTTTGTTAGTTGTTAAGTGCCTTTTTTTTTTTTTTTTTTGTTCATACCAATATCTCAAATTAGTGAATATTTAAAAATATTGACTGCCAATTGATGCTGCAGAGGGTGACCCGCTCGCGCCGGTAGATCGGAAAGTAGTCAACACTTGATGCACTTGCCAGCAGCGCGCCAGGGGCCGATGGGTGAAGCGGTGAGTGGTTCACTTTCAATCTACCGGCGGAGGCGGGCCACCGCACGGGCCTCCCTGTGCCGTTGCATTGCACTTACCAGCAAAATGACTATTATTTAAGTGTTCTCTACTTCTCATTGTCTATGTCATGTTACAAGTTTGATCAATTATATCTTCCTCACAAGTTTATGAGCGAGGGAGTTCTCCCTCCAAATATTAAAATTAACAATTCTAAATATCTTGCATATTAGTTGAAGTTTAATTCCCGCCTCTTTAAATTTTCATTCTATCTTCATCCATTGTGAATTTTGAAAACATTATTTAGAACCATAATTTATTCAACTAAATTGTCTTTTGAATTAATGCGCACCTTTTAATTACATAGTCTTTCACCTTTAAAAACAACCCTTGTCTATAAAAGGGCTTAAATAGCAAGTTGTGGATTATTACTACTGGTAAGTTAAGCTGCGGATGTCCAGTGCTGTTATACTTATTCTATTGATTTTATCTTTGTAATTTATCCCATATCTTGCAAATCCTAAATATTAAAAATATGACCATGTACAAGATTATCTTAAAAATGATAAATTACCGATTTTGTGCAGACTTTAGCGTTTTCTTCAGAGATTGTCGCGATTCTGTATTTCCGCAGGCAATCGGCGCATTGTGCAATCTATGCAACTAAAAAAATATAAACTGTGCACGCAAAAAAAAATCAAGGATGTAAACTTTTTGTGTTGTTGTTATAATTACTGACCGACCAAGGGACCATTGTTTTCTGAAAGTTAATTATTTGAAATACAGCTTAACGGAAAGGATGAGTCTTAATTGTTGCTCAGCGCGGGTTGCCTACCCCGTCCACTCAACTCTTGACCGTTGCCACTGGCAATGCCAGGACCCTCGACGACCACGACTCGAGTCCTCAAGCGGACGGTAATCCCGATCGTGAAGACTGATTCCGAGAGTCTTTTTCGTCGCTGTCTCTGTCGTGAGGCGCCCTTTATAGGTGCGAGAGAGACAGCGACGAAGATCACTCGGAATGAGTCTGCTGGTTCCGAAAAAAAGAATGGCCAGGTGCAGTGGCAGGCAGCGCGGCGTGAGCGACCTCACGTATACCCGTTTCTCCGCCTGCTTCACGGGATTCTCAAAGAGAGATAGCGGTAATTAAACATCGATAGCGGGGGCGGGGCACTCGTTGGATGTCCAACGGCGCTACTTGTCTTTGGCACGTAGCCCTCCCTCTTAACCGTCCTTGTGTTAACGCTCCAACGGTCTGTCGGGCTCCGTCTGCCGCACCATGAGGACGTCCCTAGTTGTTGGTGAGTGTCCGCACCCGAGTATAGCAGGAGCCACTCACTCAGGGACTTCCCCCAACAACTTCCACAAACCTTTGACTGGAGTTTGAGCCGCAAAAAGCCACCGACTGACCTAGGCTAGTGCGTGTTTCAGCCGTTTCAGCGGCCCTGGTGGCTTTGTGCGCGCTGGCGCTGCCCGTCCGGGCGAAGGCTGCCCTGGACGCCAAGGGCGCCGCCGAGCAGTGTGTCTGCCAGCTCTCCGACCCGCGCCGACCGCTCCAGCTGGTCCGAGGCGCGGACCAGGTGTCACGCTGCGAGAAGGGGGAGTACTGCAACTGCGCGGCCAAAACCGTCGCGATCTGCGACTTCAGTTTCATGGAGGAAACGTTCCGGTTCAACGAGGAAGAGCAGATGTGTGACTTCCGCGTGGACTGCCAGGCTTTCTTCGACCGGACGACCGTAAGCCCGGCGACTGCAGAGCCGACGCCGCCGACGTTGCCCCCGCTGCCCACCGAGCCAGAGGTGACCACGGCCGCGGCCCCGACCTCCCCGCCAGAGCCCTGTCGTTGCAGCGACGCCAGCCGGGCGCTGCAGCTGATCCGAGGCGCGGACCAGGAGTCACGGTGCCAGACGGGGGACTACTGCGACTGCCGCGCCAAAACCGTGCAGCACTGCGACGACTTCGAGGCCCTGGGCGAGCGGATGAGGTTCAACGAGCAGGACCAGGAGTGCGACTTGACGTTCGACTGCCAGGCGTTCTTCCGGGGCCCCACGGAGCGGCCGTCGACGGCCACACCGCGCACCGCGGCCCCCACAGCGGCGCCCGCCACCGCGCCGACGTCGCCGCCGCAGCAGTGCACCTGCGCCGACCCGGGGGACGCCAGCCGGGCGCTCCAGCTGGTCCGCGGGGCGCTGGGCGGCGCCAGCGAGCTCGCGCTGTGCCAGAGGGGCGACTACTGCCACTGCGCGTCCAGGACCCTCCAGCACTGCGACTTCACCTTCCTCGGCGAGACGGCCAAGTTCGACGAGGAGCAGCAGATGTGCGACTTCGACTTCGACTGCGAGGCGTTCCTCCGCGCCACCCCAGGACCGGCCGCCCCCACCCCCAGGACCTCCACGACGGGGACGTCGGGGACGTCGGGGACGTCGGGGACGTCGGGGGGCTGGGTGCCCTCGTCCGGCTCCACCAGGGTGGCCCTGTCCGCCACGCTCTTCTCCCTCACCGCCGTGCTCACCGTCGTCAACCTCCTGCTGCTGTACCGGCGGGCGTGCTGGCCGCGGTTGTGGGTCCCCCACCAGCGCCGCCCTGCTACCCGTCCCGGCCGGCGGGCGCGCCTGCAGTGCCTACAGTGTACTCCCCCGAATTCGAAAACTGCACTCGCAAGGTGCCGCTGCAGAGTGTAGCGTGAGTAGTGGACAATTACGTGCCACACGGGGATAACGTCAGGAAAAAAAGATTCCTTTCCTATTTGTCAGTGTTACGGTGGTTACGGTACTCCTGGCTTGACTGGACTGTTTGTATACCAAAGAAAACGAGTGGCGGTTTGCGTTTACTTCTGAATGGATGGAAGGGTTCAAGGCTTGTAAATATATTTTGCTTTTTTATATTTTAATACTATGTCATATAGAAACAAATACTTGCCCTGTCTCCTAAAAACCACTGGGCATTCCCTCTACACGCAACATTTATTTTACGTGAATGGGAGGCAAGTTTTTAAAGAGATTTAGTAATCTGAAATTGCAGCCCTGAGCTTATCATTGTGGAGCTACTTCTGATTGACTAGCTCTACTCTGCAACTACCCCCCACTACAAAAAGCAAGGCACCGGCAGAACAAAATGCGTCCTGAATTTAGTTTCGACTCACACCGCCGCTATTTCAAGTGGCAGTAAATCACATCTTGCCGGACGCTTCATCCCAGAACTGCATTCGCTCCGGAAACACGTTGCCGTCCTTCATGACCAGGTTGTCGCCGATCTCCAGGTAGCCGGGCTTGTCCAGCGTCGACGGCGCCCATTCTACGTTCAGCAGGTCGGTCTTAGCCGGAGTCGGGTTCCTGGAACGAAAACAGAAGCGGGTGAACGAAATCCTCGCGACAGGTACCAAAAAAAGGCGATGTTTGAAGGACTGGCCTACATTTGGCTCACGAAGTTGGCGATGAGGGTGGACATCCTGTTGACGGTCATGTCGTAGCGCTCCTTCTCCGTGGTGCCGGCGTCGCTCACCAGGTGGTTCTTGAACACGTAGCCCCAGTCGTCGCCGTGGCCAGCGCCTGCCAAACGTAACATGTCACACCGGCTGGCGAAACAGGAGCTCGAACCGAGCGTGCGACCCCACCAATGGATTCCTCGCTCGGAGAGCAATCCATTGGTGGGGTCACACGTTCGGTTCGAGTCCCATTCAGCGACTCTGGAGCTCAAAACGCGTCCGGAATTTTAGCCGCCCGCGGCCCACTAGCCCACTGTGCGCACCTTTGATGGTCTTGCTGGTGCCCATCATGAAGGAGATGACCCCGAACGCGTCCTGCGTGAACAGGTACTGGTACACGGGGGCCTTGGCGTGCTTCATGTGCCAGTGGGCGGCCATGTGGTTGCCGTGGATGATGGCCTCGTCACCGAATACCTGCAGCCAACAAGTTTGAAAACTCCAGTATTTTTCAAATTTAATTTAAAATGAGAGGGAAATGAAAACGGTAGATGTGGTACATCGGCGGCCAGGGTGAGCGTGTCCTTGCCGATGGGCTTCCCCTTGAAGTACAGGTCCTTGATCTTGGCCGTCAGCTCCTCGCGCCCGTTGGCGTCGAGCTTCTCGTAGAGGTTGGGCGTCAAGAGCAGCGTCGGGTTGGCCTGCAGCCGCGTCACGTCGTCGTCGTGGACCCTCCCTGCGGACAGACAAGGATGGCGCTCGCTTTCTCGCTCGGCCCCGCAATGCCGCACAGTGGGCCAGAAGACCGACATCATCATCATCATCAGCGCTGTTAGGCCTCAGCAGGGAGGCGGTCAAAATTCTGGACGCGTTTCGAGCCCCAGAGTAGCTAAGCAGGACTCGAACCCGACGTGTGACCCCACCAATGGATTGCTCTCCGAACGAGCAATCCATTGGTGGGGCTCTCCGAACGAGCAATCCATTGGTGGGGGTTGAGCCCTATTTAGCGACTGTGGGGCTTAAAACGCGTTCGGGATTTTGACCACCTCCACCGGTCTTCTGGCCCACTGTCACCGCCGCCCTTGACCGATGCTCACCGGCGATCCACGTGCCCTCCTTGTCGTTGACGCCGAGCACGACGGGCACCTCGGTGTTGAACTCGCCCGCCTTCAGGATGTCGACGGGGTGCTGCTCGAAGAACGGCTCCTCGCCGCCCGGCACCTCCACCACCGGCGCCCACACGTTGATGTGGACCAGCGAGCGGTCGCTCTGCGGAGCACAGGGGCAAAGTTGGAACCCCTAGTTGGAGGTCACGGCGCGCAGCAGCGGTCTTGCCTACCTTCTCGGCCATCATGGCGCCCACGCCCTTGAGGACGTCCTTGACGGGCGCGTCGCGGAGGAACTGCGTGCGGCGCACCGCGTCCGCCACCGTGTCCGCGCCGGCGCCCATGGCCTCGGCCAGGCGGCGCGCGTTGCCGTCCACGTCCGACTGCATCGCCCAGAAGCTCTGCGCCGTGCCGCCCGACATGATGGCGCCGTGGAACAGGCCTGCGCACCGAGACCACGCCGTCGACACATGAGAAGCGCCTGGCGGGTAGGCAACCCAGCGCATGGCTGCGCACTGGGTTGCCTACCCAGCTCCGCGCGGGCGCTCCTCCCGGCCTGCACACTCCGCACCAAAAGTCCCGCGACAAACGCCAACGCCGCCGCTGTCGGCTGGCCGATGGCCGATGGCCGCGGACTTGGCGGTTCGGACCGTTTCGTGCGACGAGCCTGATGCTATCTCCGCGCACGGCGCGCAGTGCTGCAGGCCTTTACCGGGCGGCCTGCGCGCACGCGACCAGCGTCACGGCTACTCCATGAAAACCACCGAGACTTTGTTTCCCTCAACGCGCCCGTTGTGGTGACGGGGTCGACGCGTACCTTTGGAGCCCGGCGACAGCACCTGCATGTGCGCGGACACGGACCCCGCGCAGCCGCCGTAAATGGTGACCTTGGCCGGGTCGCCGCCGAAGTGCTGAATGTTGTCCCTGACCCACTTAAGGGCCAGCCGCTGGTCCTTCAGGCCCGCGTTGCCCGGCGCGTCCGACGAGTTGGTGGCCAGGAAGCCTGCGGGGCCGGGCCATCTCGTTATCGAGAGCAGGAAGTGGACGGGCCATATTCATCCGGACACTAAAATAGCCCCGAATCAAACACTTGAGGGTACTTTTGGAATCCTCGACGGGAGCGGAATCCAACGATACCCTCACATGTTCAATTCGAGTTATTTTCGAGTTTTATTCGAGTTGTGCTCACCGAACGGCCCCACGCGGTAGTTGAGGGTGACGAGCACCACGCCGCGGTCCATGAGCGTCTCCGGGCCGTACATCATGTAGTCGCCGCTGCCCATGAGGAAGCCGCCGCCGTGGAACCAGACGAGGACGGGGAGCGCGGCGTCGGCGGGCAGCTTGTCCACCGGCGTGTACACGTTGAGGTACAGGCAGTCCTCGGACACGTGCATCATGTGCCTCGCCACCGCCTTGGCCGCGCCCGGCAGCGACGCCACCACCTTCAGGGCGTCGGCCGCCGTCGTCACGCTGGCTTGCGGTTTCTAAACAACAAGAACAAAAAAATTAAACAAAAAATTTTAATTGCTTTTAGCTATTTGTTTTGACGATCTTACCGCCGGTGGAGTTGGCTGCGGACACATGTCGCCCTCGCTGTGGGCGGCGCGCACCCCTTCCCAGGCCGCGGCGGGCTGGGGGGCCTGCAATGCCATGGTGGTCGGTCAGTCGCTGTCGAATGCGCCAACAACGGCCAACGACGACAACAACAACAACGGCGTACCTTGAACCGCAGGTCCCCGACGGGCGGCATTCCGTAGGGCACCCCGTAGAACGCCATGAACTTCTTGCCACCCGTGCTCGTCTGGAACAAGCCAGTCAGCTGGCCCTGGTTTATCTTGATCGCTGGCGCTGGAAGAAGAGGCGGGAAGCGGCTTCGAGTTAAGTGAGGTTAGTGTTTTCTTTTGATTTGAATGTATGAAGAGGCGGGAAACGGCTTCGAGTTAAGTGAGGTCAGTGTTTGACTGAGTCACGCCCCTGCGTCCCTGTTAGCATTGTATCACATTTGTTTAAATGTGAATCAGTAAAAAAAAAAAAAAGCCTTGCCAAACGAATGCAACAATGTTCAGAGGAGCGTGACATTAAGTCACATTCGTTTCGACCTGATATCTTGTTCCTGGATCGTCCGGTCGGCTTCGGTCGGCACCCAGTAATTTTGCCCAAAAGTTCGCGTGCAATGATGAATCAGTGACTCGAACGGCTAGGTTCGACTAATCACAAGGTCTAGGAAGGCCAATAGGCCAGCGGGTGCACATCATGCTGTGGTTGGGCGGGTCCAGGAACTCACGAAAAAAAAAAAAACTTCAACTTTCGACGGTCGTGACTAGCTCGCGTTGGTACTTACTGACTTCATTTCGGTCGAATATCCCCGCCGAAGAAAACGACACCAGCAGCGCCAGCAGGCATCCTGAAAATGAATGAGAAGATAATGAAACGCCCCCAAAATTCCTGGAATACATACCCTGTGTCAGGTTCATGATTAGTATTAAAAAGCTCCACTTGCAACTCGTCATGGCCCCAGACGAAGGCCGTGCTTGACCTATCTGTCATCAAAGATCGCCGATGATAGCCGCCAGCATTTTGAATTGCGCAACAATTCGACCTCTCGTTGCAACCATGCTAGAGCGCAGTGATTAAAAAACGAGTGTCCATTTTCCTCTCCAAATCGTGCGTTATGTTGGCTTCACCGAGTTTCTTGTCATAAAAATTGAGTGTCGTAAGCACTATAGAGAGTCTGAAATTTTCACTGCGGGTCTATTAGTGCAAAAAATAAACCGGGTTCGAATGAGTACAATTTGTTTTCAGTCAGCTAAATCGGCACCCAAATGGATCTGGACGGAAACTAAATCAAGTCCTCTTTCAAAAAGCAAGAGTGCTAGATTGACTCGTCGAGGCGAGGTGCGAGTCTTACCTGCACTGCCCAATGAACGTGCTGTCCCCATGGTGGTCGCCGCTGTTCTGAACTCTGGACGAATGGCAATGGCTCTCGGTCACATCCAGTACGTCCCGGCCGGCCGCTCTGTGGCCGCGCCGTGCCGTGCCGGCTATAACCCGCAATTTCGGCCTCATCGCTGTCTCTCTCTCACTCCCACTCACTCTGTCACTGAGGGGAGGGTTGCCGGGTCTTGCTCTACGCGAAGCCTAGGTCCTTCGGGTACTGACCAGATTTTCCGACGTTGCGTCACTGCCACTGCACGCAACTTGAACGTGTGTGTGTGTTGTTTGTTTTTTGCCGGTCGCTTTGCGGCCCTCCCACGAGACACGCGACCAGCGGGGAGTAGCGTCGTTCGGCGGGCGCGGAGTAGCGCTGCGTCCTGCTGCCGATACTCCCTGCTGGGCCTCCCCCCTCCCCTCCCCTCTCGCCCGGAGCTCCGCGTTGTGGTCTAGCCTCTAATGGTAATGGCAATGCTCCGCCAGGCCGACCCCCAGGCACGGCGGTGCGGCGGGTGGCCGATGCTGGCCGCAGCAGGCGCTCGCCGCACCCGTGTGGCCCGAGACCTGGTAAAGATGGTGTTATTTTGGCGTTCTTCGGACTCCAAATGTACTTCAAATTAACACCAAAAGGACACCATAGAAGCACGCTAAAATAACTCCATAATTACATCGAATGCATTTGGTGTCAACGCGGCGTTATTATGGAGTTTTTTTAGTGTAAAAAGGCTCGTTTTTTCACCAAAAGAACGCCATAATAATACCAAAGCAGAGGACAGCCATAGAGAAAAATGACAAAAGAGAGACGGCAGGTGTTGATCCCCAGATCTGCGACTCGGAAGTTTCGTGCGGAACCGCTTGGCCAGAGCGAGTCCGGGAGGACGAGCCGCACGGCAGCTATATGTCGTGCGTTGTGCCGCGCTCGGACTTAGCCCGAATCCCCGCGGCTGGAGCCCAATCTTGTTTCTATAAACATGAACTCGTACAGTGTAGCAGACCATTACAGGTCCTGTCATGTTATAGAACATAGAACTGGAGCCCAATCTTGTTTCTATAACATGACGGAACCTGTAATGGTCTGCTACACTGTACGAGTTCTGTTTATAGAAAAAAGATTGGGCTCCAGCCGCGGGGATTCGGCTAAGTCCAGCGCGGCACAACGCACGACATATAGCTGCCGTGCGGCTCATCTTCTGGGGTCGCTCTGGCCAAGCGGTTCCGCACGAAACTGCCGTGTCGCAGATCTGGGGATCACCCTGCCGTCTCTCTTTTGTCATTTTTCTCTATGGCTGTCCTCTGCTTTGGTATTATTATGGCGTTCTTTTGGTGAAAAACGAGCCTTTACACTAAAAAAACTCCATAATAACGCCGCGTTGACACCAAATGCATTTGATGTAATTATGGAGTTATTTTAGCGTGCTTCTATGGTGTCCTTTTGGTGTAATTTAAAGTACATTTGGAGTCCGAGAACGCCAAATAACACCATCTTTACCAGGTCTCGGGCCACACGGGCAGCCTGCGGGTTTGATCACGCGGTCTCTGCTGGAGAAACGAAAAGAGAGGAGCGGGGTTTCGAACCCGGCTCCTCCGACCTGGTGACCGGCATGGGCGTCGCTGACTTCCTCAAGATGCCCGTTTTGCGAAGGGAAAACACCTGATGAAAACTTGGCGAAAATTTGCGGACTCGAACCCAGGGATCTAAATTGGTGAATGAGTGAAGATACCCACTCGGCCACGCCGTTTGCAATCCTCAAGAAGGAAGGGGAGAGCGAGTGAGGCAGCGTCGTCGCCGCGTTGCCGTGCTGTCTTGATGCAGCCGCCCACTGTTTTGCCATAGTGGACGAAAAAAAGGAATAAGCGACAGAAAAAAGGAGCAGGAAAACAAGATGGCGTCCGAGACAATGTGCCGGCCGTGGGAACGGAGCATCACCCGGACAGAGTTCCATCATTGGTGCCAACAACCGGACGCTGAATTACTTGAACCATTAAAATAGCACTAGACGCTTCTTCGTTTACCGACGAAAAAAAAGAAGAATAATGTAAAAAGGAGGGAAAATTTTGATTTTTAAACAAAGCGTGGGGAAATCCTCGGCAATCGTAGTCCAGACTAGAATGCCATCCGGGATACTGGTCCCACTCTGCAATAAAAAAAAGTTTACGTGTCATACTCAAGTGGGGGAAGCCGAACAGGGAACGCGCTTGTTGACTTCGCGGTAATCCACTGAATCACCGAGTAGTTCTAAAAAAGTTCAACACCGCGTTTCTGTTTTCTCAAAATTTGGCAACTCTTGGATTTCTTTTTCCATCAATATGTTCGATTTTTCGCAATCTTGCGAGCAATGTTCAAAAAATCTCGCTCGTCTGAAACAGAAGCAAAAAATTATTTGACGTCCTGAAATTTTTTGAGTCGACAATTCGTTACTTTTTTTCTTACAAAAGGTTGAGGTAACCCGGCCTAGAGGGGCAGGTCCGCTGGGCCGCTCGCGGGGCGTGCGGCGCCATGGCGGCACGGGCGCTATGCCCGCGCACGCCGCCTGTGAGAACCGCGGGGTGACCGGCTTCCCGCCCCGGGGCCCTCCCCACCATTCATAGCTCTTTCACCTGTGTGTGTGTGTGAGTGCGTGTGTGTGGTCGAGGAGGGGGTCTGCAGCCCCCGTCCGAATGGAGGACGCCACCACCACTGCGAGAGGAACAGAGAGGCACAGAGGGATTGAGAGAGACAGCCCCCCCCCCCCCCAGCCCTGTTGCGAGAGAGGCACCTCACCGTTGTGCGTGTCTACCTCCTTGTGTGTGTGTGTGTGTGTGTGTGTGTGTCATTACGGTCCGTGTTTTGTTTTTTTTTATTATTATTTTCCCTCCCTTTTCACGCGCTAATTAGTTGGGCAACCTTATGCCGGTTAATCGTGGAGGCCTGATTACCAGATTTATGATAATTGATATTTTTGGAGAAGGGCCGAAAACAAGTTCATCCGAGAGAGTACGACCCCCCTCCCCCACCCAACCCCACCCCCCGCACTTAACAAGGTCTGATCAGTCAGTACGTCGTGGACTTAATTTCTTCATACGCTTAGACGCCCAAAAAGTAACCCACTCATACTGAGATATGTCACTGCACCCATAGCAACACACCCGAATGACAACACGATTTTCAATGTTGTTTTTGTTTTTTTTTACAGTGCGCAGACGTGCTGATGAAATGCTCGCCCTGGACATGCGCCCCGTGCTAATGGATCACGCACTTCTCGGCCTTCAAAGCACACATCGACAGCAGGAATGCGTTGCAGCAGAGCGAGTGCGGCAAGTACACTGTCTTCCCGCAGACATTCAGAGTTCAACTTTTCCAAATAATATGCCACGAAAGCAAACTTGCCAAAGGCAACAAATAGAAATTTTTAAGTTTTAAAAATTTAAATTTTTAATAAGAAAAATAGGATTTTTTTTTAACTTAACGCGAGGATGTTTATTATTTCTTTTCTACGAAAGGCGAACGGAATAAGGAGACGGAGAAGGAGGAAAGGGAAGGAAAGGGAAGGAAAGGGGAGGAAAGCTGAAAAGAGAGGAGACGATAAGGCGAGGTGTGGCGGAGTCATCACTTATCGGCACAGGCATCACCCCAGCATTCCGTGTCAGCGCCGCCCATTGTGGCTGCGTTCCCACACTCCCTCTCTCTCTCCCTCCCTCCCCTCCCTCTTTCTCCGTCGCTCCCGTTGCCGCGAATGGGCAGAGCAGAGCCGGGCAGAGCAGAGCAGGGCAGCGGGATTATATTCTGAGATCTCGAAATTCGAGGGGAGTCTCTCTCATCAGCGACAGCAGCAGCAGCAGCGCTGCCATCGGCTTCGCGATGAGACACAAACTGGGGAAAAGCCTAAAAAGTTTAAATCAAACCGAGTAAAACATTTTTTAAGGGGAGGTTCTACTGAAAATATTGCATTTTTCAAATTGAGACCCAGTGTAAAAATTTGTTGCAGATGTATATTAATACATAGTTAATGGTCAAACATAAAATTTAGAGCCCAATACCTCCCTCCAAATCCAGTCGAAGAGGTTTTTTCAGCCTATTGTAGCAATATCTTAAAAAATTCTCCTACGCAAAGCATTTCAACGTAAACTGATGTTCTGGACATTTTTCACTTCTTTGGCTCATATGCAATAAAGCGTGGCATCACCAAGACATGGGACCCAACAAATTTATTTTGTCGTTGCTTTTCAGAAAAAAAGTCACTAAAATATCAGAAATTTTAACATTTTCTTGAAATTTTATTGACATGCTGTCTTAAAAACACAGCTTATGGTTTTGTAATGGTCCCAGTATCTTACTAATGCCACGGTTTATCAATTATGAACCAAAGAAGTGAAAAATGCCCAGAACATCAGTTTACGTTGAAATACTTTGCGTAGGAGAATTTTTCAAGTTACGACTGGAAATAGCAGAAAATTCCTCTTCGACTGGGTTGGGGGCTAGGTATTGCTCTCCAAACTTCAAATTTAACTATTTACTATGAAATACTTAAAATTTACAATGAATATTGATAATGGGACTCAATTTGAAGAAAGTAAGATTTTCAGTAGAACCTCCCCTTAAATTCTTTTGACTGAACCTCAGCGAAGAACTTATAGGACACTCTCTTACAAGATGATATGGACCACATCGATTTGACGTGACTACAGTCAAGTCCCCTGGCCCACGCAGCGTCATGCTTGTAACGTCTATTTTTAAACTTCGTTCTGAATCTAAGCCTAGTCCGGCCTTCTGGCGAGTGAGTTAGAATTAATCCCCTCTAATGCGCTGGTCGCGCTCCCAAGATAGATGAAACAAACACGGTGCGTGTCTGGGACCGTCCGGGGTTGCGAGTATGCACCGAGGTGTGCACCACCGTAATCTTGCATGTTTAGTGTAATTGCATCTCGACTGGAAAAGCCTGGCACAGCCTGGCAAAGCGTGGGACTGGTGAGTGTGTGTGTGCGTGTGTGTGTGTGTGTGTACTTGTGTGAAAGGTCAAACCAAATGAAATTAAACTAGGTGCACTTTTTTCAGAAATACTGTATCCTTGTCGTCGCTGCCGACACCTCTCGCGGGATCTCTCGCACGTCTGTGCGAATGTCTCTCGGACGCGCAACGGTGGGTCACCGTCTTGGAGGCAAACAAAACTCGCAAAGGACGACAACAACAACTTGTTCTTCTGTTCTTTTTAAAAAAAAATTGAAAATTTCAATTTAAATTCAAAATTAAATTAATTATTAACTATTTTTCTTAAATTAAGAAAATGTTTAGAGGAGAAAGCAGCCCGGTATCCGGCCGTAGTCGTGCCCCAGGCTACCCCAGGCGAGCCTCCTTGTCTCATTAAAGGCTTCGGGTGCATGGGAAACACCACCGACCGCTCATTCAAACGCGCAGACAGACACTCGCGGGTCCACGGTCCACACTCCGCCGGCTCTTAAAATGTTTGAGACTCCGCTCCCTTTTCTCCTTCTCGAGCGCCACTTCGCCGTGGTTTCTACTTTTCGTATTATTGAGAAAACTCGGTTTCGACTTCAAATACACGGGGTCAAACTTCAGGTTCAACGCGGAGCCACAGCTTTGGTTCGCCATAACACTGTCGAAAGGGTGATTCCGTCAAATTGGATGAAGGGAATAGGACGACTAGGGTCCCCTAAACCATCTTCCTGAATGCAAAAATTGCCAGTGAGGTGTCCCGACGCTCCCTCTCGCCCTGTGGCCCGACTGAACAGAATCACAACGATATGGAAAAAAATCCATGACTTGGGACACCGCCTGCTAAATAATAATAGTTGTTTTATACGAAGGCCGAATCCACAATCCGGCCACAATGCTGTGATTTTTCCCCGTTTTTTCCTTTTTCGCAGCAACAGTCTTATCACGATAATCCCATTGCCAACGCAATAAAGTTTTGCTTCCGTCGGCCTAGGCGTGCGTACGCCCGTACGGCCCACGCCTCCATGCAGCGTACGCAGTACGCACGGCCCGGCGTGCCCGGCGTGGCCGCAACCCGCGTCGTGGGGGCTCTCCGTGCGTCGCCGCGCTGCCGCTTTCCCAGGTCGAACAGGCCGAAGGATCCGAAGCAGAGAAGCAGAGCACTGTGTCAGGGCTGCCGACCAGCACCTCGCACAGTGGGCCAGAAGGCCGGTGGAGGCGGCCAAAACTCCAGACGCGTTTTGAACCCCAGAGTCGCTGAATGGAACTCGAACCGAACGTGGATTGCCCTCCGGACGAGCAATCCATTGGTGGCGTCACACGCTCCGTTCGAGTCCTGTTTAGCGACTCTGGAGCTCAAAGCGCGAGCCGGGGGCTGAGGGCTGAGGGCGCCTGTGAATGGCAGGGTAGACAACCACGTGGGACGGCCTCGCTCGGCGGGCTTGCCTACCCTCAAGTGGGCAGGCGCTCGCGGCACGTCGCCTTCGTTGTCGCCGTTGTTGTTGTTATTGTTGTTGTTTTGTGTTGTTGTTGTTGTTGTTGTTGTTGTTGGCGACGGTGTCCCCGCATCGGCGATTGGCGGGCCAGGAAGTCCCCCGGCCGCGGCGGCACGGCACGGCAGCGCGGCACTTTAAACTTTAAAAAGCATCTGGGCGGCGCTGCGGCCTGCGGGTCTGGTCCGGTCCGGTCCGTTCCCACACACGGAGCAGCTCATTACAAAGACTAAATCAAAGTGCAGTGGCGGGGGAGGGGGCTGCCTCGGTTTGCTCGGCGTAGCGAAACAGCCCCCCTCGCCTCCGCGGCTCCGCGGCTCCGCGCCCGCACCGGAGCTCGCCCAGCGGCCTGCCCCCACCCCGCCGCCGCGCCGCCGTGCTCTCGGTGACGGCCTGGCCTGCCGGTGACTTTACACAAGACGGTACTCGCGTGGAGGGGGCACCTCGAGGGGCACCCACCTGCGGGACGGCCGCGGGGACGGCGCCGAGGGGGAGCCCCGCCCCGCCCCGCCCCGCCCCGCCCCGCCCCGTGCCACCGGTAGCAGCGCGGCCAAGGCGGCCAAGGCGGCGAGGGCGGCGGAGACCCGCGGCCAGTCCTCGGCCACCTGTTGCGTGATTCTGTGCCTGACGACGGCCTCCTTGCGGTGCGCGCGAAGCCCCGCGAAGCCGTCCCCGTGCGACGGCGTCCTCGGGAACACCCTGCTGGGGGTGACTGCCACGCTGCCGGGGCAGCAGCAGCAGCTGCAGCCACTCCACGGGGTGCACCAGCACGGAGACCTGGACCACCTCGACGTCGCTGCCGCCGCTGCCGCCCAGACCATGCCCGTCGTCATGGAGAACGGCAGGGCCTCTCACTCGTGGGTCAGTACCTCCACGGCGTGCCACACACCCCTGCGTCGTCCTGGACACCATCCTGGCCCTCGACCTGGACATCGTCCTGGCCCTCGTCCTGGACCCCCGGACGGGCGGAGGCTGCGTCCACCCTCCGGACTAGCGACATTGGCCCCGTTCTTCCATGCCCTGCGATTGTATAGCTTCCAGTGCCGTACGATAAGGACCGTCACTGTGAAAAACTTCGCACTTTCTCATGATTCGCGACGCTGTAAGTTCGCACCTGAAAGTGCGACATGCGACATCGCGAGGGGACGAGCAACTGCCCAGATTCGCTGTGCAAGACATGGACGTTCAGGCAGCAGAATCGCCTTGTGGGCGAATTGTGTTGCGAATCTGGCTTATACAGCACATCCCCATAATCATTGTTCACGAAATTGTACAGTGGGTCATTCCTCGCGAAATCGACAGTGTATCGGACTGGCGCGCGGTCGTGTTGACAGTTCGTCGCGAACTCAGACGAATGCCGCCTCTTGTCCAATCGGCCCAGCAGTGACTCCGTTGCCGCGTAGGCGGCGCGCTGGCTTCAGATATTGCACCGAGCGCGCTGCAGTTGCTGAAGTCTTTGATTTCCTCGTTTTGAGGTCGAGCGGCCCTCTGCCCCGGCCAGGCAAAGCCAGGCAAAGCCAGGCCGGTCAGGTGTCCCCGGGCGAATGTCCTGCGGTCATCTACAAGTACAATGAGCCGACCAATGTAGCCCCACCGCGCTGCCAGCCAACACACACACCTTTCCTTTCCCGCCCATAAATTAATTTCCCGCCGTAAGGTTGTATTCGCGGTCACCGAAAAAACAACAACAAAATTTGACTGTTGAGTTAATAGTTAGAACAGCGTGTGGCAGTGTGTTCGCGTTCCGGATAACGTTCTGTTGGCAAGATGAACTAAACGGTGTGAGTGTCCCTTTCATTTTGTAGAACTCGTACTGTAGAAACTTATTCAAATCGTATCCCGTGTAAAGCAGCACTCTTACAATTTATCTGTATATTTGTCTTGTTATTTTAGGATAAGTCTTGTGTCTGTAGTTTCTGGCTGTCATAAGGAAGTCTCCATCTGCCTCGGATCGCTTCGCTTGCGAACATTGCGAACGAACAGTTTCCTTGTGTGTGTATAATGCAGTGGGAAGCCAGCAGGAAAACGGCTCACAAATTGGATTCGTGTTCACCTTCGACACGGTTCGAGTTCCAGTCGCCTCCGCAACAACAGCGAAGATTGCACAGTGGGCCAGATGACCGGCGGAGACGGTCAAAATAGAGGACGCGTTTTGAGCTCCAGAGTCGCTGAATGGGACTCGAACCGAACGAGGAATTCGTTGGTGGGGTGACACGTTCGGTTCGAGTCCTGTTTAGCGACACTAGAGTTCAAAACGCGTCTAGAATTTTGGTCGCCTCCGCCGTTTATTGAAAGAAAAACACGTCGCGGAAAAACCTTATTGTTGTTGTTGTTTTTTGTTTGTTTTTTTTTACTGGGGCCGCTGTGTACGGTTCGCGTTAACCTTTGCGGGACGCGTGCGACTCGGCCTTGCTTTCATTCATTGGCCGGATCGATGGCATCGCCAGGGCATCGTCATCCCATGGGAACTTGGAGGGAATCCCCTGGGAACGCCCCGCCCCGCCCCGCCCCGCCCCGCCCCACTCCCACTGTCACAGTGAAAGGCTGTCTCTTTTTTTCCGCGTTGCCGCTCGTCTGGACGGTCTAGGTCCGTTCCACAGTGGATTTGCCAGAAGACCGGCGTAGGCGGTCAAAACTGTAGACGCGTGTTGAGCTCCAGAGTTGCTGAATGGGACTCGAACCGAACGTGTGACCCCACCAATGGGTACCTCGTTCGGAGAGCAATCCATTGGTGGGGTCACACGTTCGGTTCGAGTCCCATTTAGCGACTCTGGAGCTCAAAACACGCCTCGAGTTTTGCCCGCCTCCGCGTTCGGGCCAGACGACGCCTGTGGCGCAGGCCAACCCGCCACGCAGGCGTGCGTTGCGGCGCTGCCTATCGCTCCGTTGGCGGGCGCTCACATTAAAAACTTAGTTCTTTTCTTTGAAACGAATAGTGGATGTTGGTGTGTGACGAATGTGTGTGTTGCAGGCGCAGTATGGCTACATGGTGTCTCCGGGCGAGCTGGACCCGGCGGGGCCCCAGGACGCGTGGGGCGTGGGCCCCCCAGGGCCGGACCCCGGGGGGCCCTACGCCGCCACGCCCCCGCCGCCCCCGCACCACCTCGCCCCGCTGCCTGCGTTCTACGTCCAGGTAAGACCCAAATTTTACAAAAATCTTCTGAAAAAAAGGAAAATCTATGTCCAGGAAATAAAATGTCAAAACGTTCAAAGTATTTGGCTCTGGGTAAATAAAGTGCCCAATGGAGACATGGACCATGGTACCATGGACCGTATGGACCACGGCGGCCACAGCGCGCGGGGCGGGGCGGCCCCAGGGCGGCCCCAGCGCTGGGAGGAGGAGCGTAGCCTGGTGGGGGGCGTGGCACGAGCGGGGCACGGGGCATGGGGGCGCGGGGGGCACGGGGGGCGCGGGGGCCTCGCTGAGGAAAATGGACGGCGTACGCTTGGCGCGCCACTCTGCAAAAGTAAATAAGGAACAGGTCTTTTTCCATGTTTTCGACGTTTTTCGGTTAATACCACTGCGCCGTAACCATGCGGGCTGTCGTGCATTGTTGATCCAGTTTTTTTTATCGACTTGGAATTAAATCTTTGAAAGCTTTAAATTCGTCGAAAACATTACTTTATCTGACTGACTGTACTTTTTAATTATGTCATGTGGAGGTCATTCAGTCATCCAACTATGAATAACGCATTGCATGCATTTCACCACATGTATCCACCAAATCCTCGGTTTTTCTTTTCTTTTTTTTTTGTGATTTTCCTGTTGTCCAATTCACTGGGACGTTTTAAGGACTCGCTACTTCTGCGACTGCGGCGGGTCCGATTGCTGCGGCCCAACAGACTCCCGAAGCAAAGTGCCCCTGCGTGCGGCGCCGGCGCCATTCATGGTCCTAAACTGCCAAAGTGGCGCAGTTATGCCTGCGCGTTAGTGTGCAGTTGCGTGCGCGTTAGTGTGTGTGTGGTGTGTGTGTGTGTGTGTGTGTGTGTGTGTGTGTGTGTGTGCGCGCGCGCGCGCGCTGCGGGTGTGTGCGTGTGGTTCCCAGACATGGCTCTGAGAGCTGGCATATGACCCGGCGCGTGTTCCAGCGTGTTACAGTGTTGCAAACTCCCCGATGGCGGCAATAGGGCCGTGCAGCAGGCTCTGGCATTGGGCCGTTCGTCTACACTGGAAACTGGGATCTCTAAAGTCGCTTTGGAAATGCTTCAATTTTTTCAATTTCCCAGTGTCGTTATCTATCGGGGCGGGAAAGTAGTGGCTAGACGGCAGTTTGTTTCCTGTTTGCGTCAATCTCCGCGTGCTCCAGAGCGGGCGGCTTGTGCAGCTCCACTGTGACAAAAATTTCGGCCAAAACGACCAAAACTAATGTTTTGAGTCATGCTGACCATTACCATTACCAACCAGTACCATTCCAACATCAACTAAATTTGACTCGATGATTTTTTTGACAGTACACCGCTACGGGCCCATTATTTTACTTCAGGGCGCAATGGAAGAGAGGGGGAGGGGGGTCGCGGATGTCGACCGGGCAAGGAAAGCGGATGGGCAGTGGCGTGGCAGTGGCGTGGCAGTGGCGTGGCAGTGCCCCGTAATGCGGGGTTGCGACGGGGGTCGTCCCGGAGCGGTGTGGCCCCGGACTGCCCCGGATGACAGCGGGACGGTCGAACCCCCGCGAACCAGAGGGGCTTGGCTTCGACTTGGCCGCGCGTCGCTACGCGTGCACCAGAATGCCGTGTCCACGTCGCTGAGATTCGTTCGGAATGCGGCTATGCCGGCCGTGCGTCGTTCTTTGGTCGTGCTATCCGAGTCGCTCGAAACGCTGCTACGGCGGTCCCCCGGCCGCACCGGCCGCCCCGACGCTCGTGCCGTGGTGACCTCCCCGGCCAGGTCGCCGCTGATCACAGGCTTGGCCGCCGTGGCCGCCGTCGTGCGGAGGTGGGTGTGGCCGTAGGGGCCGGGCAGCACGCCGACGAGGAGGGCCTGGGGGGCACGCCGGTCAGCAGGCTTCAAAAACCTCGCAACGCCGCCGTCGTAGACTTTGCAGGACGAAGTCCTTGGCGGATGCTGGTGTTTACTTAAGGTGCATCGCCATCTGGTCCAGTGGCCTGCGGCCGAGCCCGTGTCCGAGCCTGTGGCCGTCGCGCGTCGCACACCGAGTCCAAGGGTCAACACCTTCCTTCCCTCTCCTCTTCTTCTCCTTCTCTCTCACTCACGCATATTGGCGGCGGGCGTCGCCAGACGCACAAGTGGCTGCGGTGCGTCTTGACGTCGCGTCGCCGTCTTGGACTCCCCCCCCCCCCTCGCTGCGCTCCGCTGCGCAGGACCTGGTCGTCGGAGGCGCGGTGCGGCGCGGTGCGGCGCGGCTTGCGGTGTGGGAACGCTCCCCTCGCGGTTTCTCAGGCCGGACGTTCGCCGGCGAGGGGGAGGGGGGGGGCGTCTAGGGCCTGGCCGGGGCTCCGAGGCCCGCAGCAGGACGAGAGGGCCGTGCTGGCCGTGCTGGCCGTGCTGCTGCCGTTTCGGACCCAGCACGCTTCCGGCCCGGTACAAGTTCCGGCCGCGGTGCAGCAGGCTGCCAGCACCGCCAGCAGCAGGCAGGGCCTCCACTTAGGCCCCCGCGGCGGCACTGCCGGCGCTGGCGGCGCTTCTTAATTGAAGTCGCTGCAAGCTCAGATTACGCCAAGGCGCGCCAAGGCGTGTGCGTGCGTGGCGGTAGTGGCGGCCTAGCGGTGGGTGACAGCAGATAAATTGGCGGGCCGGGGGTATTCGAACCCGAGACCGACTTTCGTCCCGAAAAGGTCACGAAGAAACGTCCGGAAACATGGAAAAATCGGAAGGAAAGCTGGAAAGCATGTGGGAGTTTGAACCCGCGACGCATCGCACAGTGGGCCAGAAGACCGGCGGAGGCGGTCAAAATTCTAAACGCGTTACCAAACAGGACTCGAACCGAACGTGTGACCCCACCAGTGGATTCCTCGTTCGGAGAGCTATCCATTGGTGGGGTCACACGGTCGGTTCGAATCCCATTTAGCGACTCTGGAGCTCAAAACGCGTCCAGAGTTTCGGCCGCCCCCAGCTGCCTTCTGGCCCACTGTGCGTCGTTGAGGCGTTGTTGCTGGAACTGCCGCATCGGAGACTTGGACGCACGCACTCTCCACGCAGCAAGAAGTCGTCCCCCCAACACTTCCCTTTTTTTTTCCTCCGCTCGCCCATTTTCCGGCGGGCGGCTCCCGTTAAAACGCGCGCCCGGAATCTGGCCTGGCCGGGTCGGCCGGGTTAGGTCGGCGCGGGGACGCTGCGGCGCGGGGACTTGCTTCCTTCCTTCTTGCTCCTGATTTAGACCTCCGCTAATAACATGCAAGAGAGGCGCCCTTATCGCGCCCCGCTGCGTTTCCCACACCTCCCCCTCCACCGCCTGCAGGGCCTGCAGGGCCGCAGGGCCGCAGGGCCTTAGGGCCGCAGGGCCTTAGGGACGGGCCCCAGCCGCGGCCAAGCCTCGCGGCCCCAGCGCCCCAGCGCGCCGCAAACATCAAGTCTGATTTTAATTGCCGGGGCCCTGCTAAATGGTACACACCAAAAAAAAATGAAAAATGAAAAAAGTTAGTCAATGTGGGTGCGAAAACCTTAAAGTGTAAGATAAGTGTGCTAAGTTTTTGTTGTTGTTGTTGTTGTTGTTGTTGTTGTTGTTGTTTTTAAGGGGGTCAAAGCCGTGTCCATTTGACGTGTACTCGACAACATCAAATTAGGAAACTCCCCTTTTGCCAACTTTTTTTTTCACTGGCGTCAAGGCAGTGTGTTGTTGTTTTGCCACTCGTTATTTTCGCGTTTTCCTCACCGGGGCAGACGCTGAAATTAGTTAAGCAGGGGTCACCCTTTTCAAAATCGGAGTATAAGCCTTTTCCCCTCCCCACCTCTCTGTGCGTTGCTGTTGCGGAATGCCCGGCGCTTGTTATGGTTTTCATTGTAGAGTCACGCACACACACACTGACGATCGCACATGGGCACACACGCAGGTTTGTCGTCTCTTCCGCCTCCTCTCCATTCATCGTTTTCTCTCATTATTTTCTCCTTTGTGACTCGTAATTCTATTCAGCGCATCGCCGTTGAGAAAACATTCTGCTGAATGAAGGGCGAAACTGTGAATGGCTGACCTGACCCGGATGGGCTAGGCCAGGCTGGGCGGGCGTAAGTGCGAGTCGTGCTTTCCGGACAGTGAAAGAGACAAGCTCGCGAAGGATGGATGGGTTACAGAATGATAGATGCTTCGCGAACTTCAAAATCAATAATCGTAAATGCAGAGTAGCTAAATGGCACTCGAACCGAACGTGTGACCCCACCGATAGATAGCTCTCCGAACGAGGAATCCATTGGTGGGGTCATACGTTCGGTTCGAGTCCCGCTTAGCGACTCTGGAGCTTCAAAACGCGTCTCGAATTTTGGCCGCCTCCACCGGTCCTCTGCTCTAGAAACTGAAGAGAGTGCATGGCATGCTCCTCCTAGGAGTCAACCACAAAGCACACTCTTCCCAAGAGCATGCTTGCAAGCACACTCTTCCCAAGAGCATGCTTGCAAGCACACTCTTCCCAAGAGCATGCTTGCAAGCACACTCTTCCCAGGAGCATGCTTTCAAGCACTCTCCTTGCTTGCAAGCGTGCTCCCAGGAAGAGCGTGCTTGTCAAGCATGCTCCTGGGAAGAGTGTGCTTGCCAAGCATGCTCCTGGGAAGAGTGTGCTTGCAAGCATGCTCTTGGTAAGAGTGTGCTTTGTGGTTGACTCCTAGGAGGAGCATGCCATGCACTCTCTTCAGTTTCTAGAGTGGCCCGCTGTGCAGTCGAATTGGGCCGGGATCCTTTTCCCTTTCGACAGACCAAGGAGTGCCTTCGGAACCGCAAAGGATCGACGCGACAGTAGTGGACACGGGCATCAACGGGAACAGGGGCGGGGTGGGGGCCGGGGCGCCACAGGCCCTGCCCTGATGCGATGAAGACGCGCATATGAAAGCACACGCGATGCCTTGCAGACCGAGCCCTGCCGCTGTCTCTCTCGCACTCCGAAGGGACTCTCCGCGAGCGCGAGCGAGACAGAGCTATTGTTCGGACGCAGCCCGCTGCCATGCGTGGGTCCCACGGCGGTGCCATGCCGAACAGGTCCTCCGGGGCAGGGGCGGGGGAGGGGGAGGGATAGGGAGGGGAGGGGAAGGGGGGAGAGGGGGCGGCGCGTGCGCGCGGTGAGGTGAGAGCACCGTGAGAACCGGCCGAGCTAGGGCAGTGCATCGGTATGAATGAACTCCCGTCGGGCGGCGTCGTCTGCTTGCGTCGTCTGCTCGCGTCGTCTGCGAGTGTCATATGTACGCGGTCAAATAGGGCCATCGACAGTACACATCAATGTGGCCTCACAATGAAATTTGTCGTCATTTATTACAAGGTTTTTTTTAGTCTTTGCGTGTTTAATTTACTGTGTTTCGACACCCGCTGGACATCCGTGCTTTTTTGGGAGAAATTAATCGATCTCCTTGCGTAACGCCACTGGGTAAACGTGCTAGGCAAACAGCGTAAGGTGTAGCCTCGCAGGGACGGTCCGGCACTCGGCACTGGCTCGGTTTCAGACCCGACCCGCGGTGTCTCCTTTCCAGAGAGAGAGAGAGAGAAGAGAGAGAGAGAGAGAGAGAGAGAGAGAGAGAGAGAGAGAGAGACGAGCCTGCGCGGAAATAGTTTCTGCTTGCTTTTCTGGACCCTCCCGCGGATCACGTGACACCGTGTTCGATGCGTCCACGATACGGGTCGAGCTGTTGTTGTTTTTGTTGTTTTTGTTGGTGTCGTTGATGTTTTTGTTGCCCCTCATCTTCATTACTCCCGCATGTTGAGAAGGAGGAAGTAGTTTCCAGCTTCTTTTTCCTTCCCTCCTCCGTGAATGCATTGTGATGCGATGCGAGCTTACGGTGTCGTCGTAACGCCGCCAGACTTGCCCCACTTTCGAGCAAGGCCCGCCCTTTCGCCTCGCAGCTCGTGGCTCGGCCAAAAAAAATTAAAATGGCAAAAAGTTTTTTTTTTGCTAAACACATATTTTTGTTTTTTCATGAGCCTGTTGTTTGATCGCCGTAATAATGGGCTTCCCTTCCCGGGGGATGGTATGGGCTTAATAATGACAGCACTTCGATAAGCGGAGAGATAGTCGCACGATAGCCGGCCGAGGCCTTATCCTTTTGTCAACCGGACGTGATCGACTACCGGGTGCCCGGCACATCCTAACCTAACCTAATCTACGCAGATAAGACTCACTCTCAATCTTCTATAGACTTTTTATTCTATATTATGAAAAATTTCTGTGGCTTAGTGATTTTAGAGCGTAACTATAATATAGTAAAAAATCACGGTATTTTGCTGAAAAAATCTCTGTGAGCTGCAGATAATTTCATGAAGGAAAATACAGTATTACAGACAAATATTTACTGCAGCAATAGTAATTTAATATCATCAGTGGACAGATACGAGAAAAAATGTCAATGACAACAGAATATATTGTCTGTGCATACAGTAAAACTATTCTACCACAACAGTGAAAATTCTTTGTGATGCACAGAAAAGTTAGTCTGTAAGTCTACAGAAAAATATTTTGGAATTGTTTGGGAACTTCGATAGTGCTAAAATGGGTTCAATAACTTCTTTATTTCCCATCCAAACCTATGTCATGCCTTGACATTTTTTGTTCGCCTTGTCAATACAAATCAATTGCTGCAAATAAATGCCCATTTAGGCCACTTAAATTAACTCATTAATCTTTTACCGTGGTACACGCAGTATAATTTCACTATAAGTACCACATTACTTTTCCCATAATCTACAGTAAAAAATACTATATTCATGAAAAATGTTTACTGCATTCACACAGTTATTTTTCTCTGTAGGTTTTTACTGTGCTTTACAGAAGATAAAGTCAATAAAAGGTTTTCAGTTAGTTTGCTGTATATTTTTACTACGGCTGATCGTAAATTTCACTGTGACTACAGTAAATTTCTTTTTACTATAGATATATTGGAAAAAAAGTCCATAGAGATGCTGAGAGTGCTCCAGAGCGCCCGTCGAGTCCAGCGTGCGTTAGGTTACCAGCGCTAGGGCCGAATTTGGCCGCAGGGCCCCAGCCTGTGAGTAATGAATTCGTCAAAAGTCGGGCGAGGAGTGAGAAAGGCATCGGAGTGACACGCTACACCGGGCCGGGCGGGCCGGGCGCGGGCCGGGCAAGGCCGTTCCCGAGTTCCCGCGCTGCGTCGCGCTGCATGTGGTCAGACCTGGTCACTGCTCCGGCAGCCGATTCGGGCGCCTTCCTTCTCGCACGCTCCGCTGCACCGAGGCTGCGTCCGAGAGAGAGAGAGAGAGAGAGAGAGAGAGAGAGAGAGAGAGAGAGAGAGAGAGAGAGAGAGAGAGAGAGAGCCATCACTCATTAACACAATATCGTCAACTTTAGGGCCGTAGTTCCGCGCCGCTGCCGACAGGTGGCGCTGCGGCGGTCGGCCGGGTCGGCAAGCTCGCGGCAACAGAGATATGTTGGCCAGATTGCGGCACCTGGGCTCGCCATGCCGTGCCGTGCCGTGCCGCGCCGTGCCTCGGGTTCCCACGCGGGAGGCGAGGCTTCCCCTTCTCCATCGCCACTCCCGTTGTCGTGGAGCTGCGAAAAATGATCTCCGCCAAAAGTTGTGCCCCGCTGTCGTTCGGGACGGTCATTCAACAAACTTTCACTTTGATCTTTTTTTCATTTTTGAAAAAAAAAATTGCGTTTTGGTGGGCGTAAGGGCAACATTCAGCAATTTCTTCCTAACTACTACAACACTGTCAGAAATCCGCGTGTTTCCATTTCCAGCGGGCATTGACCTTCCCATTGCCTTCCCATCCCGCGTCATTTATTTTATATATATATATATTTTTTTTTAATTTGTTTTATTTTAAAGAAAGAAACAGTGGGGTGGTCGTCCTCGCCGCGCGCGCCGCGACCTTGCTCTCGGAAATCAGTGCGGCGGCGTTTTAATGTTTTTGATGCAGCACTAATCAGCGACCGCCGTCGGCCGTCCCGCGGTGCGAGGGTGTTCAACAAGCCGTGAAAGGTGCAACAGGTGTGCGGCAGCGAGCCAGGCCGGGCAGCGCAGGCAAAGCGCGGCATAGCGCGGGGGCGGCGGACCGCAGACGGACCAAGTCCCCCCCCCCTTTTCCCACTCACCTTTCCCCGTGGAATGGATCATTGGCGCCGGTAGATTGGCAGCACGTGCCCACATCCGATAGCGCACCTAAATCGACCTAAACTGCCCGAACCTAACCTCACCCAACATAACCTCACCTAACCTCCTCATTCGTCCGAGACTGACACAAAAAAACACGCGTTGCAGTGATTTTTAGCAGATGATACCTTTACTTAAAAACATACCTAAAACTACAACTTCAAGACACATAAAGGTGTCAGCTAGCTTTTACTCGAGAGTCCAAAAACCAAGTGCGAATCCTAACAATATAATAGGGGCTGGCTGCCGGGGCGGGCTGGTGAGTCTGTCGCTGCGGCGCAGCCTGCGCGGAATTCGACAATGGCACCCCCTCCTCGCGCGCGACGGCCTGCACATTGACAATCCCTCCCCGCTACAGCCCAAAGGGGCCAACCGGCACGGCGCGGCCAAGCCCTAGTCTCATGGCGCGGCGGTGCAGGCTACGGCACAAAGGACTCAGTTTTTAAATACTATCTTTCGAATGAGCCCATACTACCCCGTAGGAGAAAACCAAACGAGTATCATCTGCTTTCATAACGTTCGTTGAATGAGATTTTTCGAGTGTACGCGTGGCGCGGTGCAGGGTTCGCGGCGCTTTGGCGGTCCGGGGCCTCCGAGGGCCTCCGAGGGCCTCAGAGGGCCTTAGTGGGCTCCTGGGAACGGCTGCAGGCCCCGCGGGCCCTCCAGACGTCGCCTCGCGTCGCGACGCGCCTCCGTTCGGCATCGGGCTTTTAGCCGGCCATTACATTAATTATGATGGAACGCCAGCAGCAGGTCGCCGCCGGGGCGGGGCGGGGCGGGGCGGTAAGGTGTCCGAGGTTCCATTTTGGAGTGATGCACAGTACTGGCAGACAAACGATTCGTTTTCTTTTTCTTTTCAAAAACTTGAAAATGGCGGCGAGTGAGCCCTGTGTGTCCCCTGTTCCAGGACGGCCCGTTGCCGCCGCTGTTCGGCGAGCCGATGCCGCTGACGGCCACCGACGTGGACGGCGACCCGGTGGACTTGTCGGCGCCCGCGAGGCTGCACGGCCTGGCCAGGCTGGACCCGGAGCACGACCCAGGTATGCTCATCATCGTGGCCGCGTGGTTAACGACGTCGGCTGCTCGCCCCTATTACCTGCGTTCGACTCCCCGTGGGTGCCACTTTTTTATTGTCTGTTTTTTTTTGGTATGCGAGAGCACGTGAGAGACGAGTTTCAGTGATACACGAAAAAGCACACCTTCACGTGAAACAGTGGGTTCAAATCCCGGTCCGTTTTTTTATTTGGCACACTGCAAGTTGGGTCGCGTGCGCAGCCGGCATCGCCTCGGCTCCACGCGCGGGCTAAGCGTGCCGAGTCGGGCCAGGTCGGGCCATACTGTTGGCGAAAACGCGGAGAAACCGGCGATAACTGTGTCGGATTGTGTTTATACTTCCCAGCGGAACCGCCCGGCCAGGCCAGCCAGCCCAGCCAGGCCCACTCCCATGTCACTTGCGGTACGCCCCCACTGTCTGGATAAGAAAATGGGAGCAAAGTTAATTAGCGGGGGCAACAGTGTAAAAAAGAAGAGGAGGAAAAATTAGTGTTGACCGTTGACTTTGCGTTTAGGGCAGAACAAATAAACACACGGTGTGCGGCGCGGGGCCGGGCGGGGCTAGGCGCGAGGCTAGGCGCGAGGCGAGGCCCCAGGCATTGGAAGCCGCGGTGCCCCGGTCGTGGGAGCCCCCAGATGAGCGCTTTTAATTAACAGCCAAAGAATGAAAGAATCCGGGAACAACTGGTTCTCTGATCTACGCACTCCAGGAGCAGGCAGGCAGGCAGAGGGCGCAGCAGACATTCAGTCAGACGCAAAACGCGCGTGTGCAAGTGTAGACGTGTTTCCATACACGTGTACGTTTGGTGTGCGTCCGACGTGCACACACACATTGGCTCTACCCTCTACCGCGCCGTACTGTACAAACGCGCCCACACACGCACACACGCGCGCGCGCGCGCATACACACACACACACACACACACACACACACACACACACACACACACACACACACACACACACACACTGGCTCCCCCTCCCCCACTTGCTATGCCTCCCTTACTTGGCCGCTGCACCTCCCCTCCCCCTCTTTGCAGATGTGTGTGGATCGTGTGAAAACGTCACCTGCGCTTCAACCCTCCGACTATTCCCCCTCCCCCCTCTCTCTCCCTCTCCCCTTGGCACAGTCCATCCACAAGCACCCCCGGGCACCCTCGCTCGCGCTGCCTGTCTCTCTCTCCCTCTCTGTCTCTGTCTGCCTTTTAGCCGGCTCCAGAGAGGTGCTGGCTTTTAATCCCCGAATGCAACTCGAATGTGTGAATTGAAGTTCGCGGCGAGGCAGACGACTCAAAGAGCAAGGGCGGCTTTCCGGAGAGCGAAGGAAAACATGCGCTTCCCGTCTCCGCCTCACAAGGAGGGAAAAAAATGTTACTGTTTCTGTCCGGCGAACTTTCAGTTGTCGCGGTGGAGTTCCAACCCGGCCACATAAATTTGGTTAGTTATCTTCCTTGGCTACCGATCCTTATTGTTATTTTTAACTTTTTTTTTGGTGGGCGCATAGGACCACCCACGAAATACGTAATACTTGGACGAAAAAGAAAAACAAAAACAAAAGGGGAGCGATGCGCGTGCACGTGGCTCCCCTCCCTTGATTGCTCCGAGCGCGCCGTCTCTCTCGCACTCGCGGCCCGCCGTTGGGGCTGCTGGGGGTGCGAGAGAGATGGAGCCACTCGAGCGTGGCGACCCAATCATGGCGCGCATTGAGCTTCTCTGACCCGCCCCAATGGCTCCCCGAGCCAGCCACCCCCTCAAAGTCTGTTTCATTCTTTTCCCATTTTCGGTCGGTGCACGGTGGTGTGTGTGTATGTGAGCGTTTATGGCTGAGCGGGATGGCACGGCGTGACATCGCCATGGCAACCATGTGTTCTTTGTTCAGCCAAATTTCATTTAGTTTTAAGAACTTTTTTTTAAATTATTTAATCTGTACTCTGTGTGCACTCCGTTTTTCGCATTATTTTAAATCCACAGCCGTGTTTTGCCCTCTGCCCACCCTCCCCCTGCTGCCCCTCCCCCTGCTGCCCCTCCCCCTCGCTCTGGCGACAAGCTGTCTGAGTGCATTGTGCCCGGGCCCCGAACCGTCCGAGTGTTTACCATTTACTATTAAAGGCCAACACGCGCTTCCCTTTAAGCGCGATGAATCGGTCTCTCTCGCACCCCTCCGCGACGCCCCGCGAGTGCGAGCGAGACAGAGCGACACCGCACAGTGGACCGAAAGACCGGTGCGGAGGCGGCTAAAATTCTACACGCGTTTTGAGTCACTAAATGAGACCGAACCGAACGTGTGACCCCGCCAATGGATTGCTCTGCGAAAGAGGAATTCATTGGTCGCGTCACACGCTCGGTTCGAGTCCCATTCAGCGACTCTGGAGCTCAAAACGCGTCCAGAATTTTGGCTGCCTCCACCGGTCTTCTAGCAAATCCACTGTGCACGGGTCGGAATCATCGAGCTGCCGGGCAGGTCGGGGCAGGCAAGAGACAGAGACAGAGCGAACGCACTTCCAGTGGTGCGAGCTTGAAGGCCCCGGCGGATCCAGAGTCGAACGATGGGCTGAGGAGCAAAGGACGGACTTGCAAGCGCCGCGTGCCGGAAAATCGCTTTAAAATTCAAATTGCGGCGAAGGAGGTAGGCATGATACTGTGCGACGCATGGTGACCCCTCACCCCGCCACCCCACCCCACTCCTCAGCGCTCCCCTCGCTCCCCTCCCCGCGTCGGCGGGCTGCCACCCTCGTGTGCTTCGGAACCACCCCCATGGGAACGTTTTCTGCCCCAACAGGTGTTTTGGGTAATTAAGCCTGCAGGGGCGGGTCGGGGTGGGGCGGGGCGGTGGCGAAAGGATGGCGCGCCAAGCCGCGCCACGTCCTCATGTTTTCGCGCCGTAGTAATGTCAAGTCCCTGCAGCAGCGCCACTAAATTCGTCATGATTTAGAAAAAGAAAAAGAACAATAACAAAATCCTCGGCCCTGCTCGGGGTTTTGCGCGCGCACGGGCGCGCTTATCTTTGCGAAATTTACAGTGTCGTGATAAAAAATTTAATTGTTGTTTTTCTTTTTGCAGTGTGCACATTTGCACATTGAGTTTTCGAAACGAATTTTAAAAGTCATGATGTCGTAGCTCGCGGTCTGAAACCGCCGTGATGACGCATGTCTGGGGCAATAGCAGTGTGATGGAGCCGGCCAGCCCGGCGATTGCTATTCATGGCTCGGAATAGTGTTGTTATTACTACCCTGACACTGAACGGGGAAGCGGCCGGGGTGGCCGGGGTGGCCGGGGTGGCCGGGGTGGCCGGGGTGGCCGGGTGGCCGGGCCGGGCTGCCGGGGGTGGGGGTGGAGGGTGGGCCGCGCTCGGTCGAACCCCCTCGCGCCGCCGGCGACTCAGTCGCGTCCAGGACAGCCGCCGCGAAGGACCGCCAGCACGACGGGCACGTCGAGCACCGCGAGCACCGCGTCGTCCGTCCGTCCGAACGACATCGCGAACCACCGCGTGTGTGTCATGTGCGACACGCGTGGCAGAGCGCGCGCGGCGTCCCGTCCAGTGCGCTGTTAACCCGCCGCGCGGTCGCCGCCGTCGTCCAGGTCGCCGTCGACGACGGGGCCAGCTCCGCGGCTCCGCGTCCGGGACCATGCGTCGCCCTTCCCCTCTGCGCGCGGGCCCCAGGGCTCGCCGCACGCCGCGCCGCGGGCCGCCCACCGGGACCACGACCTGGACGCCCTGGACATGAAGCCCGCCGAGCTGTCGCTCAGGGACCTCGCCATGCCCCACCTCGACCCTACGCTGCACTTCCCGGGTAGGTGCGGCACAGTGGATTCGCCAGAAGACCGGCGCCGGCGGCCAAAGTCCGAAACGCGTTTTGAGCTCCAGAGGCGCTAAACATGACTCGAACCGAACGCGTGTGACCCCACCACTGGATTCCTCGTTCGGAGATCAATCCATTAGTGGGGTCACACGTTCGGTTCGAGTCCCATTTAGCGACTCTGCAGCTCAAAACGCGTCTGGAGTTTTGGCCGCCTCCACACTCCAGTGCAGGTGCACCTGGCTTGCTGGCTTCGAGCGTCGCGCCCTGCGTCAAGGTCGCCCTTGCACCCTTAGGCTTGCCCAGGTGTGGCCCTGCACCGTTAGGGCGCGCAAGGCAGGCTGGGGCGCAGCCCAGCCTCCAGTGATGCTCACTGTTAGTCCAGAACTTCCCCCGCGCTCCCTGGAAATCCTGGAAAGTGTCCACCTCCTCTCTCAGTACACAAGGCAGGGCAATGGAGCTACCGGCGACGTTACGATACGTCGCTCGCAGCACAAGACCCTCTCGGGCTGCTCGGTGCCACCCGGCTGCACCCGGCCGGCGCACGACAGCGGCCTTGAGAAGGTGCGGGGAGATGTGCCCCCCCTCCCCGGCGCTTTTCCCCGCTCTGTGTGAAGTTCCGCCACGTGGTTCTCTGGGCTGGGAAGCCGCCTCGGATAAGTCACGCCGCGTACTGTCACTTTTCGCGAGCGAGAGCGGGCACCGTTATCCTCGAGGGTGTTATTGATCTTCGCTTTCAATTTCTTTTATAAAAATAATAATTTTTTTTGTAATACGCTCTGGATACGGACACCCATGCCCATGCTGGCGTGGTAATAAAAATCAGTTCCAGTAGACATGATTTTTCTTTAGTTAAAAATTTAGGATTGCTTTTGATTGAAACGGGTTGCACCCTAGCGTAAAAATCACGTGCTTCGTTGGCGACTTTTGAAAATTTGACGCATATGCAATGTAAACATTTCCTTTTCCGTTTCGACCTTCAACCTTTGTGCTCCAGAGAGAGAAAGAGAGGGAGGCAAGGCATCGCCGAACGGCGTATAGCGCGTAGCGCCGCGGAAATACTTTGAAAGTCGTCCGCTTTTGTGGGAAGTGGGAAGCCGTGGCCGGCGGTCGCCCATATACCTTCCTGAGGTGCGCTGCCGCCACGCCCCGCCCCGCCCCGCCCCGCGCCCGCCCCGCGCCAAACCCACCCCGCCCCGCCCCGCGAGCCACCCCGCCCCGAATTGATCGCAGCTGTCAGCTGCTGCGGCTCCCACGCCGAGAAGGGCGGGCTGCCGAGCGATTCCGAGCAGAGCTTCGTCTCCCTCGCACCCGTGCGGGCCGGCCTGCGAGTACGAGAGAGACGGGGCGACGGTCCGGACCCAGCCTGCTGGCTGCTTGCTGGCCGCCTCTGCCCCTGGCCGCCATGGCTGTGGGGCCCTACACTGTAGCGTGGGCCCGTGGGGCCGGCCGGGCGTCGGGGCCGGCGAGCTCTGCGCCCTGCTAGCGCCCGGATGAGCGGGAAGACAAGGCGCGTTGGATAGAGCCCCCTGATTGGCTGCCAAGGCCGCCGCGGAGCACGCTGGACCAATCAGAGGGCGGCTTGCTCTCGGCGAACACCGCTAGCCAACTCCGTCGCCTACCCCGGAGTTAGTAGAAGACGTCTCTCTCTCGCTCCCTCCGACAGTGAGAGTGAGAGAGACAGCCTGCAGGCCCGCGACGCATATTGAACACGGCGGAGGCACGGCCGTGACTCGATGACGTCACGCTCGGCCGCGCGCCCCGCAGGCTGCAGTGCTCTGCCTCTCTCGCACTCGTGGGCCGTCCTGTGGGGTACTGTGGGGGTGCGAGAGGGACAGCGGTGGGCCTCTGGGCACCAATGGCCGTCCGCCTGCAGTGTGCCCGCCGTCTGGCCGTCGCTACCGAGTAGGTGCGCCGTCAGGCCGTCAGGTCATAACGTCAGCCATCGACCTCTCCTTGCCGTCGCACCGCGCGTCGCACAGTGGATTTGCCAGAAGACCGGTGGAGGCGGCCAAAACTCCAGACACGTTCGGTTCGATTCCTGTTTAGTGACTTTGGAGCTGAAAACGCTTCTGGAGTTTAAGCCGCCTCCACCGGTCTTCTGGCAAATCCACTGTGCGTCGTAGGGTCTCGTCATCCAGGCTTCGGATGCCTTCAGGATGCCGTCAACCGGCGACGCGGTTTTCGGCCGGTTCCGGGCCGGCGCTGCCTGCCTCGAAGCAGACCGTCCGCGTGGACACTGCCGGAGCGGTGGCCCGGCACTGTAGGCCCGCGAGGCCCGGCCAGGCAGGAAGAGGTCGTTTTGGCGATGTCTTGTTCGTGACTAGGCCTTTCAGGCGAGCGACCTTCGGCCCTGCGGCCAGCCCGGGCCGGCCCGGCCTGGGCAGCAGCACCGCCCACAAAGCTCGCTATGAGAAATTCACACATTTATCGCGCTGAGGGCGCATTGTGGGCATTGAGGGCTGCCAGACTTGCTCCCTCCGTCTCTCTCGCACTCAAGGGGCGTCCCGCAGGCTGCCTTGGGGGTGCGACGGAGACAGAACCAGGCTGCCGCCAGCGCGTGTAGCGTCACTGTAAATTCGTGCCAGAGTAGGCTCCGCCTCGCGGTCGCGGTGCAGACACCGTTAAAAAAGTGCCCCTTTTCTGTCGTTGCACTACGAAAACTTTTTAGACCAGGAGTTAGTATGCACTGAACGATTTAGCTAGTGGATCGGGACGGATTGCTGAAAAATCTTTCGGGAGCTCGTCGGAGAGGCTTCGGAGAGACACTGCGGAGGGGCCCTCGCGGTAATTGAGTCCAAAGTGGCTCCGATTTCTAGCGACGTCCTCTCCGTCTCGCATAACGACGACGCCGATTGTACAGCAATCGGTCCCTCTCTCTCGCACTCGCGGGGCGGCCCGTAGGGGTGCGAGAGAGAGAGGGAGCGACGCTGAGCGTCAGCCTTGCTTCCCCGAAAACCGCGCCGTCCGGTTGTCCGCTTCGCGATGTTTTTGTCTTTTCCATCCGTTTCCCCTGTGCACTGTAAGAGGCTCCGGTTCAAAGCGACACATCTGTCTGTCTGTCTTCCGTCTGTCCGTCTGTCCGTCTGTCTGTCTGTCTGTCTGTCTGTCTGTCTGTCTGTCTGTCTGTCTGTCTGTCTGTCTGTCTGTCTGTCTGTCTGTCTGTCTGTCTGTCTGTCTGTCATCCTGTTAGCCCGTCTGTCCGTCGACGTGGCAACACGCAGCACACGCAAGCCCCCGTTGGAGTGTGCGTTCCAAACCACCTTTTTTTTTGCTGTTTTGGAACGCGCCCCGCGAGGCGCCAGGCGGCCGCCTTGAGCGTTCCCACGGTCGGCGCGGGCTGCGCGGTCGGCACGGTCGGCACGGTCCCGGAATGATGTTGTGGTGTGTATCCTCTTAATTGAACGGATGATCCCAGCGTGTCAGGCGGACAGCGGAAACTCTTGGAACCGGGAACCGGGAAGCGCACCCTTGGGAAAGCAAGGGAGAGAGAGGGAGAGAGAAACGGCCCTGGACAGCGGCCCCACTTTACGAGTCTGAATTTAAAGCGAATGATAGGTTTCCCTGCATGCCGGCGCAAGTTTTGGGGAATGTTAGAAACACGTGCCGGGCCTCAGGAAAAAGCAAAGGAGAGATGAAATGTGATGACGTGTCACGGTCATGCCGCGTGCGGACGGACGGACGGACGGACGGAAATAGCATCATGGAAGCCTGTCTGGCCACACTCCTGCCGAGCTTCCTACACATTTATGCCACCTGTAACTCACTCCGCAACACTCTCACAAAAAAAATTCTGTGGAATCTTTGGATTTGAGCGCTGGTCCTCGGGGTTGCGGAGCGACGGACCGTCAACGCGTCGCTGCGTTTTTTCACGAATTGCGGCATTTTGTTTTTTCCAGGAGGCGGTGCGAGTCTGTGGCCGCTGTCGCGGTACTCCCCGCGCGTCACCTGGCCCGCCGAGCCCGCCCCCGCCACCCCCGCCGCGCCCCCGCACACCGCCCCCAGCCACCCCGCCGGCCACCCGGCCGGCCTGCCGCCTGACTCCCCCGCGTCGGCCGCCGAGCTGGCGTCGTACGGTGAGTCCAGCCGCCAAAAAACAAAAATTTAAAATTTATTGCGATCTGTACTTAAATTTGTCGTTATTTACAGAGAGAGAGGCGCACCTCCTCCATGGCGGCGAGTCCAAGATGAACGGCGTGGTGGACCACCACCAGCAGCAGCACCACCAACACCACCACCAGCAGCACTTGCAGCAGCAGCAGCAGCTGCACCAGCAGTTCGGCATCAGCATGCAGACACCGCCCACGCCGCTGGCCGCGCCTCGACTGATCGTCGTCTGTCTGCCGTCTGTCTGTCCGTCTGACTGTCCGTCTGACTGTCCGTCTGTCTGTCCGTCTGTCTGTCCGTCTGACTGTCCGTCTGACTGTCCGTCTGACTGTCCGTCTGTCTGTCCGTCTGACTGTCCGTCTGTCTGTCCGTCTGACTGTCCGTCTGTCTGTCCGTCTGTCTGTCCGTCTGTCTGTCCGTCTGTCTGTCCGTCTGACTGTCCGTCTGACTGTCCGTCTGACTGTCCGGAGCAGCCAATGGGCGACAGGCTGTCCGGCGGCTCAGCAGCGCTCCCAGCGCCCCGCCCCACAGTGGGCCGGAAGACCGTGGAGGCGGTCAAAATCCCGGACGCGTTTTGAGCTCCAGAGTCGCTAAATGGGACTCGAACCGAACGTGTGATCCCACCAATGGATTGCCGGATTGCCCTGCGAACGAGGAATCCATTGGTGGGGTCACAAGTTCGGTTCGAGTCCTGTTTAGCGACTCTGGAGCTCAAAACGCGTCTAGAGTTTTGGAGTTCTGGCCACGTGCGTCCGCTGTGCGCCCTGGCTCGGCCAGCTCCGCCGCCGTGACGGCAGGCAAACACGCCGCGCCGCGCTGCTCGGCGGGCTGGCCTACCCTGGGTACCCTCGCTCCGGCGGGCGCTTCGCCCCGCGCTTCGCCCCGCCATGCCGATGTCGTTTTCACTCCACCCCGTCGACTGTCGCGTTTGCCCGCTCATTACGGGGCTGGCTTTTCCTGCGGGTCTCTGTGTGATGCAGTGAAGGTGGAGAGCACCCAGAGTGAGTGAGAGAGACAGAGAGTGAGGCAGGAGTGCGAGGGAGAGGCACAGGCTGCGCGCTGGTTGGCACGCCCCACTCCCATAAGTCCCGCCTCGCCTCCCGGCCCAGGCCCCACCAGGCTCCACCAGGCCCCACGCCAACAGCACTCGCCGGGCATGGCGCGGGGCGGGGCTTGATGCTTCCCCCTCCCCCTCCCCCTCCCCCTGGAGGGGCCCCGCTAGGCCCCGCTAGGCCCCGCGCCCCTCCAGCCCCGCCAGCCGACGTATGGAGGCACCACACCGGTCGTAGCGGCTCGGCCCGGCTCGGCTCGCCACGGCAGGGTGACTTTGGCTTTGGCGCCGAGGTGACTTTGGCCGCTCTGAAGGCAGAAGCCGTCTCGTCAAGGAATAAAAACTGTTGTTGGTCTGACTCTTTGTTGTTATTGCTGAGTGTGGGCCTCCCGGCGCCGACACTCTGTTGTTGCTAAGAGTTGGGCTCGCGCGCTGGCACTCTTGTTGTTGCTGAGAGTTGGGCTCGCGCGCTGACACTTGTTTGTTGTTGCTGAGAGTGGGCCTCGCGACGCTGACACTGTTGTTGTTGTTGCTGCAGCGCGTTCCTGGCGCGGCCCAAGGAGCAGCGGCTGACGCGCGACGCCATGCAGCGCTACCTCCGCGAGCGCATGGACCTGACGCTGGTGGTGCTGCACGCCAAGGTGGCCCAGAAGTCGTACGGCAACGAGAAGCGGTTCTTCTGCCCGCCGCCGTGCCTGTACCTGGTGGGCCAGGGCTGGCGGCGGCGGCAGGAGGCCCTGCTACGACAGGGCGAGTCCGAGCAGGGCGCGCAGCTGTGTGCCTTCATGGGCATCGGCGGCGCGGACCAGGACATGCAGCAGCTCGACCTGGCCGGCAAGGTGAGTACACCGGTACACCGCACGGTGGGCGGCGGCCAAAATTCTAGACGCGTTTTGAGCTCCGGAGTCGCTCAACAGGACTCGAACCGAACGTGTGACCCTATCAATGGATTGCTCTCCGAACGAGGAATCCATTGGTGGGGTCACACGTTCGGTTCAAATGATTAATCTGAATTCGAAAAAAAAAATCCCCTCCTTTCCTTCTTGCAGCAATACTGCGCGGCGAAGACGCTGTTCATCTCCGACTCGGACAAGCGGAAGCACTTCATGCTGACCGTCAAGATGTTCTTCGGCAACGGCCACGACATCGGCGTCTTCCACTCCAAGCGGATAAAAGTCATCAGCAAGCCTTCCAAAAAGAAGCAGTCGCTCAAAAACGCAGACCGTAAGCGTCGATCCAACTGAACATTACATTATTTTTTTGAAGTATGTGTAAATGTTTTATTTATTGATTTTCATTTCTTTTCAGTGTGTATTGCCAGCGGCACCAAGGTGGCGCTGTTCAACAGGCTGCGGTCGCAGACGGTCAGCACGCGGTACCTCCACGTCGACGGCGGCAACTTCCACGCCAGCTCCACGCAGTGGGGCGCCTTCACCATCCACCTCCGTGAGTGCCACAAGACCGGTGGAGGCGGCCAAAGTTCCGGACGCGTTTCGAGCTCGCAGAGTCGCTATAGGACTCGAATCGAACGTGCGACCCCACCAGTGGATTCCTCGTTCGGAGAGCAATCCAATGGTGGCGTCACACGCTCGGTTCGAGTCCCGTTAAGCGACTCTGGAGCTCAAAACGCGTCACACGTTCTGTTCAAGTATTCTAACAGGGTTTCGTTTTTAAAAATAAATTACAGTGGACGACAACGAGTCCGAGTCCGAGGAGTTCTCGGTGCGGGACGGCTACATCCACTACGGGTCCACGGTGAAGCTGGTGTGCTCGGTGACGGGCATGGCGCTGCCCAGGCTCGTGATCCGGAAGGTGGACAAGCAGATGGCGCTGCTGGACGCCGACGACCCCGTCAGCCAGCTGCACAAGTGCGCCTTCTACATGAAGGACACCGAGCGGATGTACCTGTGCCTGTCGCAGGAGCGGATCATCCAGTTCCAGGTAAAATGAAAGTCATTTATTTTAATTTATTTTATTGTCCTTAATTTGCGCGTTAAACCTTTGGACCGTCCGGCCCTTATTCGGCCACACCTCCCCACGCTACGAGCCACGCTAGCACTGGCGGATGATAGAGAAAGAGGCATGACGTCCAATGGGAATCGAACCCAAACGACCAGCCTGTGCTAGTGACGGGCGGTCGGAACGCAACGGACGTTTACGAGTCACAGAGAGAGGAAGAGAGACTGGTGCTTGAGCCGGGAGGTGGGCAACAAAACTTATAGACTTGGTGTGTTCACTGTGCAGGCGACGCCGTGCCCCAAGGAGCCCAACAAGGAGATGGTGAACGACGGCGCGTCCTGGACCATCATCAGCACGGACAAGGCCGAGTACCAGTTCTTCGAGGGCATGGGCCCCGTGCGCGCGCCGGTCACGCCCGTGCCCGTCGTCCACAGCCTGCACGTAAGCGCCGTCCCGAAACTGAAAACAAAAACGGACTTTTTTCCGGTATTTGAACCTTCGATCTCTCGCAGCTGAACGGTGGCGGCGACGTGGCCATGCTGGAGCTGACGGGGGAGAACCTGTCGCCGTCACTGCGGGTGTGGTTCGGCGACGTGGAGGCCGACACCATGTACCGGTGCCAGGAGAGCTTGCTGTGCGTCGTGCCCGAGATCTCCGCCTTCAGGGGCGAGTGGGGGTGGGGGCGGCAGCCGTCGCAGGTCAGTACCGGTGGGACGGGGTTTTGGATCGCCCTGGATTCGGTTCGTGACTTTGGATTTTTCGTTGCAGCCAGTGCAGGTGCCCGTGTCGCTGGTGCGCAGCGACGGCATCATCTACGCCACGGGGCTCACCTTCACGTACACGCCCGAGCCCAACCCGGGGACGCGGACGGGGCAGCCCGGCCAGCCCGGCTACCCGCAGGGCGACCCGCAGGCGCAGGGCCCCCAGGGGGGCATGCTGGGGGCGCCCCAGGAGCCGCACCCCCACGCCATGGCCCCCCACACGCCGCACGCGCCGCACACCCCCCACCCCAACCCTTTCCACGCTCAAGGGGGCCTGTGAGGGGCTGGGTGTCGCCGGCAGCACCGGCAGGCCGACATCAAGACGTCTCCCTCGCTGCGGGGGACTGCCGCACCGGCCGCACCCAGGCCGCCCGGCCTCCGCCCGGCCTCCCGGAACCCCGCTTCAGCTGGAAGTCTTCTTGGGCCCGGAACTCCAGTGCCCGATGACGTTCCAGAGGGAAAATAGAACTTTGCCGACGCCTGAGAGGCAGGCTCAGAACTGGATCACCGTCACTCTGATGCGTAAGCCTCGAATGGAACATGACTGGAAGGGACTTCTCACAGAGTCGTGGTTTCGACCTATGATGCCATCAGAAAAGGGCGGGTAGCCGCTCATGCCAGGCCATAGAGTGATGGGAGTTCCCTGCGAAATGAATTCAAGAAGACTTCCAGCAAAACACAACAAACTCTGTGATCTTGTTAATTGCTGTGGTTGACTATATGAGTATGTGTTCATGATCATGTGCTGGGAGCGAAAGCCAGAGATCTCTGTAAATCATCATGTCCATTTACACAAATATTTAAGACTTGACTATCAGATGAGGGGGTGTACATAAGTAAAGTTTTATAAGCGCTCTTTCAAGTGCTTGGTGGTTGAAAAGTAGTCTGCAGTTTTCTCTAGGTCCGAATTGCAAAAGGTGATTATTTTTATCAGCCATCATGGCTAGCTCAATTTAGATGTGAATGGCTTTTTTTCTGTAATTTTCCATTGTTAAAAAAATACGTCACCTACTGTCATCGGTTGTTCTCTGCAGGCTGCTATTTAAACTTAGTTTATTACTTAACTCCCAATGTAGGAAGATACAATAAAGCAGTCAATTCTGATGTATGTGCTCACGCTGTATTGTTAAGTTTCTTCCTTCTTTAACTGATCAACCTCCAAGTTTCAACCTCCAAGTTGTGGAATTAATGAAAGCAATATGGGAGTGTACATTTCAAACTTTTCAATGCAAACTGCTTTTTATCACAAGATGTTTGAGGGGTCTTTGAATCTAAGAAAAAAAGTTAAATTATATTATAAAATCAAATGTAAATAGTGAAGCAAATTTTGTACGAGTGGTAAAGAAAATGACAATTTATGAAACGTCTGCACTGTAAAGTCCCATGGGCAGCAATCAAAAGGTTTGTGATATTGATATAAAATTGTTTATTTGTTTTAGTGCTGTAAAATTGTAAGCATTTACTTTGATAAATTTTTTGTTGCCTGTATCAATAGATTTTTATGAGCAAATAGTACTGGAGGTAAGCCCACTCAGGGGTTCCTTAGCCATGGCTTTAGATATTTTAAATAATTTGATATTGAGGTGACATGGTAAAATTGACTCGCCCTCACTTCCAGCATGTTACAGTATAGCTCTTATTTATAGCCTAAAAAGGTTTAACAAACACTCCATATTTTCAAGGCTTACTTTGTATAAATCTGGTATGTTTTTATAGTATTATTTTATCTGTGATTTTTGAGTGCAGAACTTGCACTTAAAATAAATAAAACTTCTGCTGAAGTCGGCTTTATTTCATTTAACTTAGTTTAAAACATACATGAAAAACAAAATTTCACTAAAACAATTGTCTACAAACACTGCATGCAAATCTGAAGCAGCATAAGTACATGCACAGGTAAAAAAAGTTGATAAAAATTGAAATTTTTACTGATGATCATAATTTAGTAAAATATCCATGATGGCAGAGCAGAACACATTTTCAAGCACTATAATAATTGATCCCAAAGACATCCAGAATCACAGCTATCACCAAGTTGGGTCACCAAAACGCTGGAGAGATTTGTCTTGAGTATCAAGTTCAATTTGGATTTTCTTACGCATGTAGAAGATGGGACAGTCTCGGCTACAATCAGATGAAAATTGCAAGTTAGAACTTTGCAGACACTTGGCAGTGACAATGATTTTAGTTTAAAGTCTGGCATGTGGTACACTCACCTGGTGCACAGGACCTCTTCATGTAATGACCCTTGACACCTCTGACATTCGGTCCACAATCTGCTGAACCTGTCTTCCAAAGTGCGATATTTTGTCAATTCTGAGAGGAACAACTTGGCTTCATTTGGGGAGCAATGTGAACACAGTGCATTGCTCTCTTGGTCTTTGGGCAAAACCGCCTTGCACCCCAGACAGGTCTGGCGCTTGACAGTGAAGGCAGATAGAGCACCGACCCGCGACGTGACCACGGCTCGAGTGCGAGTGTGGTCACCACCTGGAGTCAAACACATACACATTGAGGAGGTCCAAGAAAAGGGCAAATTATGGCATGGGCCACACATTGACTACTCACGGAGTAATATGGAATCTGCCTTGTCTCCCAAAATTGGAGAAAATATTCTCAGCAATGGCTTTGACAGTTGGTTTTCTAAGTAATAGGTAAAATCAAGTGGAATACTATTTTCAAGGACATAGATGGGATCCTAGAACAAGAGGAGAACGTTTCAGTACAGATGCAAGGAAGGGAGCTTCTTTTAACTTTGTCACCATACAGTGACTCAAAGTATGTACCTCTGCTTTCATGTAGGCTGGGGTTCCTTTAGAGGCAGAGATCAGCACATAGGGCACTCGATCTCCAAGCTTTGGCGCAGTTCCAGGATCTCGCTTTTTCATTTTTGCAGCTAGTTCAACATGGGCTTGTTTAGCTGCATAATCAGACTTGGTCAATTCTTTGGTAATAACTAAATTAGATATATCGATGCGATTGCACAGTAGATCAGAAATAATCTGGAAGGGTTGAACATTTTTAGTGTGAATATGAAACTCAAGTTCAGCACATTTCTATTTGATTGAAACTTCACATTGGTTCTCACCTGTTTGGCATATGCAACAGCACCATCAGGATTACGGTCAATAAGAATCTTCTGCAGACATGTGTTCATCATGTTGGCAACTAAAGGACAATTATCACGACGAACTGTTTCTAATCCTTTGCAGTCCATTTTGTCATACTTATCAGCTCGAGTGAAGTATAATCCAGCATACCTAAGGAGAAGCAACATTAAGATGTAAATGAACTTCTTTCACTGAAACATTTATGAGTGAATGAGACAGGAATACCAACCTTTTCTTGTTAATTAAAAGGTAGGGAAAATACACTTTTTCAAATTCTAGTTTGATAGGTTTAATGAATTTAGATGTAACATATTCAGCAGCTTCTTGACCTAATCTCATGGCTTCCTCCAAAGTTTTGACACCAAATTTAACCATCACAGAATCCGTGTCTCCATAAATTACAACAGCATCATATTCATATCCATTTTCAATGCGATATCTGTAAGTCGAATCCCAGATGAGTACGTCATAAAATTAAGACCACTCTAGGTGAAGAAACTTAAGAGCATAAAACTTACTTCGATTCAACCTCAGTCTTGGTTTGTTCAATCATGGTACGACCATAAGCTGTGACACTTCCAGATATTTCAAGGCATGGCAGTTTTCCTACCTATGTAGTCAAAAAAATAAAAGATTGACATTCGCAACAATTGGACACAAACTTCAGACATTTTGAAATCAAAAGGAAAATTTTTATTACTTGGGCGCCTGTGAAACCATAGACTGAATTGGCAGAAATCTTTAAAGCTAACTGACGACCATCAAGCACTTTCTGCTTAAAGGGATCCGTTTCTTTCTTTAGGTCTGCTTTGGCTTTTTTACGAGCATTCAACAGACTCTCCAGAATGTCCGGCAGAAGCCCTTTGCGTACCTGGAATGCAAGATAAGTTATCAAGATCAAAGGCCATAACTAGACAGGTATAGTACTGATTGTACTCACCGATGCTTTCACAAAGTAATTGTTGGCAGGGGTTCGTGAGTACTGATCAGCCGTCAGTCCAAGTTTTTCCTTCGAGTTACCCTGGAGAAGTGTTGTGTAACACAAGTTATGGGCCATCATGATGCTGAAACAAAGTAATAGGTGTTAGAGAAACCATATTTGCAGGAGGCACAAAATTACAAAGATACACAAACAAAACCAACCTGGGGTATAGAGAACTGAAATCCAGAGTTGAGATCGGGTCACCATAATACCCTCTCTTAGGTTCAATAACAGTGGCACCTTCATATTGGTCCTCCCCTCCACTGCTTTGGTAGGTGGGCATGATGTAGTCATGCTCCTTGGCTTTACGCAAAAGTTGAGAAACAACTTTTATTTGCTGGCCTCTAGTAAGCAGACTACCCAGAGTCACTCCAGTTACACGAGCCATTTCCATGTAGTTGATGATGCACATCAGCTTTTCTAACAATCTCAGTGGAAGATAGGCGTCTTTGAGGCAGTAAACAGCCAGACGGCGGCGAGTCTGAGCAGTGCCGTTTTGAAGGTCTGAGATGACTGAGTGATGCACATCTTCTTTTTGTTCCTAAAATTATAAAATGGAGATGAAATAACTAAATGAAGGAAGGAGTAAAAATGAACTTACTTTGATTACAGAAACACACACCTGAAGGAAATGGTAACTGACAGCGTTCAAAGTGTAAGATCTCAACTTATAATCTCGGACAAGCACAAGAAGCAAGTCAAAAGGTACTCGGCCCTCAAAGTTGACACTCTTATTTTCTCGACGGCCCATTTGTTTACTATACAACTGTGTATCTTTGATGACCTACAACAACAACAAAATATTTATTTAAAAAAATTAACAATGTGGTAAAACAAATAAATAGTCAAAGCAGTAAGTACTTACAGATTGGATGTTTTTAATTCTTCCCAAGAATGAAAAGTTGCGCACAGTCAAATGTTTGGCTCTATTAATCAAGTATGGAAAATCAAAGTTTGTGATGTTGTAGCCAGTGAAAATATCAGGATCAACTTCCCTTACAAAATCTGCCCATTTCTGGAAAACAAGTCACTATATAATGGACAACAGACATGACAAGACTATGGAATATGGGGACACAATTTTCCAAAAATAATTACCTCTAGCATTTCAGTTTCTTTATCACAGCTGATGACTTGGCACCCCACAATGGGAGCACATGTGTTTAAGGTGAAAACATTCCGTATGAAAGGTTCTGCTTCCCCTTGTTTGATAACCATGTTGGCAATTTGAATGACTGGATCATGGTCTGGTTCTGGGAAAATACCTGAAACAAAAACAAAAAATACGTCACTTAGAGCACAGAACACAAAATCCTTTCAAACCCTCATGAAAGTTAGGGCATACCTTTCCGTCCAGCACATTCAATATCAAAACTGAGAATACGGAAGGGAGCCACCTTTGCCCATTCTCCCTCAGGTTGATGAGAGATTAACTTTTCCCATGAGACATCCACTTCAAGTTGACATCTTGATACAAATGGAAGGGTTGAGCTATTTTTTTGCCTCATCTTCCAGTGTCCAGTTGGCAGCTCAATCCAATTGCAACCGACCATATTTGCATCCACCATGTACCTGAGAAATTAAAAAGAAATTTCATTTATCAAAAGAAAATGATTGAATGAAAAATTCAAGTGACATTTAAGCACTTACCTGATGTCATAATCAATGTTTGACTCATAGCTAGTGAAGGCGTGAGTACCTAAGGCAGTAAACACATCACCTTTTTCAAGCAATCTCTTGGAAGGTGCAATGAGGCGAGGCAGTGCCACTGTCACACGAAGAAACTGCTGCATATCATCACCACGATACCCATACAAACTTTGCTTCTTGACAATTTCAACAGCTAGCACAGCTTCTTGAACATTGTCACGATTTCCTTTCATATCAGCTAAAACAGCTTTATTTAAAGAATCCTGAAAGAGTGTTAACAAAATGTAAAATCAAGTGTCAAGAAATTAGAAAACAATAACCAGGAACACAAAATTAATTTTATAATCAATTATACCTTAAATGGCTTGCAGTGACTATCATTGAATCCATTTGGGGTTGATACAAAAAAATATGGAGTGAAACCATGAACATGACAACACACTGAATTACCCTCCATTGTAACACCATAGAGCCGCATCACAGGAACTGGTCCACTCTGAGCACCAGGCATTCCAGCCATGGGACTCCCTAAATTAAAAACAAAAAAGTTCATTCATAAGTTGCAGGAAAAATAAATTATAAAAAGGGGTGGATTCAATGAATGAAACCTCACCAGTGTAATGGTCCACATCGATCTGTTGAAAAGTTAAATTGTCCTTTTGTGGATCCAAGGGAGGAGGGGCAGGACGGCTCCATTTCACTGAGGTCTGATTAGTGTCTGGTCCCTAAAAAGAAAGTTACAAAAAAATTGTATCAAAACATGTAATGGTTGAAACTTGAGAGGAAGTAAGAAACCTAGAAAACATGAGATTCAATGTGCACAAAAAGGCTGCGTAAAGAGTGGTTAGTCAGTTATGCAACGAGTATATTCTAAGTAATAGGACGGGGAAGTGTCAGAGGGAATGCATCAACCGTCTAAGACTGATAACTTATGATGGCAATACTGTACTGATTTATGATACACCTATCCATTGAATGACTTAAACAAATCTGAGCAACAGTTTACACTGATTTGCCATTTGCTAAGCCAGTTGCATTGCATTTGGTTAAAATAAGTGTCTAACCTTACTAAAGCGAATGTGATGATCTGCCATTGTTGTCAAAACATTGCAGTCCAGGATGCACCTAATAGTGCAAAATATAACGGGTTGAGTAGTTTTGTAAACAAATTATTTGACAATGTTAAAATTGGTAGCAAAACCAAACACATCTTCCAAAAACTTTTAATTTAAGAAAAAAAACTCTTAATTTGAAACATTGTGTACACAAAAAAGTGCACTAGTGCAAAAACGCAGTTGGCAATGCAATGGCTAGAACAAATGAAGACTCCCTAAGAACATCTGAAAAGCTGAAACACTTGGCATCTAGACTTCAAAACGTTAGAATATGATAAGAGAAAAAAATCTTATTGAAGATGAATAGGATAGACTAACATCGTAGTTATTTTCATACAAGGAACAAACTGAAATACATCCATAGGTTATAAGGTCTGATAGAAGCATACACAATTTGCAGACTATGATTTGATAATCTAAGTATGCAAATCATAATTTTTTTTAGAGCAGCTCAAAAATTAAGAACACAAAAATTATAACACTTTTATACCTCTCCTGTAGCCTCGACCATTTCTGCCTCATTGGCATCCATGAATGCCAACTCCTCTTCAAAGGTACCGGGAAATTCATCATCTTCATCGTCGTCAGCCCTGCAATAGAAGACAAAGTTGAGTATGCAAAATAGTAACCAAATATTATTTAAATAAGGACTTTTCCGTTAATCTAAAACACACTGCAGGAAAAAAGTTTGAAATAGAAGAAAAGATGTGCCTTGAAAAAATTGCCTTAATATTCATTTACAGAGGTACAATCAAAAAGGCAGCAGGAATGGGTATTATTGAAATTAATCAAGTAACCATTGACCCGCATTGAACCTGGGTAATAGTTTCAGACATGAAATGAACAGGGTAAGAGTACCAAATTTGAAAAGCGTGTAAATTATGAAACAGCAAGCGCAGGCTCCGTCATTCTGAACCAACAAGGAAACTCTAACATTAAATGTTTATCAAAACTGAAATGTAATGAGGTTGGACGGACACTTGTTGAAACTTGACAAATTTAGCAGTACCGTGGACGTTTCGGCGGCGCAGGGCTTTTGCCGAAAGGTTGCTTCCGTTTATCCATTGCAGATTCCAAAGCGAGACGAGCGTATCAAGATAAAGACAATCAACACTCGCTGGCAGTCTTTCTTTCCAGTTTCTGCCTTTTGTTTTGGTTCGGCCGGGATGAGGATTTTCGCGGGAAAAGACACAAGGAGTCTTAAGCAGACACAACAACCGGAAGCTCAAAGAGGCTCTATTTCCGGCCGGCTGAATCTTCCCTGCCGGACGGTTTGTTATTTCGGTTAGTTGTTTATGCTCAGAGGGAAGAACACAATTTCTAGTGGCTTAACTGCATTAGAGAACCGTCACCTTAAAATTTACGTCTTTTGTGAAGAACTGGGTTGAAGGTTAGCTCGCAGAACTTCTTGTGAACATTATTCATCGCCCAATCTCTTAAAAAATGGCTGCTTTGTGAGAGCTGTGATCAGGTTTGGTTAGGATGCTTATGTTGTTTTTGACATCTTGGCATCCAGATGAGTGGAGACGATGGCACCATCCCTACTCCTTCGGACGAAAATGACGTGGGGCCGGGGCAACTTTACGCTCCGTTCCTTGTGATGGAGAGCCTTTTGGACAAATTAAAATTGCTGAACCATGACCGGGAATTCATTCGTGATTTAAAAATGAAGCCGTTGAATAGGTACCATTTCGTTACAACTCCGGATTGGGGGTCTTCAGGACTCATTTGTGTGTTTTTCAATACTTTTTAAAAAATTCTCTGCTTGTAGGCACTATTTTGTTATTCCTACCAACCCAGGAGAGCAGTTCTTCATGTTTACGTCTCTAGCGGCTTGGCTTATACGCAAAGCAGGTGGAAAATTTGAACAACCACAAGAGTTTGATGACCCGAATGCTGCTATTGCCTCTATTCTGGACTTTGTTCGGAAGATTGTAAGTACCTCAAATGAAGGTGTATAATCATGTTGAGAATAGTGAACTAATTTATATGCTCTGATTTCCTCTCATCAAGGGTATGACAGTTGATTTTCCTCCAAACCGACTCAAACCCGGATGCGGACAGCATGTCGTAATGGTTTTAGATAAATTGGCAGACGAGGCTCTAAAGGCATCAAACTTTAAGTGGCGCAAGTTCGTACATCATCACTAGTGCATTAGTGTATGTAGAGGACAGGCACATAATTTTCCTTCCCTTTGCTCTCTAGACCTGAACCAAGAGCTGAGGTAACAGAGGATGACACAGTGGAAGAAGATGACTCTGAACTTCTTTTAGAAAGAGTGGAAGAAGAAATGGCTGCAGTTTATTCAGATGATGAGGATGACAACCTTTTAAATATTGACGACCTCCGCACTTTACCAGGGAGTGATTTGGTATGTATTATGGTTTATTTCCCTTAAATTTGTTAAGAAAGAAAACTGAACAAATTTTTTTAGGCCAATTTGGAATCACAAAAACCTGAGGAAATTCTGGAGTCTACAACAACTAGTGAGGATTGGCAGTTGGAATTGGAAAGAGTTTTACCTCAGTTAAAAGTAACCATCAAAACAGGTAATTTTGTTTTTCTCTTGTGTTTCTATTCTAGTATATATATTTATAATTTGGTTCCCAATTTTACTTGCTATTCATCTTAGATTCTAGAGATTGGCGTAGTCACTTACAACAAATGCACAGCCAACACGAAGGAATTCAGGAATCTCTATCATCTGCAAAAACCAGGCTTGATAAGCTATACAGTGATATCACTCAAACCATGGACAAAATAAAGAGTCGTGAGAAATTTTTGAACAATCAGCTGGATCCTACCCTAGTGGAATATAGAACAGTTCAGGTAGGTAATAACTTCATTTCCAAAATTGAGAAAAGTCAAAGCAGCTTTTAAATTTATTAAAAAAAGGCCCCAATTTTAAAATATTTTTTTTTGTAGGAAGAGCTAGCCCGTGTGTCAGAGCAATATCGAGAAGTAAGTGGGGGAGTATCCGAGCGACAGAGAGCTCTTGCTCTTGTGTCGGAAGAGTTGGATGCTGTCAAACAGGAGATGGAAGAGCGTGGTTCCAGTATGACAGATGGAAGTAGGTTCCTAAAATTCGTTCATGCTTAAAAATATTTTGATACAAGATCTAATAATTAAGATCATATTTATTTCTAGCACCACTTGTCAATATCAAGAGGGCTGTTGGGCGCATGAAAAGTGAAATAACTGCCATGGATGTGCAAATTGGGGTCCTTGAGCACAGCCTCCTTCAGGCAAGACTACGGGACAAATCTCTTCTGCAACAAGACATGAATACCAACTCATATTTGACTGTGTAACCCTGTCTCAATCTGTGCTCACAATGTGTTTCACCAGTAAAATTGCACTGCCTTGTTTTGATTTGAAATTTTCACCAAACCACATGTGTTAAAAGGACTTAGCATAGATCTTTTACATTCCGTCCTGTACATCTAGTCAAAGTCTATGACTAAGAGTCATAAGCTAATGTATTAAATAATAAATCAACATGAAAAAGAGTTTATAATTTTCCCATCCTTTTACATAGAACACTGAGCAGTTGCTGATAAATTATGTTAGATTTTTCTTTTTTTGCCATCAAATTTTAAGGGGGAAAAATAGTTTGGTTTTGGTATTTTGGAAAAGGTTTTTGACAGAGTCCGCGCGGAGTAACCGAGGCTTCCCGGCCGCCGGATCGGTTTCGGGTTGAGTCGTGACGTCACACGTCGGGTAACGGTAGCGGGTAGTGCGAAGCCACCGCGCCGTCGCCGCCCCGCCCCGCGAGGGGACCCGGGGCCATGGCGGGGCCTGGGGCTCGAACACTCGAACCCCAATCCCCAGGCCAGTCAGCCACAGACATCGCCAGGCCGGGTAGAACAGAGGCCACGCATCCACGCGCTCCTACCGCGGCATCACAGAGGACGCTGGGCAACAGCGAATATTCGCCAGTGTGTGCGTGTGTGTGTTTGAGTGGAAGTCGCTGTCATGATCGCAGCCAACTTGGTGGCACTGCCGCTGCTGCTGCTGACACTGGCCTGTAAGTACTCGGGTGGGGGCGGCGTACAGAGATCACCGGTGAAACAAGGCTAGTTTTTGATTACTGTCACTTCTTGTTAAGACGGTTGAAAGTGCAAACAAAAACGCTCCCCTCGCAAGAAAGTAAATTATTATGGGCCGTCAGCTGCCCTTTTCACCTTGGTCCCTAGTCAGAAAAGTGCGGCTTGCAAGGATGCAGCTTTGTTAGCACCGACTCGCCTAGACTCGAAAAAGACAAACACACAAGGTTCTAAAAAGTTGTGAAAACTCACTGCCTTTTTTCCGGTACAGTCCCGGTCGAGGGAAGGGAGGACGCCGCCAAGAGGCAGCGGGACGCCAAGATGCGACTCTTGGACGCCACGAACCGGTGAGATTGTCTAGGAATCAGCGTCCCTCTGTCTCGCCGCTGCCCGTCCGTCCGCCTGACACCGCCTGGCCTTCCCTTGACAGACTGATCTTGCAGCGTCCGTCGGGCTGGTCGCCGCCGCCGTGGCCCGGGCAGTGGGAGTGGCCGCACTGGACGCCCGACCAGCACCACCAGGCCGACCACTGGGACGCCTCACAGTTCGCGGACCTCGAGCACTTGCAGGTGAGCCCAAGGTCCCTGGTTCGAATCCGGAAGCCGGCGGGGCAGAATCCTCACTTTTCAGCCCTGCTTGTTTAGCACTCTTACCAGCCGGACCCCGAGCTGCTGCTCGAAGTGCAGCCCGAGGAGCCCCCGAGCGCGTTTCCGGGCGCCCACGCCACTTCCGGTGTGGTGGGAGCCCTTCCGAGGCCCCTCGGCCACTCGACCGGGGACCAGAAGCTGGAGCTGAGCCTGGGGCCGTGCGTGCTGCAGCTGTACGAGCCGTGCACGGACAGCGGCAGCATCATCTTCTACCTGTTCAGGTGGGAAGGGAACCGGCCGGCCGGCCGCGGCAACCGGGCCGAATAAATTAGCAATTCGTTAGATTCGCGGCAGAGCCAAGGGCAGAGCCATGGGCAGAGCCATGGGCAGAGCCATGGGCAGAGCGACGTCTGACGACTCCACACTGCTCCAGCTCGGTGGACGGCAGGCCGGCCGTGCTCTCCGTCACCGACCCCAGGCTGCCGGCCGACTTCGACGAGGACCTGCCGACCAAGGTGCTGATCCACGGCTTCGCCGGTAGCGTCGACTTCAACTTCACGTCGTCGGTGCGACAAGGTAGGCGTAGCGGCGTAGCGGGGCTTCTTTAAAAGGGTGCTGCCTCCGTCCGAGCGCCTGGCGAGCTGAGATAGGCAACCAGCGTCCACCAGTGTTTAACGGGACGGCCTGCCCTCCGGGCGGCGTGTCCTGGTGGTGCCTACCCTCCCGGCGCTAGCTGCGCTGGCTGTCTGACTGCGCGCGTGGCGTTGGTCCGTTCCTCTGCCGCAGCCTACCTGCTCCGCGGCGGCTACAACGTGCTGGTGGTGGACTGGGGCCGCCTCACGCACCTGCCGTGCTACGCCAGCTCCGTCGTCAACACGTGGCAGGTGGCTCGGTGCACGGGGCAGCTGCTGGCGCGGCTCGGCCAGGCGTCGCCGTCGCTGCGGCCGCCGCATCTGCACGTCGTCGGCTTCTCGCTGGGCGCCCACATCGCGGCCTTCGTCAGCGACGAGCTCGTGGCCCGCACCGGCCAGCGCGTGGGCCGCATCACAGGTCAGGATGCCGACGACGCCCCGCCCTGACCTGCCCTCTGCCTGGCGGCCGGCAGGGCTCCAGTCCCTTACTACTCGCTGCCGTCCGCATGTCCGCAGGTTTGGACCCCGCGCTGCCGGCGTTCGCGTCGCTGGCGCCGTCCTGGAAGCTGGACCCGGGCGACGCCGACTTCGTGGACGTGGTGCACACCAACGCCGGCATCCTGGGCAAGGTGGAGCCCACGGGCCACGCCGACTTCTACGTCAACGGCGGCTCCGTGCAGCCCTTCTGCACGGGCGGGGACAGGAGTGAGTGTACAGGAGACAGTGTACAGGGAAGTGCGGGGCCCGTCCTTAAACTGACGCGACACTTCGCTCCACAGACATCCCGCTGTGCAGCCACCTGCTGGCGCCGGTGTACTTCTCCGAGACCATCCTGGACGAATCCTCCCACTGGGGGCGCTACTGCTCGTCCTACGGCCACTACGCGTGGGGCTACTGTGCGGCCGCGGAGCGGGACGCGGCGACGGACACCCTCGCGGGGGCCTTCATGGGGGAGGGCGTGCACAGCTCGTAAGACAATCACCCACTGTTTCCCTTACTCTACTTCGGACTATCTGATGCTAGCTGCTCTGGCCCGTTTGCAGGCTTCGAGGAACATTTATAGTGGAGACCGCAGCCAGCTATCCTTTCGCACTCGGACCCCCTCAACCAATTTCACCGCCCCCTCGACCCCAGCCACCCTCAGTTCCGCAGGAAACTTTTTTTGTCCTTTTGACTCGTCAGAAAAAATAAATTTCATCAAAGCCACGTCCATTAAAAGTGTTTAGTAGGGTGTTTGAAAGAAAAACGCAAGGGTACTTGATTTATCGACAATTTATCATATTCATCCATACAAATAAAATATTCATTCTTCATATCACTCACACATTTGCTCATCACATGCAAAAAAAGGGGGGGAATGGAAATCATGTATAAAGTTGACATAGAGGCACTATTGAAACGAAAAGTTTAAAAATTGATCACAAATGAATAGCATTCAACTGTCGAGTTTTCACAAATTTTACCGGATCTTGATTTTGCTTTTTCAATCTTTAGTCTCACAAAGATATGTAAAAAAATAAGAAGATCTCAAATTGCTCCGAGAAAACATTTAAGAATGAAATAAAAGTTAAAGGGAACAAGTGGCCAGAGTTGTCCCTTATTGCTGCCAGTCTCTTAGTGTTAAATTGGTAAAAAGGCTAACTTTATTTGGTATGAACATGGGCAAAGAAGAGGATGTTCTGTTACCATACATGAAGATGAGAGCCAAAGTCTCACTATAGTAGTTACAAAATTAAGAAGGGAAAATGCCAACTTGATGTCAGGAATTTATGGTGAATTAGAATTAAGTAATATTGCGTTGTCTTGATTTCATAATCTACACACAAGTGGCATGTTACACCAATTCACTTCCTCTAAAATTAAAATGTTAACTAAACAAAATGTTTATCACCATTAGTTTTTATAGCTAAAAGCAGGTAAACAACCACAAAATGGTCAAAATTTCTTTCACATGACCCTCCTAACGGAAACTACTGCCGTTTCTGATATTAATTGGCACAAGTTTAGTGACCACTACATTCAATACATGAGAACTGAGCATGTCAAAGAGGTTAACAAATGCACACTGACATTTCACCTAATTTTAATTGGAGTAGTTTCATCAGGATGGTGAAACAATACACCAGGACACAATGTGCTGAATTAATTTCTTTCTGCATAAAATACTTTAAACAACAAAACAGGTTGCACAATATTATCCCTAATTAGACGAAATTGCAAATTTAACAGTAACAGCACATAGTAACTAATAAAAAGATTCATTATTCCTTTTTAATTAAAAAAAAAAAGAGTGAAACTTTAAAACATTCAGACACGTTTCACAAAATTCATGCACATTGAATGGTCACTTTTAAAATAGATGGAAAATGAGATAAATGGAAAACATGAGAACAAAACCAAATAAGGCCACCTCACAGTCATGAAACAAATGAACTACAACATGAAATAACCTCTAGTACACAAATACATCCTCCAAAAGAAAAGGTAAAAACACAAAGAAGAAAACAACAGTAAGTCATGTTAGGACCCAAACACTAGTATTTAAAAAAATTTCTAAAAAAAATTTATTAGGACATTATAGAAACTTCCTGTGATTGGAATTTTTCCTTGGGTCATCACACTGTGCTTTGGAGCAGCACAAAACAAAAAGGAACAGGGAGGACAGGGACACAGGGAGCTCCGACCGCGGCATGGAATAAATACAAGACTAGGCTTGGTCGGCACTAAAAAGCCTGCCAGAGCACAAAACTAAAAGATGGTACTCAAAACAAAGGAAAGTTGCACATAAACTCTCTTGACTATCCACCATATTCTCACCAAAAGCTTACTTAAAAAATAATAAAACAGAAGGAACATATCCATGGCCTTCTATTAAAAAAAAATGGTAAAAATATGAATGGTGAACTCCCCTCAAGTAAAAATTAGTGTAAAGGAAACGAGAGATATCACAGCATTTGATGCCGACAGTTTGGAGTCGACATATTATCAATAAATAATTGTTTTGAAAATGCATCAGCAATTACACACTGAACTTGTCAGCTTTCCCCATTATAATAAAGTATGATTTCATTCGATTCATCAATGATCTGTAATGATCCCAAATCCAGGTTCAACCAATAAATTTGAAGAGCGCGATTTATTGTACAGGGAAACGGCTGCAGAGAGCAGACCAGTACTCAATATTGAACATTCATAATTATAAAAAGAACATAAAATCTACCAATGCCAGCATGATTCTAGTTTTTAGTTAAAGGGGAAATTTGGCCAGCTATTTCACATACATTATATGTGTAGTAGGTGGGCACAGCATTTACTTGACAAAATGGTAAATAGAGACCACACATCTCTAAAAGTGTCTAATAAAGCAATCACATTTTATGGAAAAAAACACTCAAGCATTTTAAGGGACCTTAGAACCATGCTAGAATTGAAAGATAAATGGTTTCATCATATTACTTCTCAGGTACATGGTTTATATTAACTCATCGAACAGTATCACATCCCTCACCCTATGGCTGTAAGCAATTAATATAAGGACCAAATCAACCATTTGGCTTGGAAACCAACATCTGTTGATCCCTGAATCAGTCACATGCAAATCTGTTTTGCAAGACTTATCATCATACACATAAAAGATTTCCAGAAACGGCTACCCGCAATAAATCCTTCAACAAGGTTTCTTATACCGTAAGTTAGTCTTCAGTCCATTCAAGTAGCTTGATAAGCTATCTAAACAATTTTGCAACCTCATTCGCTCTACATCTTGTGATGTCTTGATCAATGTTAAATCTTTCAATCTCTGCTCTAGAGCATTAAATTCATTGTTTTTTTGTGAAACCTGCTCTTTTAACATGGACATGTGAGAGCGGAGTACTGAGAGTTCAATATTCGTCCCTGTAAAGATGGAGGAATTTGCATATTATCAATCACCTTATCAGAAAAATAAATTTCGATTTAAGAAAACAGGATTAGAACTCACGTTTATGGTAGTTAACATATGAACTAAATATTGCCTCAATGCCAGGCCATTGTTCATCTTCTTTATTGTCAGCGTCTTCTGCAGAACTCTCTGAATCAGACTCAGGAGGCTCGCCGTTGGGCTGGCTCAGCATGGCAGGAAGGACAACGTCAAGTACACAGGGCAGTGCAGACCTGACAAGCGGTAAGTACGATTGCGGAGATGAAGCAGATACACCCATTCCAGAGAATGACAACCCAAGCAGCTTATCACAGATGGACGGAACATGTCGAGATGCAACTGGCTTGCAGAAGTCTCGTTGAGAAGCCTTGAGAACAGAGCATCAAAATAAATTAGAACTGAGGAACATTAAGCTGCACGCAATAACTGCATTGCATCCAGGTACAGCGAAAGACTTACAAGGACGGAATTTTGTTTGGATCTCTTCTTTTGAGATTCTCGGTATGTCAAAAGGTACTTGGCAATTTTACAATTACTTCCTCGTCTTGATTTTTCACCCTCACAGGCAATCCAATATGTTTCAGAATCTGCGTTTAAAAATAAAGTATGGTACAGATTTAGCCAATGTATTTGGACAGGAACTATGGTTTTATAGAGCAGATTTTTAAGAGTCAGTACCTTCTCTTTCCCGTCGGGTGGTGGTTTTCAGCTCCAATTCCCTTAAGAACTGTACTTTGCTTGGATAGTCTGTGCCTCCGCAAACCACTTCTGGAGGATGGGTTGGAAGAGGAAGCAGCAAGCCATTCGCCGACTGCTCCAGATGGTCGTCCGAGTCTTCCAGAAGGGCAGAAGCCATTCTGTCAGAGCCGTTGAGGAGCCTTTGAAGTTCTAAATCTGAAATTAGGAAAACAGACACAAATTAGAAACGGTCGGTTCCATGGTTCCAACACTCCTCGAGTCAAGAACCTACACTGGCGTCTGTCGATGGTGGTCAGGCCAAAGTAGCCGAGGAAGTCCAGCTTCTCCAGAGGAGCGTGGAGCGGTGTGGGCGGTCCCGACGTCACCAGGACGTCGAACTTGGGGTCGTCCCACCACTCCTCCGAGTCGGAGTCCGACTCGTCCGTCAGGGCGGCTCCCTCCAGAGGCAGGCCGTTGCTGCCCTGGGCCGACGCCACCGGCAGGGCCACCGCCAGGGCGGGGTGGCGGTGTACCAAGTCCTGCCTGGCGCGCTGCTTGACAAACCGGGGCTGCTTCTGCCTGGACCGGGTCTCCAGCCGCTTCTGCTGCATCTCTCTCCGCCGACGTTCCACTTGGTCCAATCTGCTGACGACGTTCTCCTTCTAGGGGGATGAGAAAGACAGGTTAGGCAATGTGTCCAGGGCGAGGGCCACCACCACGGCGCTGACGGGCTGGGCCTCACCTTCTGGTAGTTGTAGGTCCTGCCGACGCACGGGCTGGGGTGCGTCACGGGCTGCGAGTTCTGCAGCAGGCTCAGCGCCGTCAGCTGGTGCAGCTGCTTCACGATGGCGGGGGGCGGCTGCGGCGCGTCCGCGGTGGCCGCCCGCTCGCCCTCGGTGGGGGCCGGGGGCTGCGCTGGCTGTGCTGGTGGGGCGGGTGAACGGGCTGGGGGCGGTGTGGGTGGCGGCGGGGGCGGCGCGGGGGCGTGTGCGGCCGCGCTCGTGCTCACGATGGCGGACACGCGCGGCGGGCAGGGCAGCGCGAAGGCCGGGGGGCAGTCCCCCGACCCCGCGGGCGAGGTGGACAACAGGCTGCCGATTGTGAGGGCCGCCGCCATGCTGCTGGTGCTGGAGGTGGTGGTGCTGGCGGGGAACAGTTTGTTGGTGGACATGATGACCGACGTGGTGGTGGTCGAGCTTGAGGTAGACGTTGTTGAGGACTGGTTGGCGCTGCCGCCGTCTTGCGGGTGAGGGCGCAGCGACAGGGTGGAGGGGCGTGGGGGCTGACTAGATGGCGGGGGTGGGGGAGGCGGCGGCGTCGCCTCGATCACAGAGGGCGTCGTTGCGCCGGCCGTGGACGCCGTGGCCGTCGGCACGCTGATGACGGTGGTCTGTGCCGTCTGCGCCGCGCCGCCCGCAGGCCCGCTGGCCGAGGTGGTGGAGGGCGGCGAGTAGGCCACCGGGCTGCCCAGCATGGTCAGGGGGATGGACACGGGCACCGAGGGCACGTGTGGCGGCGCCGCCGCGCTGGCTGCCGGCGTGATGACGGGCGTGCTGACGGCGGCAGTGGTCGGCGGCGGGCTTGGCGCGGGGGGCGCGGTGTGCGGGGCGGCGGGCGGTGAGGCCCCCGCAGACGGCATGGGCGTCGTCAGCGTCGACGTCAACGAAGTGGCGAACGACGACAGCGACGAGAGCGGGGTGGGGTAGGCGGCGTAGGGGCCGTAGGCATAAGGGAAGGATGAGGTAGTGGCAGCGGCGGTAGTAGTAGTAGTAGTGGATGAGGTGGAAGCAATAGTAGTAGAAGCGGTACTGGCTACAGGGAGGCCACTCGCAGTGCTCATCGTCGTCGTTGTACTGATGGCGGTCGAGGCGGTGGCCGGGGGGTCGCCGCCAAAACCCACTACGGGTGGCCTCCTAGCTGGAACAGAGAGAGGGACACGTCTCTGAGTCTGTCTCCACGGGACTGGTAGCGACATGGCGTCAAGGTGTAACATTACCAGGCTATTCTTTAAGAGTGAGGTGGCCAGCAGTGCTGCGGCTGACACTCTCACCTGTACTGTCATGGTGTGAGAGAGAGGTGTGCGAGGGAGACGCTCGCTTGGCCTTCTCTCGCCGCGCACTATCGCGCTCTCTCTCTTCCTCTTGCTTTCTCTCCCTGTCTCTCTCGCGCTGCTCGCGCTGCTCCCTGTCCCTCTCCCGCTCCCTCTCCCTCTCCTTCTCCTTCTCCTCCTCTCGCAGCCTCAGTCGGTGCTCCTCCTCCAGTTTGAGGCGCTCGGCCGCCATGGCGGGCGACAGCATGCCGAGGTGCGAGGGCAGCACGTCGGGGAGCGCGGGCGGGTAGCGCAGCCCCTGCAGGCCCTGGAGGCCACCTTGCAGGCCGCCCTGCAGGCCGTAGAGGGAGGACAGGCCAGCCCCCACGCCGCCGCCCAGCCCGCCCACGGGGTAGGACGGGTACAGCGAGTGCGGGGACCGCAGCATGCCGCAGCGCTCCAGGTACAGCTGCTCCTCCAGCCTGCCAGGGGGAAACCGGACAAAACTGGTTAGAAAAACACGCGGAAAAATTTCCACCAGGTGGACGCTCAGTATGGATTTGAAAGAAGGCCGGTGGAGGCGGCCGAAACTCCGGACGCGTTCTGAGCTCCAGAGTCGCTAAATGGTACTCAAACCGAACGTGTGACCCCACTAATGGATTGCCCTCCGAACGAGGAATCCATTGGTGGGGTCACACGTTCGTTTCGAGTCCTTATCAGCGCCTCTAGAGCTCAAAACGCGTCTAGAGTTGAGCCTAGTTGCCGGCGCGGCGACTCACCGGTACGCCTGGTGCAGCTGCGCGGGGTACAGCGCGTAGGGGTTGTAGGCGAGCGCGCTGTGCGCGGCGTGCGCCGCGGGGTCCATGCCGAAGGGGGGCGGGGCGTGCGCGGGGGCGTGGGTGCTGTGCGGGGCGTGCGGCGAGGCCAGGGGCGAGGCGTGGGGCGGCAGGGCGCGCGACTCGTCCGACGCCGACGGCCGGTAGGGCTGGAAGCCGCTGCGTGTGGGCTCGCGGTCAGCCAGCGGCGACGCGGCCAGGTGGTGGTGGCTGTCCAGCCGGTCCTGCAACAAGCAGCCCTTCAGCCTGCCGTCCTGCGCGGACTGATACAGGGACGAACAGACAGACAGACAGACAGACGGACACGCACCTTGCGCCCGTCCACGCCTGCCAGCGGTGAGGCCAGCGGCGAGGCGAGGGGCTGCGGCCCGCGGGTCTTGGGCGACATTTGGCGGGGCTCCTCTTCCCGCTCTCTCTCTGCAAAGCAACAAAATGTTATTTTATTTTTCAAACACTTAGAGTTGATTCGATTTTTAAATCATATCAATTCAAATGTATTTTAAAAACATATCAATTCAAATGTATTTTCAAAACATTTTTTTGTATCAAATTTAGTTAAACTTATTTTTTGTGCAATTTTGAAAAGGCACCACTTTAGAACAACATTTTATTATTTTTAAATTTTTCTCCACTGATTGGGATTTTGGGCGCGCCTCACCTGCCGGAGACACGGCCTGCTTGGCCAGGTTCCTCAGTGCCGCAGCGAAAGAGCGGCTGCCGCCGTTGGAGGGCTGCGACGTGGGCGGCTGCGTGCCCTGGCCGTGGCCCTGGCCCGCGTGCCCCGAGTGGCCTGTGGACGCGGCGCCGGCGTTGGCTGCCCCGGCACCGGGGCCGGGCCCTGGGACGGTGTGGCCGCCGGACATGGCCAGCGAGGAGGCGGTGCGGGGCTGCTTGGCGGGCGGCAGCACCGAGGCGGGCACGGGACTGCCGGGGTGCTTGGACGAGAGGCCTGCAACACATGGAGAGGACCGTCAGCGCGTCAGCGCGTCAGAAGGGTGAAGCGTGGGCCGGAAAACCAGTGGAAGCGGCCAAAATTCAAGACGCGTTTCGTGCTGCAAAGTCGCTAATTGGGACTCGAACCGAACGTGTGGCCCCACCAATGAATTGCTCTCCGAAAGAGGAACCCATTGGTGGGGTCACACGTTCGGTTCGAGCCCCATTTAGCGACTCTGGAGCTCAAAACGCGTCACGAGTCTTGTCTGCCTCCGCCCTCTGTGAAGCGCCTGCCACGTAGGCCACCCGACTCGGCACTGCAGGGAAGCACGCCGTGGTGCCTACACCGCAGGCGGACAGGCCGGCCAGCCGTCAGCCGGGCCGCCAGCGGGCTGCTCTTGATATGACACTGCGAGGGACGCCCGCCGAGGGTCGCTGTCTCTGTCCCTCTCGCACCCTCGCGGCCATGCGGCGAGCCCCGTCCCTGCGGCGACTCCTCGCAGTGGCGCGGCATGCCCGGCAGGCTCCCTGCCGTCCCTGCGGCGCGCGGCGCGCTTCCCCTCCGGATATTGACAAGTCGCTTTCAATGGCGGGGCGGTGACTCCCTCCCTCTCTCTGTCTCTCTCGCGCGACGCCCCAGCCACGAGAGCGAGAGAGAGACAGAGAAACAGGCTGCTGGAGGCAGAGGAGGAGGGAGATAGAGATCGCCTTGATAGTGGCAATGGCTCCCCGACCGCCGCTGCAGTCCCTCTCGCACTCGTGGGGCTTCCTGTGGAGGTGCGAGAGAGAGGCAGAGCGAGGAAAACGGAATCAGTCCGCGGGCAGCGTCCCGGATGAGTGGCTGCTCTGTGGCCGGCGGGCCGGAGTCAGCTTATCAGTCTGTCTCTCTCGCACTGATGCGGGACGCCCCACAAGTGCGACAGAGAGACTGCCTACTTGGGGGTGAATGGCGAAGGGAGAGACTGGAGTGCTGGACAGAAGGAAGTCTGGAGGGAGTTCGAAGTCAAGTCGGTTGACTTGACACCCGAATCGCGCAGTCAACGCGACTCCCGGTCCGGCACAAGCACGCCCTCCGGCCTGGCGGTGGCGTGTGGGGCCCGGCAGGGGAGGGACGAGGACCACGGCAAGGCAAAGGTAAGGGTGTGGAGGGGCGGGGTTGCGGGGTGGCCGAGGCCAGGGCGGCCGCGCCGTGTCCGAGCCAAGGTCCGACCGAACGGGGCAGAGGCCGCCAGAGGCCGGCGGACTGCGGGCGGCGCAGGGCGGCGAGGCCAGAGGTTAACGGCGCGGCACCACCCCGGCCATCCCTCAGAGCCGGGGCCCGGCCTCGGCCCGGGCAAACCGGTTCGACGGGACCCTCGGGGACGCGGAGGCGGCGGTGGAGAGAGAGAAAGAGGAGGAGAGGGAAAATGTGCTAAAAAGGAAAACGACGCGAGGGAGAACACGCACACACACACAAGCTAAATGGGCGGCCCACCCCACGCCCCTGCAGGTACAGTGTATAGCACGGCGTGCCGGCGTGCCAGAGAAACGCCAAGCCTCTCAGACAGCTCCCCGTCAAGGAGGGTGCGGCGGGGACCAACTGTCCCGCCCCGGGGTCCCTGCCCCGCCCCGCCGCCCCCGCGCCCCGGCGATCGATACAACCACCTCCGCGCTGCTCCGCCACCGCAACAGCGCTGCGTCTCTCTCTCTCTCTCTCTCTCTCTCTCTCTCCCGCCACGCCTCTCACAGTCGGCCAGAGCACTTCACGGCGCTACCCTGCGCGGGGTTGGCTCACCGCAGCCCGCCCCGCCCCGCCCGGGATTGGAGGGGGTGCTCAAATTTATGCCCGCAGCCTTATGCCGCGCCGGGGCGGGGCGGGCGGCGCGCGGCTCGTCACTTCACACCCCCGCCGCGGCACGCCACGCGGCGCCACGCCGGCAGATCCTGGAGCCGCACTGTGCTGGCACAGCCCCGCCGCACCGCCCGCCACTTGGAGGTGGCCAGAGATAAGGCTGGGGTGTTTCGGCGCACCGCGCGACACGACAAGCAGACAGACAGACGGCCGCCGTCAACGGGAAGAGATTGGCGAGCCCCTCCCCCTCCTCACGCTGGTGGTGAAGGGTGACTGGTGGGGAGCAATCCCGCTGCGACCAGAATGGCAATGAGGTGTTGGCGTGGCGGCCGAACAGCGTGCCCCGTCTCTCTCTCTCTCTTGCGCCCCAGGGGTGCGAGAGAGAGAGAGCGACCCCCCTCAGACGCGGCAGCCCGCCCCAGACGGCGCGAGGACGGGGCCGTCAACAAGCCACCAGGGGCTTTGGCTTTGGTCGCGATCAGCAGGCCGATTCGTTGTCTCGCTCACGCCCTGGCCCTGGCCCCGGCCCGTGAGTGTGAGCGGGACGTTGCCAACGCCCGAACCGCGGCCCGTTCACAAACCCAGGCCACGTACGCCGCTTGTTTTTTCGGGGCGAAATGCTCCCGGCGGGAAAATGCTCTTCAGCCGACGAAACGCATCTGCCTTCACGTTAGCGTTTTCCACCACACTGTGTGACCAATCGGTGGGCACGACTAACGGCGGCCATCCCGAAACAAGGCCGGCCACAGCGATCGACGCCGCCGACACGCGCCAGACTGATGCCTCCGTCTCTCTCGCACTCGTGGGGCGTCGCGTTTGGGTGCGAGAGAGACGGAGCGATGATAACGACTCTCAGTCTGCGGGGCGGCGTCACGCACGGCAACACGTAATGCACCAGGAGAACAACAAGAAAATCGGTCAGTGTAGCATTTGACAGTGGCGCTGCTCCACCTCCGCCAGTGCACCAGCACGGGCCAAAACGACCGAATTATTGACAGCCGCCTTCGAGGCACGATACACGACGTGATTCACGGGGCGGGCAAGTTCGGGCGCACTTGACATTGTCTGGGATTGAGCGAGACCATCATGCGGCCGTCTATTTGGGTCGCTCAGCCCTGCAGAGAGAGTGCGAGGGAGAGCGGGCGTCGGACATGCACGCATGGGGCGATCCATAAGGGTGCGAGAGAGACAGAGCGACGAAAGCACCACTGGCGCGCGGCGGAGGCAATGGGCGTGGCACCGCGGCATGCGAGCTGAATTTGTCATAGCCCGGCGTGGCGGTCTTGGCAGTCAGAGACGTCGGCCCGTCGGCACGGAGACGTCCTGCCCGTCTTGCATCGATCCGGGAGACATCCCAGCGGGCCGCGCCGCCGCGCCCGCCGCCAGACAGTCTCCGGCATCTCCAGAGATCCTCCGGGAATCCGGACCCCTTCCGGTAACGGGCGAGCAGACGGACAGGCAGAAAGGCACGCACACAGGCGATACGACCAGGGGTGGACTCCTCCTGCCGAAGGGGCGGCCGAGATAGCGGACCCCGGTCGTGAAGGTAGGAGAGAGAGAGAGGGAGAGAGAGAGAGGGAGAGAGAGAGAGGGAGAGAGAGAGAGAGAGGGAGAGAGAGAGAGAGAGAGAGAGAGAGAGAGAGAGAGCCGAAAGGGCAGCGCATCCCGGCCGAAGGGCGCAGGCCGCGGTCGAAAAAAAGAGCGAGTCAAGGAAACGGGCTCAGCGCGGCTCGCCGGGTCTGACCCGCTGAACTCGCAGTTTCCCCTCCGTCTTCCTGTTTCGGGGGTTTATTTTGGTAAAACTGCCCCGCAGCAGGCGTCGCGCTCTCTCTCTCGCACTCACGGGGCGTGGGGGAGCGAGAGAGACAGCGGCCGAGTCGGGCTGCAGCCGCGGCAGATGTCGCCCCGCACCGCCGTAATCCCTGGGGCCGCGCCGCCGCACCGCCCTTGGCTTGTTGTTGCTCGTGTCGAAAAAAAACGGTGGAAAAACCGCCGCCACTTACGGGGCGTGGGTTCGATTCCCCACGGGGGCGGTTCACTTTCCTGCTTCCCAGCGAGGCCTGTGGCCGCCTCTAGCCGCCTCTGGCACCGCCATCACCCCGGGGGGTCGAGGTGCGAGCACTGCGCTAACGGTGTAGCGGAGCCAGAGCCGCCTTCCGTAACCAGCCCCCTCCCCACGGCCACCGCCACCTGGCCTCAAGCCTGGCCTCCCTCACGGACATGACCCTCTCGCACGCACCCCTCCGAAGCGACCCGCGAGTGCGAGAGAGACAGAGCGACGCGTTCGGCCTTCCAGTGTGCCGGGCGACACCTCACGCGATTAACGGACTCGACGCGGACGAGATCACGGACACCGCCGACCGATTCCCACGACTTCCAAAATTACAATCTAGAAGAAAAAAAAGTACATCAAAATATTTTGAAATCATCGATATCATCTTGCTAAAACGTCCGCAACGAAAAATGACAACGACAAAAAATAATGGAAAATTTGTTCCACAGGCACCAGAGGCGGAGCGAAGGCCCTTTCGCAGTGCATCGTGCAGCCAGGAAGGGCAGGCAGAGCAGGCAGGGCAGGAAGGGCACACCTCCCTCCCTTCCGATGCTCCCAAATCGATTTTCGGGTGTAGGGCCTGGTCGGGCCGCGGCGACGGGGCGTGTCTTCGCGTGTCAGCGGTTTTCTCCGCCAAATCCGCCAAATCCCGCAGCCCGCCGAGCACGGCACCGCCTCGGCGTGCCATCGGAGGGGGACGTTGGGACGTTACAGCGTCGACGGGACAGCGCGCCACAAATTGCCACATTTCCGGAGGGGGAGGGGGCAGGGGGACTCCAGCCGCGACCCCCGCGTGTTGCTCGCCGCGACGCCGCGACGACGAGGGGCAGTCTCCCTCGCACCCCTGCGCGCCGGCCAATCAGCGCGACAGAGACAGAGCGATTCCTCGGAATCGGGCGGCTGGCTAGACAGTTCGTTGCTCCTACTATTGTGTAACGGGCCGGTGGCGACAAGCAGTGGCACGGCCTGGCTCGGCCTGGCACGGCGACGACGCGGACCTAGGGCAACGTGGGGGGAGACGGCGCGGCCGGCACGGCCAGGGCACGGCCAAGGGACGGGGGTCACGGTGGGGATGAAACGCGACCCGCCGGGGCTGGCGGTGCTGGCAGCGCTAGCGAGGGTCACCAAGAGGTCCCCGACGACCTTAACAGTGTGGCAGGAAGAGGCTCGGGGTGGACACGGCCGACCTGCGCGACAACCCCGTCGGCGACATCCACATACTCACCCATGGTGGCGTTGAAGTACAGTCCCCCGTACGCCGGGTGTCCGAGCGGCGACCCGAGCGGCGGGGGCGGCAGCGGGGGCGGGCCCAGGCCGCGGAACGCGTCCGAGCCCCCCGCCGCCCCCGAGTAGGCCCCGGCCAGGGCGGCGTGCGCGGGCGGCAGAGGCGACGGGGGCAGGCTGGCGTGCGCGCCGGGGGCGGGCGGGGGCGCCGCCACGCCGCGGAACTCCATGGGGGCGAAGGCGGGAGCCCCGGGGGGGCGGGCTGCGGCCGCTGGGGGGCGGGGCGTCCACGGGACTGTGCGGGCCGTCTTCACGCGTCGGACATGACACTCTGCAACCGCCAAGGCAGCGTCGCGCCGTCGTCAAGGGGTGCCTCGTGCCTCTCGAGCACCGCGACGGCACCCCGACGGCACCGCGACGACGGCACGCTGCCCGGGCTGCCCCTCCGCCAAGCCAGCCGGTGTTGCCGCCGGGCTCCTTCGGTCCGGCGTCGCGGCGCGTCGCCACCAGAAGGAAGCCCCGCGGCGCACACCGCCAGACGGCAAGGGGCGCGGCGCGTGGGTAGTGGGCGGACGGACGCAAGACGGACGGACGGACAGTGCGCATTCACTCTGTTCGATGTTCGCGCAGCCCAAAAACCTATAGAACCCCGCGACGCCTGCCGCACGGCACAGTGTGCGTGGCCCTGGGCCCTGTGCCCTTTCCGCGTCTGGCGGGGCGACGCGACGACGCATGCCGGGCACGCGCGGGCACGCCGGCGAGGGTGGCGGCCAGGACGGCGGTCATGGCGGCGCTCTAGCTATCTATCTATCGGGCTGGCCCGGCGGCCTGGCGGACTCAATGGCCGCTCGGCGCAGCTCAATGGCTGGGGCGGCCGGGCGAACACTCAACCCCGGCATCGAAGCGCGGATTCCCCTCCAAAATTTTAACAGGCATTCAATTTAACCCCCCGGGGGAGCCAAACGGTTGTCGTGACAGTGCCGTGACAGTCACGGCGCGGCGTGGGCGATCGGACTGCCTGCCTGGCGCTGCCTGGGCCAAGCGGCCGTGTCCGCGCAGGGCGTGCCGCTGTCGTCGCGAGGGGACCAACGCATCGGGCGGCACGCGAGCCGGGTCACGCTCTCTCTCTCTCTCGCGCACACCAGCGGGACGCCACAGGGGAGCGAGAGAGACAGACTGCTTGTAGTCGGAGGCTTTGCAGGCCGCGAGCCGAATCACGCGGTGCGTGACAATTGGACACGACCGACGACGCCCTTTCTCTCTCGCACACCATCGGGGCACCCCGCGAGGGCGAGAGAGAGACAGAGGAACGCCGCCGTCCAAAGGGTTGGAGGTTGCGTGCGTGCGTCTCTATGGCGTAGGCCTCGGCCGCCCCGCTAGCTGGCTATACATAGAGCGTATAGTAATTGCCACGACCTCCCCCCTACTCCTTCCTCTCTCCCTCCCTCCCTCCTCTCTCTCTCTCTCTCTCTCTCTCGCACGGAAGCGGTCGGGCGAGGGTGCAGCGTGCTTACGGCCCCCGTACACGGAGCACGCCGCCGCGCCGTACGTGAGCCACAAGAAAAACCCCGGCACTCATCGTGTGCTTCGCCTCCCCCCGCGCGCCGACGGAGACCTCCCGTCGCCCCTGCCTACACGGCAAAAGAGAGCCGCGCAGCCGAACGGAGCACCCAAAATCCGATTCGGAGCACCCCACACGTTTCAAAGGCGGGGTCCGATTTGAAGAAACGTACAACCCACACCATCAGCAATCAAAACATTAAATTTTTTTAGAAAATAGCAGAAGAAGTTGCTTTGACGCGATGCCTCGCCGGCAGTGCACTGTCCGGCGCGTTCCTCGCGCGCGTGCGCCCCACGCCCGTGACTGGCACGCCCGGTACGCCCGGAACGCCGGGAACGCCCGGCACGCGCCGCGAGCAAAAGGCCAGCCCCTGATGCGGCGCGACCCGGAACGCCTTCAGGGTCGGTATTTGAACCCCCGACCGGCGCAGCGGCAGCGAGGGAGCATCTCTCGCCGCGTTCCGCGACACCAGCGGGCCGGTGAGAGCGAGAGAGAGAGAGAGAGACGGGCGGAGAGGGGGAGGGGTGATTGACTTGTGTCGAGGGTGGCAGTGATCGATCAGTGACCGAGAGCAGAGAGAGAGAGAGAAAGGGGAGGGGGAGGCAGCACCGGGTGCAGTTCGCGCGCGGGTGTCGACAGGACGCCGTGCTGCCGCTCGTGGAGCCTCGAGACGCGAGGGACAAGACGGCAGTCGAAAACGGGAGCAAATCACACGGAAAACGCGGCCACGAGAGGTCGCTCTGTCTCTCTCGCACCCATGGGGCGCACCGCAGGGATGCGAGAGAGACAGCGCGGCAGCCCCCACCCCTCCGTCGGGCAGAGTAAACGCAAGGGTTGCAGCGCTGCATGCTGCGGGTGGCTTGCCAGGCTTGCCAGGCTTGCCGCCGCTTGACATGAGTGCCGGGGCGGGCCGGCGGCGGCGTCGCGGCGGTGGCCGCTGCGCGGTGGGGGAGCAGAGCGCAGAGCGCGCCTCCGTGTGGGCTGGCCGGAACCGCGGGTGACAAGTGACAGACCGCCACGCCGCCGGGCCGCCGCTTCCGCCACCACCGGACCGGCCCGCCGACGACGCCTACCCCAACGCCGGGGCGGCAAACGCGCGCTCCGCGAAGACCGTCCGTCCAAACAACGATCCGTCCGCATCCGTCCTTCCCTCAGTCCGTCCGCACACACTATCCAGGGGGCGTAGACGCGTACCAGTCGGCACACCACACTCACAGCTTCACTTCAACGGCCGGGCACGGCGCACACGGTTCGGCGCGGTGAGGCGCGGCGAGGCGCGGCAGGGACTCGGCGTCGCAGTCACCCCCACGGCGGACGCGCTCAAACTGGCGTGCAGCGCGCCGCCGAGCCGAGCCGAGCCGAGCCGCGCAGCCAGCCCCGCCAACCCCCAGCGCTGCCGCGTCCCGCCGCGTCCCGACGTCCCACCCCGCCGGCGCAGCGGCAGGCCGGCAAGGGGAGGGGAGGACATGCCGGCACTGCCAGGGGTGGGAGCGAGAGAGAGCGAGCGACGCACAGCGACGCCGGCCGGGTTAAGTCCGTTCGCGCCAAACGCGGCAAGCCGGAGCGACGCCGCGCCGCCCCGCCCTGCGGTCTGGTCCGCGGCCGGACCAGGTGCGACCCCGGGCGACCCCGCAAAGACCCCCAAGCGGCAGCCGGGCCCAGCCGACCTAGTGGCCAGACCACACCGCTTAGGCAAAAAGCCAATCAGAGCGATCGGGGCGTGGAGGGGCGAAGGGGGCGGGCCCACTTAGGGGCCGTGCATGTGCTGCGTCGACACCTTCCGCCCCACGGCCCCGCGTCAGAGCAGCGGTAGAGGAGAGACAACGCGGAGCCGGCGGAGCGAGGAGGCAGTGAAGTGGGAAAGAATGGAGAGGCAATGGAGTGACTCAGGGGAGGGGAGGCAAACAAATTAGCGCCTGCCTGCCTGCCTGCCTGCCTGGCCGCCCGGCCGGCCTGCAGGCAGCCTGCGGTCGGGTGGTCGGGTCGTGGGGTCGCCGTGTTCTGCCGCAGTCCAGCGGCCGGCCGCTCCACCCCGCCGCGCCCCGCCTGCCCTTTTGTCGCCCTTTGCCCCCAACCCCGCCCCGCGGCCGTGCGGCCACGGCGACGAGGACGCCGTCGGGATGCTCCCCTTTTCCGCGCCCCCGGACGAGGACGCGGCGGGACGCGGCCGAGGCCCCGGCCCTGGCGAGCAGCGCGCTCGTTCAGAACAGCGTCGCTCCTTCTCCCTCTCACGTGGGGGCGCGAGAGAGACAGCGACAGCCATTTCCCCCTCATTAGCATACATGAGGCGCTGTAGAGTCAGCAGGCACACTGTACCGCACGGCCACCAGTCCGTCCGTACCGCGCACACGCGCCTCTCGTCTCCCTCCCTCTCACTCGCACCCCTCCCTCCGCCCTCGGCGCCCTCCACTCGACGACGTCCACCCGGCCGTCTGTTGACTCAGTCCGTGCAGCGCGCGGCGCCGCCCATTTCATCACCCGGCATGCTCAGCATGCGCAGCATCGGACGCACCCAGCTTTACCGCCAGCTTTTACCCCAGCCAGAGCTTTCAAGGCGGCTTTCAAGCCCGCGGCCGACAGCGGTCTGCCTTCGAGTCCACTTTCGCGGTGTGCTTTCACTCCAGCTTTCGTGTGAAATTTCGCGCGGGCTTGCGCGTCAAGCTTCACACCCTGCCGGCCCCTGCTGCGGCGCAGCGGGCGGGGTGCGGCGGCGGGCCATTCTCCTTCCGACCGCTCCAGCAGCTCCCGCAGCCTCGCTCCAGCAGCGCCGCTCCAGCCATCCAGCGCCGACTCCAGCCAGACGGGCGGGCGGGGCGGACGGGGCGCGGCGGGGGAGAGGAAAATCAATGAGAGAGGGGTTGGCGGGAGGGGCGGGGCGGAGAGGGCGCTCTCATGCACAGATTAGGAGAGACAGCGAGAGATGCAGAGGGGGAGTGAGAAGGGATACGCCCCGAGTGGCACATGACGCCCACCCCTCGCGGCACGCAGCGGCACGGCACGGCGGAGGGATTTCAGCGCCAAACAAACAGACCAGGATCACGACGGCGACAGCGCCACGCCCAGGCGCCACCTAGGCACGAGAGGCATGCAGGCCCCCGGCGTGGCCAGAAGCAGGGCCCACCTTCACGGGGGCGGGGCGGGGCGGGGCGGGGCGGGGCGTCGTCGTCTCGTCTAAACTCGGCACGCCCGGCACCGAGTCCCTCTTCCTGCCTTATCGCGGCGGACCCTTCACTCACTCACTGGCGCTGGCTCTGCTCGCTTTGAGCGGCGAATCTCGATCTGAATGTGCGCCAACCGCCAACACGGCACCGCGACGCACCCTGCAAAACGCCCGCTAGGCAGAGCTTCCCGGCGGCCGAGGAAAAAAGTCAGCGGCGGAAAAATCCAGTCGGCAAACCGCGCAAAGTCACAGGCGAGGAGAAAGGGGAGGGAGGCGTCCACGTCCAAGTGGCTGGGCCGCAGGCCGCGGGGCGGAATGGAGAGATTATGGAGGCCACGGGGTGCGGCGGGGCCGGCAGGGCTGGCACGCCTGGCACGCCAGGCACGGAGGGCGAGATGCGTGCCTATCTCCCGGTTTGGGAGCCACGAACCAGAGCGCAGCGCTAGCGCCACAATGAGCTGAAGGGTGGCGGACCCGGCGGCAGAGGGGAGGTCGACGAGGACCGGCAGCGCAGGGCAGGCCAGGGCAGGCCAGGGCAGGCAGGCCACGCAGGCCGGGCTGGGGGCGGGAAGGGCGGGCCGCGACCCGCGGTCAACACTTAAGGCCCTCCCCGGCGGCGTGGCCGGCCCGGCCGCCAGCCCTCGCTGCAGGGACGCGCCGCCACGCCGCCCACGCCGCGCTCCGGGCGGCCCGGCCCCCGGCCCGCCTGTGTCCTGCCCAGTCGGTGTAAAATCGGCGCACAGGCCGCCGCACACGCTGCGTCGCCGAGTGGGGGAAGTCCCAAAGTACATAAATTGCGCCAGCCGCCATGTCGAGCGGTCGAGCGCCTTTCCAGATTTTCTGGGTAGACCGGAGGAGTCGCACCCCCTGTAGAGTCGCAGTAACCCAACCTCGTCACGTGGACGTCTTGAGGAAAAACTAGGATGAGACTCACCCTGGTGGTCTCCGAGAGCGAGTCCGGACTTCGGCTGCTTCCTGTCGGGCCCCGTGGGCGCGGTGGGCGCGGTGGGCGCGGAGGGCCCGGTGCCGGCGGCTTTGGGCGAGGGAAGGGGTTTCTTGACGGTGCGGCTGGTGGTTATGGATGGACACTGTTCAACAGAGGAGACAGACTATACAGTGCTGTGGCGCGCTGGAGCGCTGGCGCTGCGGAGACCGGAGGCGAGCGCATCGTCGCTACCCCGCGAGCGCCGCGCTCGCCAGCACCAGCCAGCACGGGGTAGCGACGTCCCAAGAGGCGCTGCTGTAGCCTTACCGATGACTTTTCGGTTCGTTCTCCGGACGGCAGTCTGGCGATGGAGGCGTCGGGCGAGTCTTCGGGCGGCGGCGGCTGCGTGATCCAGTTGTACTCCCGCTTCTCCACCGGCAGCCCCATCCGCTCGTACTGCAGGGACTGCGCGCGCAGAGACTCGTAGCAGTCCAGGCACACCACGGCGAAGTCCCCGTTCTCCAGCAGAAGGCGCTTGTCGGACCGCCGGTGGTCTTTCAAAAACGGAAAATCCTGCGAGAAAGCCAAGAGTGGGGTCCGTTAGCACCATTTGCATTTCTACAAAGCATAAAACGAGTCTTCTGAGGTCTTACTTTTACGGGTAGTGCTCGAACCCTCCGCCGGTAAGTGGCCACTCCACACACGTAGCAATAGTAGTCGTGCGTATTGTACTCCCGCTTGTCCACTGTTATCACCGCGCCCGAACTGCTGGCGGCAGCCTCATACCTGGAAACACACTTGAACGTTAGAATACTTTCCTCGCGCGGAAACGTGGTGTATGTCATGCATGCCACAGCACGGCGCCCCCTCACCTTTTCCACTGTGCCAGCAGGGAGTGGTAGCAGAAGGTGCAGACGAGCGCCGAGCCGTCGTCGCGCAGCTGCTCCGCGTTGGGCGGCGAGTGGTGGCTCAGCAGCAGCGGGAAGAACGGCGCGCTGGGGCCCTGTGACCGGCCGTACAGCACCCGGGCCAGCGTCAGCTCCGAGTGCAGGCCGCACAGGAAGCAGTAGATGGAGCTGCCCCCCGTGCCCGCCGTGGCCGGGGGCGTGGGGGTGGGGGTGCTGGAGGGCGGGGTAGGGGGCGCGGACCGGGGGTGCGGCGACGGGGACGAGGACCCGTTCCAGCAGCCTGCATTGCCGGGGACAGGGCTTGGCAAGTCGTACCTGGAACCCAAATCCAGCCACATGCTGTTACGAGAGAAACTTGGCTTGACGCCTGTCAGGATGAGACAACACAAACCTCCGCCTTTCCAGAGGGACTCTCTCTTGCTCCATGTTGTCCCACTGCCGAGCCAGGTGCCGATAGCAGCGCGTGCAGGCGAGCACTCGCCCGTGGGAATCCACTGATGTGTTGTCACTGCTTCGAACCACCTGAAAAGAGAAGCGTTCAAATATAGGAAAAAAAAGTCTCCACCAATATCTTGCAACAACAGGAGTGCACAAAAAAGTTGACTTACATTTCTTAAACATGGGAAATGCATTGCATGAGAATTCATGCCTTCGGCGCTTGTACACAACCATTCCAGGTGATTCCAGGGAAACAGGCCGGTGCACACGTAGCAGCGATAACTTTGCTGAGTACTTGTAGTCCCAATGGCTGGAGGTGGAGTTTCCTGTGGTCTTGACGATGGTCGAGGCTCAGGCCAGGAGGGAGGTTTCGGACTACCAGCTCCAGGAGAAGCTGTCAATCCCTGTTGATAAAAGAAATGGGAGTTTGATTCAATACAGCACATCAATTAAACAAAATCTGTGAAGAGAAGAAAACAACAAACCATTTGGTCAGAAGTTGGAGTTCTTCGCCTACTGCCACTTGCACTTGGAGGTCGACTTAATTCATAAGGCTTGAAACGTATGTCACTCCCAACCTGACTTCCACCAGCCAACCTGGCAGCCCCCGTATCACCGCCTAAACCACTTCCATGCATACTGCCCACGACACTGCCTTGTAGACCGCCTGCTAACCCACTGACCATGCTCGACGCATCACCTCCAAACACTTGTTGTTTTTGAGGAATTGACTTATAGCATATAGAACAGACCTGCAAACCCAAAGCATGAGATAATGAGAGAATGTTTTGGGATGAGTTCACAGTGAACAATGATCTAGTATATTAAAAGCCACTGTACCTGCACCATTCCTTGCGGTGATATGGGACTGGCTCCAGGAGGGGGTTTGAGGCTACATATGAAAGGGAAGTAGGGCTCCTTCTCTGCATTCGCGCAACAGTACAGCAGTCTTAGTGAAGAAGATGGGTACTCAAGAGCGCAAGTGTAACAAACAAACGTGGTGTTATCAAGGGCAGGGGCAGGCCTTTTGCGAAGAATGTAGTTCCGCTCATTGTGTGGTATTCTTTGAGCTGTTAGTGCATGCCATTGCTGAAGGAGATGCCGTTGACATTCTGCACATGCCTGAAAAAGCAAAAATAGTATGGTTTAGTAACTCAAATACACACCAAAATTCAAGATAATTGCACATAATGCAAATAATAAATACACATGAAACAACAACTCCGATGGGCATACCTGTACATGGCCAGCACTGTCCATTGGTCGAGATCTGCTGGGTCTTGGATGCATTATCAGACTTGGAAAGAAGGGCTTCTGTTCAACAGTTGAAGGGTGAGGTGGTACTTCTCCAGGTTTTGGAGTCTGTGGCTTTGCAGCAATGTGACTTAGAACCCCCTTCTTAAATTCATCACCACAGACATAACATACTTCTGTCATGGCGTTTTTGTCAGGCATACTCAGGTCCAAAATGTCCAAACCAAAAGAACTGGGGAGGCGAGCGAAGGGGCCTAAAAAGTTCAACAACAATTTCAATATTTAAGAGATGAAAAAAACCCACAATTCATAGATTTCTTGGCAGGGTCAAAATACAGTAGGGACAAAACCAATACTCACTTGAAACCGGTTGAGGTGTAGGCAATAAAGTTGGGGAATTTCGAGAAGTGTGTCTTAAATCTAAAGCCATATCTGCAGATAATGGACTTGCATTGTCCAATGATTGAGATGGCAAACCCGTAATAATTGGTAAACTAGCAGCTTTAGTGGTAGAAATGGAGGAAGTACGGCCTGGAATTTCTTCCCTGAACAACACAAATACAGTCAATGAGATGATTGAATAAGCAATGCTTCAGTTCAGAACAATGACCAGCTAATAACTTACCTAAATGTTGAAGGAGGTTGTGGATGATTTCCAGAAGGTGGTAACTCAGGATTAGAATTAGCAGCAGGTGTTGTTGCTTCTGTTGCAGGAATAGTGCTTGGAGTCATGGTTAAAGCAACAGACACCGGAGCAGAGTTGGGCTCATGGGTAAGCCCAAGCACTTGCGCGGCATATTCACCTTGCATGCCCATTTCCGCACCAGTATAAGGTCCATTATCACAGCGTTTCAACCAGTACAGTCGTCTTGCATGTGGCGTTTTATCACGTTCATGATTGTTCCACTGCTGCATTAACACTGAATAACAAAGGAAGCAGGACCGAACCTGTAACAAGAAAATAAAATAATTAATACTTGGCATTGGTCACTATGAGTTCATCATTTATTCCAGTTCGGTCCTGACATATTAAAGTAGAAATTGAAGTGAATCCAAAAGTGAAATACATACCACAGTGTCTGGCCGTGAATTGGAAAGATGTCTATAACCTGAAGGTGGCTCATGGCTCTCTAGAAATGGAAAGTATGGTTCGCTTGGGTTGCTTGGATTGGGTTTGACATTGAGCCAAAATTGCTCCTTATGCCCTACACTCCCGCATACAAAACAAATGCGAGATTGAGCTGCATCCGTAGCTACCCCACTCCCAACAGCACTTCCCACCACACTTGCCATGCCACTTGCATCCAAGCCCGCCTCATGTTTAATAAACATTCTATCCATTGGTGGTCCTCCGCTGCTCATGCAGGGGTCAGCAAACTTTCTCTCTCATTCTTGCCCAATTCATCTGTAACATAAAAATTAAGAGTAAAGTATCAGTACATTACAGTCATTTGCATTAAAATTGGTTTAAGGGTCACAAATATTGACAAGAAAATCAGATTTGAAACCAATCAAAATCTTTTAAAAGCCAAGGAAAAAGCAGCTTCCTTCATTCAAAATTGCCTAAGAAAACAGCAAGACGTTCACATTCTTAAGGGCAAATCACATAGAGTGTACTACAAAGATTGTAACAGGTTCATTTTGATGGTCTGACAAGGTGCTTTTACAGGAAACACAATTAGATACTGCATGTATCACATAAGAAGAAACAAGTGCATAACTACAATGGTATTTCTTGGAATTTCTGCCAGCCCCATTGCCAATTTTCTTTATATTGGGAGTCCTTTTAAACCAGTCCGAGAAAAATCCAATGTATATTAGTGTCACTTTTAAGAAATATTAGCCATGGAGATGGACCTGGTGTGGTTTAAATTCATAAAAATACTGCAAGACTGACTAATACAGTGCACAAAACTTAGACATAATTTTTTTTTTAAATTAAAAATTCTCATAAATAAATAAGGGCAGCCACAAGATAGAAGACACAAGATAAAAATAGAGCAACAATTTACATGCATCATTCAGTGTACAGGAACAAAGCCCAACGGAACAGTAGGGGAAGCAAATTTATAAGAGAGAAGTTATAACATCCTAGAAAAGTCATAGAAGCTCAAAACCCTGCCATGCAACGCAAATACTCCTACCACAAACAAATTTAGTTTCTTTCTTGAAAATCATGCTGTTGTACCACAAGACAGTTCCAGCAAATGTCATGGAGCAACAAAATAAAAAAATGCTTGTAAAAACAAAATACACCAGCTTTATCATCCCAAACAAAGATTGGCACACAGAAGCAGACAGCAGAAATGAATTAGATTGGACCAATTCATAAAATTCGTACCCACCTCCACTATTTAACCCTGAGCATGCCAATGCCAACAAGCCCACCCAAAGCACGTCCCCCATCGCTATCTCTCTCTTGACATTCTCTTCGGGGCCAAAGAAAAACTGCCACTTGCGCAGACAGCTTCATTCTTGATGCCATCATGCTTAGGAGGCGCATGAGCAGATCCCATTAACTTAAGGCTCTAGAAACTATTTTCTGTCCAGTTAGATTTAATATCAAATTGAATATAGAAGGATGGAATGCATCATGACAAATGCGTTAAGAATTGATAGCTCTTAGTATTGAATGAAATGCTTCCTCAAATGTTTAAAAATATATGATTATATTGACAGTTGATTAAGTCATTTTCATTTGAAATCTCTTGATTGAAGGAACAGATGACTCCTCTTCTGATGTTGTTTCCATCTGATGGAGTGCAAGGTAAAGCACTTGTTGAGGATATTAATGATCAGTCTTGATAGCAGTCATTAGGAAGTACATTGAACAAGTTCATGCCTCTGAGAATGTGGATCACAAGGACTTGGGCTCAAGATCCAAGTTAAAAAGATAATGCAGAGTGAACAGATGGTTTGATTATAGCATTTCAACTATACTAAAGTGAGTCAACATCAATCCAATTCAAAATGAATGAACCAGCCAGAGCCAAAGAACTAACCAGATGCTGTCACTCTAGAAAATTTAAATGTAGAATAATGTTAACTATAATCTTGTGAAATAATGAATTTAAGAGGTCGATGTGAAAGGGGACTGCTTGAAGATCTCGCTTAATTGAGCTAAAAACTGTGGAAAACATGACCACAAACACCAATGTTTACAGACCAGAGTCTCTTGTTGTCAAGACTCATAACCTAGCATTCGGGCTGCTATGACTTCAGAATATCAAAAGGACTGGTGCCATCAACGCATTTGCTGAGAGGTTCAGGGAATAATTGGTAAAGTAAGCCACAACGCACCGACGTAAGTCCAATTTAATCAATCGAGTTCCCTTAAATTAAATTGGTTGGCAAAGGAGAGCTTAATTAGGACACCATTCAGCAACTTGCCACAGGCCCAAACCAAGCACGGCAGCACGGCAGCCAAACCGCTATGTTCTCATGATGATAAACTAATTTCTGTGCCAGATAGCAAGTATTATAATAACGATCATGAAGGCCAGCCAAACTTTCTAAAGTTTCAGCCTATCCAAATTGCTCCACCTTCCATGCGACCCGCTGTCCGTTCAACATGCATTTCCGCTGAGTCTTCCGTTCGTACCCAAACTATGTGTTCACAAATTACCAGAGAAATGTGTAGCATTGCTTACTTTGAACTAAAAATACACATTGAGAGGTAACTTTCGTTTAGAAGCATGAAAACATATTGGTTGAGAACACAATAGGGCTATTAGCAACGCTGCGTGGCCATGATGAAACTCTGTTTTTTCCCACAATGCTCCACTTCTTCTTGCGATTGTTTGCTTTGAATGTTGTCAGCATCAGCCAGAGAAACAGTGTATTGTAACTTGTTTTTCTGAATTACTGTGCAAACATGGAGCTAGCAACTGTCGTTAGAAATTGAGGAAGATGCTTCTGAACTCAAATGTGTGAAAATTGTTGTCACTTTCGCCGTTTTGCCTATTCACAACACAAAAATCATAAATTCCCGCTAATTTTAAAAGTCTGTTGTACTGATTTTCTTGAAGGCAGCGCTGACGCGCCATATTCAAATTTGTTTCGCTCGGAATGGACAAAAGCGGTCCAGTTCACCCAATTGTCTTACTTATCAACCGGTAGATTAAAACGAATTGTTCGATAAATCAAACTTAAGTTATTCAAATTTCTTTCGATGTTAGGTTCCAGTTGCTTTCGATAAATCCACAGTAACCCAGTGACTGCTATTTACCCCGTTCACAAGACAACTAAAATGAAATAATAAGTCTAGCCTAATTTCATAAATACCAACCACTCAAACGACAAAGTCTGCGACGGACTTTATTCAAGGTCACAGATAAAAATAAACAAGGCCGGGGATATGGGTCGGGAAAGTCAAATCTCAAATCTCCCCCTGAAATCGTTAGCAGCAGCCACAGGGGTCAAGAAGATAACTCAAGTCGTTGCTGTCGTTGACCGTGGAAGAATCTCATTAGGCGCGTCCATTTAATCAGTACAATTTTTTGTGTCTGTTGGAAAAAAGAGTTTCTTTGTACGTCTTCCGAAGCACATAAACGCTCCTGTCGAGAGCAAGGGAGCAGTCTGAGTAGCCCAGTTGTTTCTGGTGGTAGTATCAACTGACCGTCGTCTGCTTGTGTAAGCTGAGGGGAATATAGACTGCAGCGTTTGCAGTCTACTTTTGTGATAAAAGGAAACTAGTGTGTCGTGTCTGCGCTTGTTCTCCGTGTTTCGTGACTCCCTATCCCCCGAAAATGCCTAATATTATTAACGAGATAAAGCTCGATTTCAAAGATGTTCTTTTGCGGCCCAAAAGGAGTACCCTCCAGAGCAGATCTGAGGTTCGTATGTGTCAATTAGCTACAGATTTAGCTGTCCTTATGTTGTTAAGATTATTGAATGTACTATTAGTTTGGTGCATTATTTTTATATGCACACGCTCATTTTCTTACTATGTCCTTTTCCTGTGAATGGCAGCACCCATAATTAACCTTGACTAATTGCATTCCCTTGTACCCTTCAAATTTGTTTTAGGTTGACCTGTTCCGCAATATTACTTTTAGAAACTCTAAACAAACTTACAAAGGAATCCCTGTGATTGCTTCCAATATGGATACGATTGGAACCTTTGAAATGGCTGTTGTCCTTGCCAAGGTACTGTTACTTTGTTGTCTCTTCAATTGTTGTTGTTTACCTCAAAGTTTATGTTAATTTAACGTGTTCTATTCTCTCTATGTTATCAGCATGGACTTTTCACAACCATCCACAAGTATTACTCTCCTGAAGAATGGCAAAAATTTGCCGAAAATCATCCCAGCAGTCTTCCCCATGTTGCTGCATCTTCGGGTGTAGGCCAAGCTGACTTTGAGCGGTTGTCTGCTATCCTCAATACAAACCCTGGAGTCAGATTTATCTGTTTAGATGTTGCAAACGGTTACACCCAACACTTTGTTGAGTTTGTACGGAAAGTTCGTAACAGCTTCCCTCACCACACCATCATTGTAAGTCATTTATAACTCATGATTGTCACCTGTCAATTTTCACTCTTTTATCTGTAGCTTCCTTTATTCCTAGGCTGGCAATGTAGTTACTGGTGAAATGGTAGAAGAACTCATACTCTCTGGAGCTGATATCGTCAAAGTTGGAATTGGCCCAGGCTCTGTCTGTACCACCCGTCTCAAAACTGGTGTTGGGTACCCTCAACTCAGCGCCGTTTTGGAATGTGCTGATGCTGCCCATGGCCTTGGTGGCCATATTATATCTGTAAGTCTGTGACCCCATGATTTGACCGGTGACTTGATGAGGAAGGTTGTTTTGTGCGTTATGCCTTCCTTGCACATTGCTGGGGTCATTTGCTAAAGTCTGATTGAATGGATTTTGTAGGATGGAGGCTGCACTTGTCCGGGAGATGTTGCCAAAGCATTTGGTGCTGGAGCTGATTTTGTTATGCTTGGAGGAATGCTTGCTGGCCATGATCAATGTGGTGGTGAGGTCATAACAAAACCAGACGGGAAGCAGTACAAGTGCTTCTATGGCATGTCATCTGATACAGCCATGAAAAAACATGCTGGTGGTGTGGCTGACTACAGGTACAGTATATTTTGTCTCTGCTTTCATTTTTTATATTCTTGGAGTTTTAATTTAAGTTTCATGTTCTTAGGTCTGCTGAGGGCAAGACTGTTCAGGTCCCCTACAGAGGAGATGTTGAATGTACTGTCCTAGATGTTCTGGGGGGACTGCGATCTGCATGCACTTACACTGGTGCAGCAGAGCTCAGGGAATTGTCAAAGCGCGCTACATTCATTCGTTGTACTCAGCAAGTCAACAATGTATACTCCAATTTAGGTTGATTTTAAATTGGCTTATTCTTCCTTATTCTTTTGGGTGAGCGTGTTTTCAGTTTATCATGAAAGCACCTGCCTCCCTAAGTGTCACCATGGCGCACAATTATTTTTTTGGTCGGTATCTTAAGCTTTTTATTTAGTGTGACAAGTTGAAAGTTAATGAGAAATTTTATTTTTATGTTAGCTTGGGTTTGTGGATGTCATCATATATTACCAAATCTAGTCTTGTTGGAGCTTATGGCTTTGTCCTAAACAGAGAAAATATTTATAAAAAGATAAATGCAATGTTTTCAGCATACCAAAGAGATTTATTTACTGGGATGACATAAGCAAAGCTTGTTTTGAAAATATTACCAAGTACTTAACATTTTTCAAACTATTTGGTTAGTGCTGTGAATGTTTTATTTTATGATAAAAGACATAGTGTTTCTACACATTCTTTTTCTGTTTTGTCTGTGAATCTCAAATTGGTCCACTGCTTGTAGGCGTTCCTGTTCGTGTTCAAGTATATTTCATGTACTAGTATGTAATACTTGTACTTTTAACAAACATTAATGTATTTGTACAACACCAAGATATTGAGTTAGTCTGTTTAGATTTTGAAGTTTTCTAATGACTTCTTGATGTTATTGTTTTTCCTTGTTTTGAATTTGTGTTGAGCTTACTTAAAGTATTACTAGGAGTTAAGAAACTTTATTTTAGTTAAAATTTGTAGGGACAGCCCAGCATTTGTGCCAATAAGTCATTTGGATGTAATGGATGAAATCTCTTTACTTGGACCTATGGCTAAGTTGAGTTGGTGTCAGCTTACTTACTACTATTTTACATTACTTTGGTTTCTTTACAAAATTTCACTAAGTCCCTCATGGTTTTAAATCTAGTCTCATGTCAACGAACAAAACTAATAAAGGGACTTCGGGAAGAAAGAGTGCCTTTTAAGCCACTCGGCATTTAAACATTCAGGGGTTTCTGTTATCCACTCATACATAGAATTTGTACTCTTTGCTAAATTGATTCTTTTTGTTACTGTTGTTCATTTATCACATTCTGATGTCATCTTATAGAAGATTGTGCAAGTGTTAGCTTGAATTGTTGTGAACTTCTGTAATATAAACTATCAACAGCAGGAAGGGTCAGTAGCTAGTTATTGGTAATGTCAACTAGCAGGACCAAGCTGGACTGAAACATTCACAATATTATTAATTATTGTATTGTAAGGTGGTTTTAGGCCTAAGGACCAGCCTGGTTGCCCATTTCTGTGATAAGTTGTTCGTGGCTAGTCTGGCAGGGTACACTTCATATTTCTGTGATCTTATATGTTTAAAGTGTAGTTTTTTCTTGTCTGAAGATGATCTTGAGGTTTTGTGCATTAGTCCCATCCAAATGCAAGGTTACCACTCAATTTGTTTACTAACGACCAGTCGCGTAGCTTCCAGGTTTACTTGGATTTAGAGCAGAAGTTCAACTTTTGTTATTGAAAAAGAATAGAAAATTTCCCAACAGTCCCACGGGGTGGTCGTTTTGATCTGCACGTAGCTCAAATTTAATGTGACCTGTAGTACAGTAGATTTGGGGGCTTTCATAACGGTCCCCACTCCAATGCTCATGTCAGTAGCAGCTATGAGCCAGACTTATAGTCTACAGTATTCAGCCGTCCACTTCTGTACTATTCCACAGCCGTTCTTTGAGAGCCTCGATTTCATCCCTATTTGAAGCTCTGAAGAAGATTGACAAGACATTCAACTTGTCAGGTAACCAGGGTTGCTACATCAAATTGTGTACTTTCTAAAATAAAAGATACTGTGAACTAATTAAATTTTACTTCTTAATTTCATGAAGTTATAAAGAGTAAGCGGGTACTGCCACATACACCTCAGAATTTGACAAAGTATGAACACTTTATAAATTTGACTTGTGTCGATGATTGACCAGGACTAATGAACACTTACATACTGAAAATTTTAGTCAAGTATTTATTATTCTATGTACAAAATAAAATAGAAGGACCAGACTAAGGTCTTAAGAGAAACCTAAAGTAATTATTATAAAAAATAAGGATTAAACACTAAAAAATGACATGGAAGAAAACCAATTAACACCAACATTTAGAAGTCTTTAAGATATAAATCAAGTAAACTCGAACATGCGCAATCTATGGCAACTATAGATGATGTCACAATAGTCTCGATTAACAACGTCTTAAATACTAGCAGTAACACCCTTCTCATCATCAGCAGCAGGTGAGTGCCAGGTGAGCCTCTCTTCGTAGAACCTAATCACAATCTGGGGGCAGGTTTCATTGGCCTGTTTGGCTGGCACGAGGTCCGCTTCATCGGTCCCCTTCCACTTCATGAGGAACATGAGCTGCCCACTGGAGTCGGTGGCGCCGATGATCTTCTCCGGTTCCAGGCCCCTGCCGAATCCTTGGGGCTTGTTGTCGTCGCCCAGAGTCTTCCGCTTCGCCTTCTTGTCATCGTCTTTGGTTTTCCGATCTTCCTTCTCGGGCTTATCCACCTTTTTCTTCTTGGCTAAAGGCGTGTCGAGGCTGTCTTCAACCGGCTTCTTCTTCTCCTCGTCTTTGGTGCGACTTTTGCGGTTTGCTTTCTTGTCCTCTTCCTTCTTGTTGCGCCGCTTAAGCTCAAATGCCTCGATTAAATCCGGGCAGTCTAAATTTTCTTCAGGTTCCCAGGTATTGTCATCATGGGAATAACCTTTCCACTTAAGGTAATACTCAACTTTGCCATTCTTGTCGCGTCGGTCCAGGACCTCTTCCACGGAGTATTCTTCCTCCTCGGGATCCGAATCCTGGTCGTTGCGGGCGTCCTTTTCTGATTTCTTTGACATTTTGTTGGATTTGGCACAGCGAACTCAGCGAATTCGTCGAAAGATGCAGGATCCGGCGCGCACAACCACAAGACTTCTCCAGCAATGGCGATGGCGACGGACGCGAGGCGACGGCGCGAACGGTGTTGCTTTTTTAATCGACCGTCAACTGTTCGCTCTTCGACGCCAACACCATTTCGACAGGGCGGTGGCTCCGGGAGAGCCACCCTTCCGACGAGACCGCCAGGTTTTAATTTGAAATAGTTTGAAATGCCCTGCGATTCTAAAGAGCAAAGAAACGAACTAAATCTCGTTTGAAACTTTTTTTGCGATGGAATCTCTGGTTTAATCTCCAACAGGGCGTAGTTTTACCAAGCTTCTTTATTGTTGGTTGTGTGGCTCCCTGGAGTCCAAAATTTAATAACATTTGGGTATTCTTACTTTTCTTTTTCTTGATCCCCGACCACTTTTTGTTGTTTGTTTGTGTTTGCTGCGACCTGTCAAAGCAAATTCACAAGAAAATAAACAACAAAGGGGAGGCAAAATATTTTTGGCCACTCATTCCCCGAAATACAGTAGTAAGACCCCTTATTTGAGTGCAATGTCAATACCTACATTTAACATTCCCTCTGCCATCGTTTATTTTGGCATTCCCTCTGCCCTCGTTTAATTTGGCATTCCCTCTCTGCCCTCGTTTAATTTGGCATTCCCTCTCTGCCCTCGTTTATATTGGCATTCCCTGTGTCCTCCGTTTATTTTGGCATTACTGCTTCCTTTGTAACGTTGGGCCACTCAAAGATTAGAGTAAATTGAGAAAAGGAATAAGAAATAAACACTAGTAAAGAGCTCATTGAAACTTATATTTCATAAACAGATCACAAGAACACAGGGTCCTTTATAAAAAGGGGGGCATCATTACAACCAGGTTTGTTCCAAAACTGAGTGATAGGGTGATATGATTGGATATGATATGATGCAAAAACAATAACATTGTAAAAAATTTACAGACATGTGTTGTACAAAAGTTTCTTTAAAAAATTTCACAAACATTAAAAATGAACAAACACAGACTAAATACTCCGATATGTGCTGCTCCAAACTTTCTGTGCAACTTAATAACAATCTTGGACAGGACAAAATTGCAAAAGCAGATGATGAGGATAATATTGTAAAATAATAATAATAAAACTAAACATAAAAAGTTAAGCAAATAGCTGATGTAATACTGCATAATCCACTCACATAAAGACACAAGCATATAAGAAAGCAGCAGCTGTTGAATGTCAATTCATCTTTTGTAAATTTCAGTCATCTTGGCACCAAACAAAAACACAATAGCTGAGAGGTTGGAGAAAGTTCTTAGTAGAAAAAAAATCATATTGGTCATATTTCAGAACAATCATCAAAAAATAGGAACTTAAGGTTCTACAAATCTATTGCAGATCATCTTTTAGCAAAATGGAAAAAAGTTCTTTGTTTTTGCTTGATAAAATTGCATTAAATTGATATTCTGGAAAGCAGTTTATACATTAATATCACTCACGAGCCTACAAGCCAAGTTTATCACATTTGAGTCATGATTACAGATGTCCACTGTTCCACTTTCCAAAAGCATGCTTTGTCATGTTAGGTGCAAAATAGAAAACAAATCATTAAAATCACACAGACACACAGGTGTCATTATTTTTTTAATCACCGTCTTAAAATGTACCCACCATAAAGAACAGCCATTACAAAAATAGAGAAAGCTGCTTTTGGAAGTGGATTAGTTGTTTCTGTAACAGAACAATATAAAATTGTTTGCATAAAATCCTCAGACCCCTACCTCTGTCATTACTTCCTGGAATCACCACTTTTACTGCCATCCGATTTTAAAGATTCACCACTACCTGATCCAATTGCAGGTTCAAAGTTCACAGTTTTCTCAGCTGTAGTTGTTGGTGTTGCTAGAGTGCTATCTTCTGGTGATGAGTCACTTTCACTACTGTTAATAGTTTTGCTTTCAAAGGTGGAGACAGAAGTCAAAATTTCACTGCTGACTGGAGCACTAGGGACAGAAGTTGAGGGTTTCTCTTCCACAGACACGGTTGGTGACTTAACAGATACTGGCTGTTGGCAGTCCACCTTAGGACTCACTTCACTTGATGACAACATTTTTGTGAATGTGGAAAAATTTTCTTGACTAGGCATGGTTTCAATACTAATTTCGTCAGGAATGTGGGTGAAGCTTTCACAGCTTCCTGTTGGACTTGCAGGAGTTAGCAACCGTTCAGGCGCAGGTCCTGATTTTGCTATGCTCACATGGTTTATAAAGAGGTCGCCCCGCACAACAAGTGTGTCCACAAGGGATGGTGGAGCTCGGTGGGGCATAGCAGCTTGTTGCAACCCATTAACCATGACACGATATCTTTGTTCCTCCACGTAGATCACAATGGTGAATGGTTCCCCAGGTCTAAAGCGACACCTGAAAAGGTAATCATGAGTGGTTAAAATTTTTTTAAATCCGTACTAAGATTACTTTTTTTTTAAAAAAATATCTCATACTTATTGTATCTTTGCTCTGTTCCCCATGAACCATGCATCCAACCATTCACAACAACAACATGTTCGGAATCCTCAGCAGCAAATCTGGGATTGAGGTGAAAGTGTACATTTGGATGTGGCCACAGTTGGCTCCCTTGTTGCAAATTTATATAAAACCTGTCATGTAAAATTTTGTGAAGTTTTACCAAGAATTCAAACTTTTAAAGGGAAATTAAAATAGATTTATAGGATTATGGGTAAAGTAAATATCTTACGATTGAGGGAGCAGCTTCATCCTTCCTTTGATAGTTATTTCCAATCCTGAAGATAGATTGGGTTTGAAGCGTCCAAAATAAAGATTCTCCTAAAATAAGCAGAATTTTTTTGGCAAATCTTCTTTACATGGTAAAATGAACAACAAAGACACTGACAAAAACAAGTTTGGCTTACCTTCTCTGGTATGTCCAAACTCCATGGGACTGCATGATCTGTGGGTATTGTACTAAAAGAGTGCTCAGGCAGAGCATCTAGAGCCCGGTCAGGATACACTTGCAGCCTTGTATGGTGAATGGCAGACACAACAATATCCCCATGGATTTCCAAGCGACACACTTTAGAAAGAGGCATCCGAAATGGGAAATTGCAAAAATGCATCCTATCAACTGAAACCTGAAACAGATCAATTAAGGACTCGTTAGTAGAGTTCACTTTTAAGAAGGAAAGGAAATATAGTATAGCATTTACCTTAAATCCAGTTGCAGTAACAAGTATATGAATAATAAATGATTGACCTCGTTTGAATGGACTGCCACCAAGGGCTGCCCCTTCTTCTTCTCCCCAGTATCCTCTCGTACGACTGTTTCTGGCTACGTAACATCTGTCCAGTCTAGGATTTAGATGGAAGGCGATATCAGGGGTCTCCCCAGCTCCACAGCTCAGATTAATAGCAAATCTGAAAGTATAAAGTGAAAAATAATTGTAACTTTTTAGTCTTTTTTAAAAATTGAAGTAATTGTAAGTAAGTTTTTAGCATAAGACTCGAGGGGTGACCCACTGTGAAAATTAGTGTACGAGTGTGGGAATGTTAGAATGTGCAAGATTTCTGCTGTATTTGTCACGCGTGTTGCCTACTTACAGGCGGTTTTTCCTCCAGAATGTGGGAATGTGTTCTTAATTTTGTACAATGAATGTGGGTAGTTGTTCCCCCCTCGATAAGACTAGTCTCATGTTTCTAGGTAATTGACTCACCCCAATGCATCAGGCAGCACCGTCAGGTCCACCACGATGGCCCGCCCAGCGTCCAACTGATGAGGCAGATTTTCAATGTAAGGTAAATCCTGTAACACAAAAGCAATCTAGATAACGAAGAACACTGTCGAGAGTATGCTGCTTCTGGGGAAGGACGTCTCACGTAATGGTTCGGACGGCGCCTGAAGAGTGGCATGAAGGCATCGGGTGAAGGTGGTGGGGCGGGGGACCAAAGGCAGGACTAATGCAGTGTAGGGCCGTGCAGTGCGTGCAGTGCAGGCCCCTGACTCGGCGCGCAAGTCCAGCAGACCGGTTGCCAGGCAACACGTTCCCGCCAAACGGACTCAGCTGAGCGATGGGATGGCTGGGATCGTGTCGAGCGAGAAAACAAGACGCATCGGATCTGACACGGGACGCGGATTGTCAAATGTGAAAGCAACAGACTGAAGCTGCAGTTCATCCCGTACATCCGGCGGGTAATGTCTTCCCTCCCGAACGGACCCCCTCCCAACGATTTCCGACCCGAGGCGGCGCCCACACCATCACAACATTCCATTCATTCATTTTCGGCATTGGCGCCAAGGGAAGGCCTAGGGAAGGCATCTGCCTTGCGCAGTCCTATCGGACCGCCATGACTCATTCCGAGATACGACCGGGTGCCGCGGCGTGCGCGGCGTAGTACGGCAACAAAGGCGGCAGTGACGTCACGGTGCATGAGGTGTGCAACCCGAGACACCGCGACCGCCGGCCCTCACCCGCCCTGTCCCCTCCCCCTTAAAATCGACAGGGGCGTCACCAGCTGCGCTTATATAAGCAGCGTTTCATCTCTTTTTGAGGTTAGGCCGCCAAAACTAGCCAAAAGGGACTTCCACGGGGGGCCGGTGGCGCCGAAGTGCGCACTGTGGGGAGGGGAAGGAGCCCTGGAGGCTGAGGCGATGATTGGTGGACCGTTCCGGGGCGCGAACCGGAAGTAGTGAGTGGGCATCCGGTTCGGTCCTGAGCCGGACTGGAAGCAGGCTAGAAGCAGGGACTGCGACGTACCGGCTCCAGCACGCGCCACCGCTCGTCCGCGTCGCCTTGGTGCGACCTGTCGAACACCTCCCGGAACGTGTCGTCGGGCAGCGCCTCCTCGGCCACCTCCAGGTCGTCGTCGTCGTCGTAGTCCACCAGGACGGCGTCGCCGAAGGGGTCGTCGTCCATCGTGGCGGGTCGGTTGGCCTTCGAGTCGTTGTTGTTGGTGTGCTCCCGGGCCATGGCGGCCACCAAGTCAGCACGGCAGCAGTAGAACCTCGCCGGCGCGGGCCAGAGTCCTCCTTCTTCTTCGGGGCCTGCACCACCACCGCCACCGCACGGCGCGCACGGCCTGCGGAGGGCTGTCAGTGGGCAGGGGCAGCAGTACCAACCGCCGCGCGCTCTGTCCCTGCGGCTGGGCGCCCTGGACGAACGCGAGGTCCGCGACTTGGTGCTGGTCCTGGACTTGTTCATGCTCGCGTCCAGAGGCCGCGCTTTCGAGTCCGCCGTCGTCGCGAGCACCATGGCCAGGCGTGGGGTCTGCAAAACAAGAAGCATGCCGGGAATGTGAGTGCGGTGCGTTGGCACTGCCGGGGCGGGGCGGCGCGCGGGGAGGGGTTTACGTCATGTTTTCGTCCGAGTTGCGGCAAGTGGCCGCGGGAGTGCGCTGCGAGTTCCGCGCGCTTCGGCCCCGCTGCGGGTCATTCCCGAAGCGGGGCGCGAAACGAAGCGAGCTCGACGACGTCGAAGTGAACAAGTACACGTGCACGTACGTCGAGTCGACGGCCTGGCCTAGGGCTGGCGGACGAGACGAGTACCCATCGGGCCGGCAGACCGCACTAGGCGCGGCCAGGCGCGGCTCGCCGGTCTTGACCTTGGCACGTTTCTCTGTCTCAAACCCGCAACTGTTTGCTCATTGCCCGCCGGCTTAGCCTGAAGTATGCCGATGAACAACAAACGTCCCAATCGATCCCATGCGGGAAAGCGCGCGAAAGCGATAAGCAGACAGACGCCTTTCGTTCAAGAATCGGTGGGACTCCGGTTCGCGAAGAAGCCGCCGGATTTGTTCCGTTCTGCAACTGACAGTGGAGGCACGCGGCGAGCTCCAGGCGAGGTCGTTGACACCACGGGGCCTAGGACGGGCCTAGGGTACCGACGGCGTAATTGAGGTCGTCTGCCCGGCGAGGTGGAGAGAGAGGGAGAGAGAGGGGCTTGGCGTTGGCGGAGAGTGAGAGGCAAGCCTGCAGCGTCGGTCAAGCAAAGGCAACGCCAGGTTGTCTTAGACGCGGTGAAGCTCCAGCCTCGACATTTCCTTTCGGCCAAACGAGAACCTCTCGGTGGTAAATGCGAGGAAATGGTTGACGTTTCCAAATGTACACCCAGCGGGGCGGAAGGCACCTGGGCAAACACAGTGAACGCCGCTATTTCAGGGAGGGCCTAGCGTGTAGCCTCCGCACTTCGACCCACCGCCAAAACCCGGCCCGGCTTGTCACCTTCCACCTCCATTCGGTATCGACGTTCCGCCCGACGTTCCGGCACCAAGGCATCAAGCACCATGATCGAGCGGGAAAAAACGGGACGACATTCACCACACAGTCTCATAGACCTTCCATCCAACATGGCTGAACAGTCCAACGACCAGCACCAGTGTAGGAAGGTTCGCTAACGTCAAACTGTCCTAGGCAATGAGCTTCCCAGCAGGCTGTGGCTGAAGTTGCCAACCCTTTCGCGTTGCCTGGGTTGCCCACCATGCGCGGCACCGTGTCAGCCTATCACCGCAATCGCAAACGGTGGGTGGTGTGAGTTTCCGCAGGACACGGCGTGGCGATCCCAACTTGAGCATTTCGTAGTAACGATACCGATAACAGCGTGCTGCCGCATCATGGCCGCCTGCTGCAGCCGGATGGGCCGGCGGATACTACAAGCTGTCTGTGTGCCCTTGCCTTCAGTGCTCCACACGCCGGCCTTCTTCGACTTCGCGGAGACGTCCACACAGGAGCCAGCGGGTAAGGGAAACATGGGTCGAGAACCGGATCCAATTGGATCCGGACTGACGACCAGCCAAGGAGAAGCACGGCGAAGAGCGAACTCGAAGTCCACTGCCTCGGCAGACCATCCTTGGCCCACTTGTCCGGCGACGTAGCGCGTCAGCCAGTGTCAAACCAGCCAGCGTCCCTCACTTCACAAACTAAGGCGCCTTACACACAGTTTGTTAGGAACAAAGTACTTTGGGCATACTACATAAGCTTTGTAATTTCCGCGAGAAAAAGAGCTGAGACTTTGACGAATGGAAAATGACAGTGCGATGACAGGCGTTTATCCTTGACAGCGCGTGCGGCGCGTGCCAGCGTATTGTGTGAGGCGCGTGGCGAAGACTTGCATGCGGACCCTCGAGAGGAGGCCCCAGCGGCCTGGCTCGCCGGCCTGGCCGCTCGCCACACCACGCCCCGCCTCGCCAATTGACGGGTGTCGCTACCGTCTCAAGCGCCTCAAGGCAGTCTGGAAGCGATCGCGTGACCTGACTGGTCCTGCAGGAGTCACGCGGGAGCGGTCCGGGGTTCAAATACCACACCGAATCGTTTATTTATGGATCGGCGCGAGGAAGACCAGGGTGTACACAACATGTACTGGGAAGTGGCAACGAACGCATCGCACCAGCCCAAACAGTACTCCCTGCACACTGTTTTCGTCGCTCTGCCTCGCTCGCACTCATGGACGTCCCGTAGACGAGTCTGCTGTTTACGGGCCTCGGCCATTACTGACCTCGGCGAGCCGCCCGCCGTCCACCTCGTTGGCGGCCTCTAAATGCGGCTTTTATTTCCCGCCAGTGCGCCCTGCTCGAGCCCAAGCAGTGCGACAGAGATAGACTCGGCCCTCCACGCCGGCAAACCTCGTAAACCTGGCTCTACGAGCACGTGCTCAAAGCACTCACTGTCCCTCCGCGCCCCGCCTGGCCAGGGCCTGGCCTCAGCCTGGCAGTGCACCAACTCTACACACAACACCCTGGGCAAAGCCCGGCGAAGCCGCACTCTGTGGCGTGGACGGTCTGGCCGACGGGTGCCTGGCGAGATACCCCTGCGGCCGGTAGGGTTTCGCCGGGGGAACGTACTACTTGGGCGCGCGCGCGGCCTAACAGGGGCTGCTTGGCGGGTTGCCTAATTCCCGCGCTATCCGTGTCGAAAGCCTCTGCTTATCACAACCCGCAGACGGCTCATTATTTCAGCCGAGAATTCGTCTAGCGGGGCAAAACTTTCAACCCTCAGCATCTGTTTGTCTATGTCAATGCTTACTCCGCAGCGCTGGGTATCAAGTTCGAGTTGGAAATCCTCCACGACCGGCGGACCTGGGTTCGACACCCGCTCCAGGAATGCGCGTTCGGTCTGCTTTGGTCCTCACGCGGGGCAGCGGGGCTGCGCGCCACTAGAAAATAAGAGTATTGCGTCACGCGCAAAGCGCGGCCAAGCCTGAGCCAAGCGCTCGCCGCAGAGAGCAGGCTGCCGGCCGGCTGCCAAAAGGCTTAGCACCGCCAAAAACGAGAGCGAGAGGCTGAGGGTTGTGCAGACGGACGGGACGGGCGGGTGCAAACTACCGTACGATGCCGCTCCGAGGCGGGCAGGGTGGCCGCGCAAAAAAAGGGCCCTCGCCGGGATTTGAACCCAGGCCTGGTCGCGAGGTCGGCGCACGTGCGTTTTTCGGTATTTCGGGTCGACCTTGCCGCTCGACACGCGTGCGTCAAATTCGCGCGGCGTGCGACACGGCGACGCTAGGCGCCGCGCGCGGCGTGAGCTCTCGGCCGTGTTTGTTTTCGAACGCGGAAGGCGCCACGTCAAACAAACACGGCGTCCGCGTCGGGTTGCTGTCTCTCTCGCACTCGTGGGGCGCGGCGCACGGTGCGAGAGAGACAGAGACAGTGCAGGGGCGCGCTTGGCTTATGGTGTGCCCACCCGGCCGCGCTGGCCGCGCCCCAAGCGCAAGCAGTCCTACCAACAACGTCATGCGATACTTCCAGTGCGTTGCCCGGAAGGGCCCTGCTTTCCAGGAACCGAATAACACCGCTCGTGAGGAGAATGCGTTTCGGCCTTCGGGCACCTTCGGGACAGGGGCCAGAAATTACAGCAGCAAAACAACCGCATAAAAAAGGGGGGAAGGCGGTCAGGAAGTCCTGCCCGGGCAGTCAGCGACCCCTGGCTGCATATTTACACGGTGGGGGAAGGCCTTTATTAGAGGGAGGAGTGGCAAGGGAGTGGCAATCTCGGAAATCAATACTTACAACTTTATTGTCTAGCACACGCAAAGGTCAAGAAGAAAGTGGCATGGTGGCCGGCTCGTCTTCCCTCGCCTGGCGTCAATCCACGGCCACGCGAGAAAACAACACCATTGCAGTTTCGGGAAAGAGTTGGAGCGGTCTGATGATTCGTTGGGGCTTCTCCTTATGGGTGCGTCCCGTGGGTGCGCCCTTACACAGCACTATCAGCTCCGGCCCATTGCACGGTGCCCCCCCCCCCCGGCACAACCATCCACGCCCCAAGGACGGCGCTATCATCGAATCGAATCGAAACGGCTCCGGCCAGCCTGGACAAATTTATCGGACAGGGTAGGCAACCCTGCCGGTGGACTTGCAGGCGCGCTGGGCGGGTAGCCTACCTTCGCGCCGTGTGCGTAGGCAACCCAGCCGGTGGACTTGCAGGCGCGCTGGGCGGGTAGCCTACCTTCGCGCCGTGAGTGTAGGCAACCCAGCCGGTAGGTGCGCGTGCGAGCCCGGCGGGTTGCCTATCTTTACGCCGTGAGTGTAGGCAATCCAGCCGGTAGCTTGGCACGCGAGCTCGGCGGGTTGCCACGGGGAAACAGGAGTGGTCAGACTTCTCCTTCTCGCAGAACCTTTGCTGCTGCCCCTGCGTTGAGTACACATTCGACCTGACAAAAGGCGAGCCCTGCGCGGAAGGGACTAGACAAAGGATGCTGCCACCCTCCATCTGGATCGTCTCGAGCACCCACCCAGACCCCCTCCCCCTTTTCCCTCCCCTCACTCACACACACCTGTTTGCTCCGCGCAGCCTCTGTGCTTCTTCTCCTGCTAGTTGTTGTTGTTTGTTTCCGTTTTGTTGGTGCAGACGACGCGCTGCCTTAGCCGATCTGTCGGCCACTGGCTGAACAGACCGCTGCTGCCGCTACGGCCCGTTCATCCCCGCGAGTGTCTTGGCCTCGACGACGTAGACGACGTGGCGACGCTGTGGTGGTTAGACCGATACACTACGATAACTTCTGGATCAGTGGACTCCGCGAAGCGCGCACGTTCACACAGGTGGTGCCCAGCTGGTGGCTAACGATACACTACACTGCTGGCCGGGCCGGGCTGGGATGGCCCGTTCGCCGCGCCGCGCCGCGCCGGGCTCCCACCCAACCTCAGACCGAGACCTGCCAGGCTAGCCTTCCCCGTCCCTCTCCCCCTCCCACCTGTCCCTCTGCCCCCACCAACAAGCGGAGGCCGGTACTCTAGGGTGACCAGGATTCGGGCGCTGAAGGAAGTATATTTAAAACGTTTGGTTGGTACCAAATTTTCTTTATTTTTCAATAACCTGGTTATAACATGGCATCTGTAACACTTCCATAAGGAGAAAAGAAATTGGGCTTTGACCCCAAAGCAAAACATGTACATTGAAAATAATACTGGGTAAATAGAGATGCACTTTAGCACAGACTAGGTAATAACAGTTTATGGAATATTGCCTTTCGAGCAGAAAATAGCACAACCATTTAATACTCTAAGTTTGAATAAGTATAAGTTGGCCTTTTAAGGCGGTTATTTTTAAGTATTGTACTTCCTTTATAACACAGAGCATAATCACTAATCATATCCCTTCATCATTTTCCCGCACACAATCATCAAAAAATGTCCACAGAAATTTGACAAACATACAAGAGAGATTGTCCTTTCCTCACATTAGAAACAAAAATCAATTTGTAACTGTAATTTATTTGCTGTCATATTATTACTGCCGATTGAGGATTCATTGCATTTTTTCAAAAAGCTGAAATAGGCCGATGGCCAGCTAACATCTAAAATAGAAAAATTACCACCCGAAACCAAACATATCGAACACAGCGGCATACAGTTATGACATAAAGGAAGATACGACAAGAATTGATTTTTAAATGTTAAATTAGTTTTTTAATTGAAAGGGTCAGAGTGAACTATTGCTCCACAGTACTGCCTGAGTTTTTGGAAGAGATAGCCCCACGAAAGGGAGGCTTAACCAATTTATTCAATCAAGAATAGAAAGAAAAATTGGAAAAAAAAGGGGGGGGGGAAGCAGCAACAGTCTTAAGCTTTACAGGGGGAAGAAGGAGCAGGAGAACAGACTTGATAGTAATTCAGACGAGAAATTCTAGGTCCAAAGATGATATGTAGAGCAGTTCACCTAATGAAAGAAAAAGTTGGTTGATGAAGTGAATCTGTGAGCCACGCCACCACAAAAACTGCCGGCCCTTTCTTTGAGATCAAGCAGGCTCACTTATCATAGACCAACGACTCATAAATTCACATTCTATTTTGAAATATGAAAACCAGAATAAAACTGATCAAGAGATCTAGAAGGTTTACACCAAATGATAACAGATTATATTATCACAGATAACATTTGTAGTAAATCATTTAATTTTAAGCCCCAAAATCACTCAACGATGTAGATGAAGTACAGTACGTCTTGCTGGGTTGATGGTTAATTGTTTGCAAAGAAATTTGCTATCAACAAAGCATGCAAGGGACAGGCAAAAAAAAAAAAATGCATTCATGGACCCTGTGATTTGCATGTAGGCCCCCTACACATATAAACCTCAAGATTTAAGTAACATCATAATATTGGGATTTAAATGATGCCAAGAGATAGCAGGTATCTTATAAATCGGAAGACATTACTTTCATTTTTTCCGACTACTGCTTGACTTTCCTCCAACAATTTCTTCTGCAGCAAACTGTAAATCAGCAGGTGTTGGATTGCACTGTGAAATAGAAATAAGTTTAAATACTATAACCTTTAAACAGATAGTTTGAAGTGCTTGAGTTCACTAATCATCAGATCTTACATCTTCCAACTTCACACGAGGCTTGGTCATTTGTTCTGGATTGTGCCATGGTTTCCAGTTTGGGTTGTTTTTCATTTTCCATTCAGGGTACCCCTGGCATGCCTCTTGCAGCGTTGCAACCATCTGGAAGGCGAATGGCACCAAATCCATTAGTTCAGGTGGTTGATACATGATGGCAGGTTGAAGCAGCAGACCAACAATTTAACCAACGCATTAAGTTCCATCTTTTTAAAGAGAACACCTTCATGTTGATAATTGATAGTAGAATTATTTAAAACATCTTAAGTTTAAATAAAGGTGTAGATCGTAATGCTATGGTTGTAGACAAACTGCATTATTAATTAACCTCCCTTGAAACAGCGTGCCAGACGGAGCAGCCTGCTACTTTTTGTGAAACAAAGCATCCATGCCCCGAAAATAGGACATGTCTGGCACACTTGATATCAAGTTAGGTTGCTAAAATGACATGCACAGACTACACAGCCTCTGCTAAGAACAGAAGAAACTAACTGAATGCATTACTAAGGAGAAGACAGCAATAATAGTTTATAATGGAAGGTATAGTTTTTCTTCAAATAATAAGAGAAGATCAATTTTGAATCATCTATATTGTCATGTTTCCTATCATTGCAATGTTCTCAGCACTCCTCTCTCTCTCTCTCTCCCACAAAAATAAACATTGAAAAAAAATAAATATTCAAACAGTAGACAAGTGCTGAATATAGAAAGCCATCTGAAAGCGGTTGAAGCAGATTGCATAAATACAAGCATTGATAATTTGAAACATAAGATTAAAATCACATGTAATTACCAACATCTGACTATAATAGTTAGCTCTGCGGTCACAGACAGAAGCCACACACCTAAATATTGCAACTTGCTGGTTAAATTTATGAAGCACTGTACTGCCCTTTTCACACCACAATAGTTCAAACCCTTTAAGAGAAAAGTAACTCAAAGAACGTAGACAATATTGACGTCAAAACAGGTACCACTTAAGATTAGATTAAAATCGGGAAGGGGTGCTCCATGGAGGCACTGAGGCTGTAGAAGACAGCCTAAGTCACTTTGGTAACTAAGGCTGTCTGACAAAAAAATCACAGCCAAGCCAAGGCAATACAATTTGCCCTATGTCAAAAACGTAAGAGAAAACTTTAGAAACCTGAAATGCATGAGATAAAAATTTCTCTAGGTGAGAAAATACTAAACTTAAATGAAAACAAATTAAAAAGAAAAGAGTAAAAGCTATAGTCCATCTTATCTGTGCACATATCAAGCCACATTTTTTAGAATTTGAAAACGTCGAAGAAAATGAGAACTATGGTCATAACGAACACACAGTGAAGAGCGAGCAAAAGAACAAAAAAACAACGGAAACAACAAAAATAATGAAAGAGGAAAACGCCTGAGGCACCTTAGGTCCGACCATGTGAGTCGCTCGGTTGACAAGCCAGGGGGGCAGCTTGCCGCGCGGGTCCGTTTGGGACACAAAGTCAACGCGGCACCCGCGCGGACCAAACGGACGCACTATGTATCCTGCAACCACACACACTGTCACCTTTGTTCGTACAAGCTCAACCAGAATGAAGTCCACTTTACGCCTAAAAAATTTATACACATTAATCAAAACAGAAACAGCACAATTCAATCAAAATAATCTACCACTAACACTTAAAATTTTAGTCTTTGACAGGTAGCAGAAGAAAGTTGGATAAGAAAGAGACAAAAAATGTGGTTGATCTTTTGCTTGGTTGTCAAAACTTTGGAGTGTAATGTTGAGTGAATGGTCAAATGTTGCAATCTTTTTCATAATATATGTACATGTTTAAGTATTAGTTAAAAGCTTGACAGGGACAGGGGTGACAGTGCACTGACTGACAGCCACGAGTTTGCATTTTTCAGTTTCCAAGAACATAAAGAAAAAAAAATCAGTAAAAGAAGAAAATTTTCCCAATGAAAACAAACTTGTTTTTAAATGAAACAACTGTAAAACAGTACAGCAATAGCACAAAAGTAAAACTGAGGCAAACAAGGCTAAATAAATCAAAGGAAATTAAAATAACCATAACCGTGGTTTGTGCAGTTCTTGGCTGGAATAATGAGCGACAGCTGTGACTTGAATTTGTAGTGATGTAACAGTAACTTGCACAGAGGTGTGTGGTTTTCTTTATGAAAAAGTTAAGTTGCTGTGGTACATGCTCGCAACATTCAAAAGCTTGTGGTTGTTTTTTACAGAAGTTCTTGGGGTGCTATCAATGATTTATGAAAAGGAGAAGTTTCTCCATTTCTTCTGTACCTTCCTGTTAAAATAGGCAATAGGCCCCTCTATTGCCCCTCAAAAGGCCTTGACGGTAATATTAGCACATAGGCAGCCAACACACACATATAACACACATCTACAGTAGCAAAGATATCATTCTAGAGTAGAGACACTCTACACAGTACAGGCCAAACTGTACCACGACAAGGGGCAACTGATATTTAACTTGAACACGTTGGCAAGTTTTAGCCTGCACATTGATCTAATTTAGAAGCTTTCTACAGTCAATGAGAGTAAGTCAGTTAGAACACTGAAAGGAAACAACCCAAGTAAAAGCATAATCAAAGTACCGATACACAATGTATATATACAGCAGCAGGGTTGTTACATAATAAAACCGATTCGTACTACAAAATAAGAAACACCCAAATTACCGGTATAATACAGTTACCAAGCTTTTTGGAAAGACTGAAATATTATAACATATCTAGATTTGAAAAAAAATGGGCAAGAATACTTGCAAGGCTAATTTTTTTTTTTTCAAATGTCATAACAGAAAAGACATGAATAATAAATAGACAAACCCTGGACTGAATAAGACATAATTTGTTCAGCGATCTTGCCTTGCACAAAATAAGAAAAATAAGGGCACAAGATTTCAAATTTTTTATAGCAGATTGCAGTTGGCACACAGTTAAGAGAAGGCAAAACACAAAAGGCAGCCACATCTAGAGCAGGGATGCACAGCTACAAAAATATTATCAGCACCTTTCGTGCAACTTTCTGCGTAAGCTTGTTGACGAGGACAGAGGGCAGCTTTCCACAGGGGTCAGACTGTGACACATAGTCCAAGTAGCATCCTTGATTCTTGGAGGGGCGAACTAAGAACCCTGTAAGACACATGCTCTCAAATAAATGACAGAAGTCCTTGGACAAAAACAACTTCCCATTTTTTCCATGAGGTGGGTGAATAAAATGGGCGAAAGAATATTACACTGTGTTGCTGAAACACTAAAAAAGAGATTTTAACAAGCTAAAAAAAAATGTTGTGTAGCAGGTGTGTGTTTCTAGGTGATATGCTTGAGGTGAATCCAGTGTAGTACTTTGTTGAAAACAAATAACATGAATTTTCTCCCAAATCAGGCTTGAAGCTCCGACAGTTTTCACTGAATTTTGCATCAATGGTATTAATGTTTTAACAAATAATTAGTTATTACCTGTAATGTAGGACTTAGCTCGAATGAAATCCTTCCGCGGTGGGAAACCTTTGTGAAACACAGAATGGTTGATGATGTATTTTTCTTGCCCTGTGTCTAGCCAAGACCGTTGCAGTACGAAGTCTCTTTTAGAAACAGGTGATGGACAAGTCACTGCAAGAAAGAAAATAACATGAATCAGTAGCTATTTAGGAGCATGAGCGACAGGCAACAGGCAACATTGTGATTAAATAATTGAACATACTTGCATAATAGCCAAGGTCATTGTTAGGGTTGAGGGAGCCAATGTCCTGCTGTTCAATCATATGGGAGTCCCAGACCTTGCGATATTCTGGATCATGGAGCACATCATACAGAACGTCTGGGTCGACATTGGAGAATATAGCATTTACCTGAGACAAGATGTAACAGTTTCGCTCATTTGATCCGTGCTATATGAGGACTTCAAGTATAGATTACATTGTGGTATTACCTTCACCATTTTGAAGCTTGTGGTTGGAGCTGGTTTGGTCCACACTTTTGTGTTTTCCTTGTTAAATTCAAGTGTCCACCCTGGTTCATCCTCCACCAAATGCTTGAGGTTCAGGAAATCTTGATCATCTGCTACCTTCACTTCTCCAATGTCCATTTGAGAGTAGCAATTGCATTCTGCTTTCTGTGTGACGAAAGAAAACGAAACTTGGCAAATGGAAAGAAAACAAAAAAGAAACACAATCATCCCATGAATAACAAATCACATAGTGTGAAACTATCTTAACCTACTTTGATGGACTTCCTCATGTCTGCAGTTCCTGTTCTTAGATATACACTACACAGACATGAAGCGTAAGTTGGATCCTGACATGGTGTTGCACAAGTTTTGTTGCAAAGGTACTGGCTTATAGCTCATCTGCCGATTTAGCAACGTTTTACACATCATGTCTGTTCAGTTCCATTATCAGCTGATGGTCAGCCAAAAGATCAATATTGTCATGCTTTCCCCCTAGCTTCTTCAGCCATATGTGGCTGCCAGTTCATTGGATTAGAAACCCCACTGCATTTCACAGGAAGATCTGGAGACAGCCTTTTAAAACGAAACTATTTACTTTCTTGCACTTTAAGTTGCTTGACAATTTGCTTTCTGCTTCAAAATTCTGTCTTGTTTGGGGATAGTTTCTGTGTCTGCGAATAGCTGAGGAAACGCTTATGTACAGAATCTGGTCATCAACAAATATGGCGGTCTGCATAGCTGTCATCGGGAAGGAGGTAATTTTGTTTCTGACGTTCCCAAACTGTATTCAATCAGATTGAATATAGGGAAAGTGTCAGTGGCTTCAGTCCTACGTGTGAGCTCAATTGTCACATTGTTTTTCTTGTTCAACGATGATAAGTGCCGCACTATAACCTAACCATCAGTGACAGCCAGGTGCATTTAAAAGCACCAGATTTTTAACTGATTCGATTTCCATCCTGTTTTGGGACGGTTTTTCTCCTTTCATCGATTAAGTTGTTTTCTTCTTGATGATAAGTTTTTATTTTTTCTACAGAACTCTCCCAAGTATGTATCGTGCCTAAACTCCGACAATGAACTGCAGTTTCACTACAAGGTTCATACAGCGTTAGATGTTGTGGAAGAAAAGCTATCACTCGCTGGGAAATCAAACAATGATGTCCGAGAACTTTATTTAGGACTCCTGCACTCCACCGAAGAGCATAAAATGTATCCTTTCAGACACAATAAAATTGTTTCATTCATTCATTCATTCATTCGTTCGTTGAGTGTTAGCCATTTCTGTTTTGCCACCTTGTGTTATTAAGATTTAGAGTTCATTCCTTGACACTTCTGAAGATTTGGATATGTCACAAATACTAAAATCAAGTTCATTGTTATAGTTGAAGCTACTAACACTACGTTAAGAGACAACGAAGTAAGACAGGTGAGTTGACGCAAATTTGGTTTGTCATTGCATAGGTCTGTATTTGAAATTTGTTTTAATGGTTCCTGTCTTTTTCTGTTTCTGTATTTAGATGTTTAGAAGACTACATGCAGCATATACTGATGTTGTATGCAATCCGTTTTACATTCCTGGAGACCACATTGTTTCCAAGTAAGTTGAAATAGCTCACCATTTGATCATAACATAACTTCTAAAATGTAATTCCTATTTTTATCTTACTTAGAAATGATGTGCTTGTATTTTTTCATTCTTTGAGTCATGTTACTGTGAACTTCCACTGTTCATTAATTCTTCCTCTTTCCTCCAGAAAATTCGAGAGTGTCGTGAAAAGTATAATGAGTGGCAATCCGTGATGTGCTCTGGTGATAATTTACAGGCAAGCTAAAGAATATTTTTTTTTTAAGTACTAGCTAGTAATTAGCCAACATGCTTATAGTTGACTTGTTTCATTTCAGGATTGCACTTTGGGGCTGCAACAGTCTTTCACCAAAGAGTTGCTGTTCACTCAACTACCCAGATGTAAACCGCCGCATGTTCAATTTCTTTATGTAAATAATTTAAAAATTTGTTGGTAAATAGATCTTTTTGTACAAACTGAAAGGAGCCGAGATCCTGTTATTCCATCCTTACTCCCAGCTTGACCCCAGCTGCCCTCAAGACGAGGCAGCGCGTGGCTGTTCCTGGGCCGTCCCTACTAAAACACGACACCGACTGCCTGTCGGTCCTGCCGGGTGGTGCTCGCTGCGCAGCGCTGCGCAGGCGCTTCAAGTTGCCGACCTTTCAAGCTTGAGCTGGAAATCAAAGAGTTGGAGGCTTGCGCTGCGCGCTGCCCCCAGCGGCCCCGGCGGCCGGCGACCTCGTTGAGCTCCAACCATTTGGGGGAGGGGGGGGGGGGGGGGAACAAGCACGTAACAGGCAGAGCGGGCCGAGCCAGGCGGGGGCGTGTTCAGTTACGGGGGTTTCCGTTTCGAGGCACTGCCAGGACTGCCAGGCACCGCCTTATTGGGCTGGCTTTGATGTCTCGCTCCCCCGACGCGGTGCCGGCCGTGCGGCGGTGCCTCGCCTCGATCACCGCCCTGCCGCTGCCCGCCGTTCCGCCGAGACTCAGGCTGGGGCCCTCCGGCTAGAGACTCCCCCTGCCACCAATCTTACGATCCCCGGCTGCCACTTCTCACCCGCCACCCCCATCGCCCCATCGCGGTACCGTTAACCCTCCCCTCCCCTATCAAGCACACCTAGCTGTTCGTACACGCCCTGCCCCGCCCTGGGGGTGGTCTCTGGTGGGATGAACGCCACTGGCATCAATACCATTCCGCATTCCGCCTGCTTGAGTGAGACAAACGACCGTCGGCCCCCCTCAGCTCCCCGACCCCCCACCCCTTGCCCTGGCCTGAATAATACAGTGCATTTTGGGGCTGTTTGGGGCCGCAGCGTCCACGCGGTGGCACCAAGGGTGGCACCCCTGGCCCTCGCGCGGGGCGGCCGGTCCGGCTGCCCGACCGGAAGCGGCGGCTCTCCAATTTTTACACTTAGTTCCGATAAGCGACTATAGAGCATTACAGAGGTCGCTGCGGGCGGCTAGGTTACGCCGGGTTAGCATGTCCTAGGACTCCTGTCGAAGCGCCGCTTCGCACTGCTTGCGACTGATCGATGACGACGAGGAGAAACTGCGCGGTCGCCGGCCAATCGGCTGCCGAGCGATGGGTCCGGAGGATCGTATCATCACTCTGTCGCACTCATGCGGCGTCCCGTTGGGGTGCGAGGGAGACAGAGCGACGACCCTTCGGAGTCATCGCTGGGCGTCGCAGGGCGGCAGTAATAATAGCGGTCGGGACAGCAGCGTGCGGCCTCTCCGATGTCGCGTGCGAAAGCTATCCCCGTCTCCGTCACTCCCAGCGGCCAGTCACTGCGGAGGGAGAGAGAGAGCGGCGGCTGGCGGTTTTTAGGCACGAAGTAGCCTTATAGTATACCCAGGATTCAGCCGGCCCGAGATTCAATTTGTGTGGCCCTTTATGCATTTCGGAAATTTTCTATACGATTTTAATGAGACTTTGCAGACTTGTAGAACTTTGAACGCTGATTCTCATGCTGAAATCTGGTTAAAAAGCTGGTGGCCAATTTTGAGAAATTTGCTGTCAAAATCGCCGTTTCCATGGCAAAACTCGACTCGTCAAAGGAAAAAAAAGGGAGTGGGGGGAGCCGAGCCGGGGCGGACCAATAGCCGAGCTTCTTTTTGGGTCTGTACAGCTTACTCCAAAAGCTGAAATCAGCACGTTCGAAATGAAAAATTTCTTTGACTGCAGGTAGACAAGATGCAACAATAGAATTGGTGTCGGTTTGAACGCAGTTTTTCGGGTAGAACTAGCCAATAATACTTCTTGATTGGAGTGTTTTTGGACATGCACAGTAGGTTTGCAACCTGTTAACAGTTAAACCAACTGTAGCATTTGAAATCTGTATTAATTTTGCTCTCTTTCATGTTTTTTCTTTGTTTCCTGCTTATGAAAATTCATAAAACAAATTTTCAATTTTTGTGTGATGACTTTCTAAAAAAATATTCACAGAAAATTAGCAAAACAAAAGTTCTTTTTTTCTGACATACAGTTTCTCAAATATTCCTTTTTTTTCTGTCAATAAAACAATTTTGTTGTTGTTGTGATTCAGTTAGCACTAGGACCATTTCGCTCCACCTCGCGACTTGCAGTGCTCATGTTCCTCGAACAAGACTCACCCGCGTTTCGGAACCATCCCTCCCGAGTTTATGAAGTTTGTCAAACCAACCGTCGTGGTGTTGATACGTTGTAAGGGAGAACTATTACACAGAATTGAAGAAAACATGACTAGAGAACCATAGCCTTTTGAAACAAGCCAAACAATTCAACGTCAGCAACAATGGATGGGCAGTTTTAATGCGCGACTGCTGGTGCTTTCAGCTTCGCGATTTTCGCAAGGGCGCAGACGCCGAGAAACTAGTTGCCAACCCGTGAAAATTAATTTACTGCCTGCTTTCTGCCAAGAACATTTTAATAATAATGGACTTTAAAGATGTTCCATTGTTAGAACACTGCGGAATACATTAGCATTGGAATTTTTTGAATTTACCAGCATTTTGATTTCTATTTATTGTCAAGTTTAAATTTCGACGGGTGGCACATCTACCACATTGGTACCACTGCCATTGGTCGTCCCCTGAGCCACAACTTCACAACTTCTTTTCTTTCTCCACACTCTTACACAATAATCAAATTGACTTCGTGACTCCTAGGATTTCTTGAAATCGTATTTTTTTTTTTGGGACGCGGCAGCGGAACCGGCGGACGGACGAGCCGGCGGAGCCCCAAGAGGAATTTGAACCCTTCATGATGCGTTTGCGTAATAACGTTAACAACCACTTACTGTCCCAGCGGTGGCACGGCGTGGCACGGCACGGTGCGTCATCCTGGTCGTCCTCGTCCTCCCGCCCGGACTTTTCGTTTGCGCTGAGTCCCTCCCGGGCCACGGCCAGGCACGGCACACGGCTCACGAAGCTGCCGGGCCAGAGCTACCCGAGGCGTCTGAAAATGAGCACTCTCCGCTGTCGTTCGCCGCGGCTGCGAGTGAGAGCGAGAGAGAGGGGGACTGAGTGACGCGCGGGTTCTGCGGTGCGTCCCGGCGGGGCTTGAGGGTCGCCGCCGTGCCGTGCCATGCCGTCGTCTGCCGGGGGGAAATGAGATAAAAACAGAGGAGCGGAGCGAGATGGGAACCCTATTAACCGACTAGTGTGTGCGTGCGGTCGTGTGACGTCCTCTCTCTCAGCAAGGCAGCAAGGCCCATGGCGGATAGGCCGGGACGGGGCGGCCGGGGCGGCCGGGGCGCAGTAGCAAGATTTCACCCCCTCTACTACCGGACTCGCACCGGAGAGCTTGGCGGCGCGAAACGACGCATTTTAGACAGCCACCATAGCTCCTTTGAATTTTTGATAAAATTTCCGAGTGAAAATGTAGCCGGGTTTCTCACGTCCTGGTCTAGCCTGCCCATTTCCGCGACTGTACGCACGTTCGCATCGGAAACGGGAAGCAGCTCCATCGACGAGAGAGGAGCCCGCGCTCCGCTGCAGCAGACTCATTCCGAAAGAGTCCCGTGGTCTCTCTTTGGACTCGCGGGGTGGCAAGTGGAGGTGCGAGGGAGGCAGATTGAAGGCCTGCACGTGCTTTAATCACCCAGTGGCGTCCGCTGCTGTGCCTGACTGGCTGCCCGGCCTTCAGGGAGGCGGCGGCCCCGCCCGGAGCGCCTGCAGCGGCCAGCAGCGGCACCCGGGCAATAACGCGGTAACGATGTCCACTGGCGCCGGTGCGCAGTGCGCCCAGGAGCCCCGCCGAAGATGGACAGAAACCAGGGTTGGATTTCTCCGAAAATAGGCATCTCGCCAGAGAAACCCGGGTGGGGGGGTTCGTCCAAAAAAAGGCAGCCAGCCAGAGAACCCGAGCTGGGCGGGAGCGTCGCCCCGGGGCAGGGCCGGGCCGGTCGGAGAGGAAGGACACGGTGGGACGGCCCATCCAAGCCCTTCCCCGCTGCCCCGCTGCCCCGCTGCCCCGCTGCCTCACAGCCTCCAGCCTCACACATACATCCGGCCGGCTGCCACCTGCCCCGCCTGCCCCTTTTGGTCTGTTGTCCGCGAAAGGAAATTAATTTTCCAGGACCGACGCGCGCGCCTGTGTGTGAGTGTGTGTGGTGGGGGGGGGGCTGGGGGCTGCCCCTGCCTTCCAGGCAATACCCCGTCCGCGCCTCGACGGGGACACAATTTCAATTATAGGGGTACCCCCTCTTGACGCGGTGGTGAATTGACGGGATTGAAATTAATGGAACTCACCGCAATGTAGTTTTCAGCCCAATCATTTGTCGGTGCAAAATTAATTTTTGTGGGCGGCACTTTTAGATTGCACGACGTCGCGCTGCACCCCGATGGCTCTCATCTCATCACACCTGCCCGGTGGAATCGTTTTCAAACCGGCTGTGCCCCCCGCCTCGCCCCGTGGCGTTACTGGCCGTTACTAATTCGCGGTCAAATGGAACGCCAGCGGCAAGAGCCGAGAGGGGGTGGGGGAAGCCGACGGCAAAACAACCAGAACGGCCACAGACACGGCGAGTGCGTGGTCGTGGTTGCGAGCGCCTGAAGCAGGCGAAGCAGGCAACAAAATGGAAGCCGACGCCGCCGTGCGGTTGGTTGCCTACCCGCTCGAACGTAGGCTGACGCCGCAGCCCTGCAGTCCTCTCCCTCTCCCTCCCTCTGCCCGAAACAAGCCAGCCCGCCTGTTTACCAGGCTGACAACGCGGTCATAAGCGAAGAAATATGCGGCCTTGCGAACAAACAGGGAAAAAAGAAAAGAAGCGGGCGGCAGACGTGAAAAGGAAACACTTGGGGGGCGGGTTGCCCATGGGCTGCCCGCAGGCCTCCCTTTCCCGCCTTTTTCGCGGAACTGCTCGACACGGCCCGGCAGCGCCGCAGCGCCGCTCTGTGAAATCGCGGATACATTTCGACGGCCGTGTTGTTATCAAATGACCCAAAGACTGCGGCGCTGGAGCGCTGGCCGGCGCGGCGGCCCGCAACTTTTAATGTTGTTTTCATACCGTCCCCTCGGGCTTATTCTGACCTCCTCCCCCCTCCCTTCCCGCCTCCGAGGAGCAGGCGTGCCAAACTTTGGGCGCGCGTTGCATTGTGTTGATAAACAACTGCGAACAACTCGAGGAATCACCAGAAAAAGGGCGAGGGTCCCGGCCGTCCCGGCATTAGCTGGATGTCGCCACCGAGTCGGCCGGGGCTGCTCGCCGTTCCGAGGATGCGTATTATGTCACAGGTGGAAAAGGGGGAACGACTCTGTCAACGAGCATGAGAGTTTCGCGGCGGAACGGCGACGCAGACGGTGTGGGGGTTCCGTTGCGCCGCCATTCCGTCGCCCCGTGTCCGCTTTCGGGCTGCTTTCGGGTTTCTTGATGTCTACCCAAGTTCCGCGCCGGCTTCTCAGAACTAGCCTTATTCAGGGTGCAGGCGGGCGAGGCGGCCCCGGCGCAGCGTGGCGGCAGCGGGTGTGGCCACACGACCTTCACCGAGCGCCCCGCGCGGCAACGCCAGGCAACGCCAGGCAACGCGGCACCACCTGCAGCCTGTTTTTGGCTTCCTTTCAGGAGTAATTGCTCTGCGAGTTCAAGAGGAGGACAAACATAGTCTGGAGTCTAGAACGCTCCGCCATGCCGTGCGCTCACTGCGCGGCAACCGTGTGACGCTGAGGCGCTGTGGCGCTGCACGTTGTTACACTGTCGTAACACTCTCTTGCTCGAGTTTGCCGCGGCGCGGGGCGGCGCGGGGCGACGCGGGCCGACGCGGTGTCACTGGGGCGAGACACGCCCTCCCTCCGCCCACACGTCTCGGCAGGTGACCCGACCTTCAAGTTGAATTCTCTTCACGCCCTGCCTGGCTGCCTGGCGGCCGTTTCCACCGCCTTCCTGCTCCCAGCCCTATTCGCAGTCGGCGACCGTTTAACTGCGAATAAGAAAAGTTGGCGCACGCACCGCACGCGCGCTCTGTCGACTTGCGCACGCGTGTCAAATGTAAATACGAGGGACAGAGAGAGAGAGGCGCACGCGCGATTCGATAAACGATTACTCGAAGGAGAAGAAGAGAAGGCCGTTACTTTTGCGGTGGTCCAGAAAGGATTTTGCGGGACTGTAGTGCGAGTTTTGGGCCGCGGCTGTGGTGTGTGTGAGTCTGTGGGCCTGAATCAATGCCATGCTGGCTGTTTCTCTTGCCCCACATTTGCCCCCTCGCCACGCGGCCTTTCGACGCCCTCGCTGCGAGCACGTCGGTCCGTGCGACCTCCATGTCAGCCTCCGCCCCCTGAGTGTGACACACTCACTCTCTTATTCGTGGCGGTACCCGTTTTTTGTGTGTTTTTTTTGTCCCTTTTCGTTCCCCCCGATTCGACGAGGCACGTCGAACGGATATTCGGTTTCCTCCTCGCTTTCCGCGCGGGGATGCGAGTTACGTGGGCGGCGCTGCTCCGTCCCTGGAGGCACAAGCGTTTCGTTACTGTTTTTAAAAAAGACACAAAAACAACACTAACCCTTAAATAAATATGGGAGTCGGAAGATGAGGCCGAATTAGGGTCTGCTCACGAACTCTCAACCTTTTCCGAGAGGTACCCACGCCCTCGCTCGGATACTGCTTCCCTCCCACGCTGGGCACGCTGGGCTACGCTGGGCTACGCTGGGCGGGGCAGGCTGCAGACCATGCTTCCGGAAAGAGCCTGGTCGCTATGTCTCTCTCGCGTCCGTACGGGACGCCCCGTGAGTGCGAGAGAGACTGCTCGGACGCAGCCTGCAGCGCGGGTGATGGAAGTCTGTTTAAAGGGCTCACGTGCAGCGTGAGCGATGCCCGCTCCAGTCCCCGGAGGAGCTGCCGCCCCCCACCCACCCCTTCAGGTACGGGCAGGGTCCTGGGGGATGCTACCCCCTCCCCCCGCGAGGCGCGGCGCCGTGGCGCCGCACACCACGGTCAAAATGTCCTTTATCAGCCAGAGGTTCTCCATCTTTGCCGCACACAGACAGGTCCCTGCAATAAGAGAGGGTAAACTTTGCGGTAATTGCTTTGGTGAAATCGCCGAGGAAGGGCCTGGCGGGAAGGTACCGCCAAGTGGTTAGGCGGGGACCCCGAGGGGAGGGGGAGGGGGATGCGAGTTGGGAAGGAGGAAAGTTGGGCGGGAAAGGGTTGGGCGGGACGCTGCTGACAAAAAAGGAGAGCTCAGTGGCGCGTCTCGGCTAGGCAATTTACTTTGCAGGGTTGTCGTCAAGTGACACGTTGTGCTTGCCTGGTTTCCACGAAGGCCTGGGCTGCATGTGGGCCACGTCCCCCTGGCACCTATTATCGCAGTAACCTTTTGCTGAGGAGGCGTGGGCCGCGACGTGTGGCGGTACAGGAACCGGCAATCTTACCCTACCCGCAACTTTCACCTAATTTAGAGCCCAACCTAATTATGAATATGACCTACCGAAGGACTAAGAATCCACCCTAGCTTTACAATCTAAACATGTACTAGAATCACAGAGAATCCAACCAAGCACCCCACCCTCACCTGCAATCTGACCTAACCATCGCCCTCGTTGGTTGGCGGGGGAGCTGACGCAAAAACGACGTAATTGGGCTACACTACTAATAGGAGGCCCCACGGAAGGGTCGGGCTTGAATCTTGCATCGGATTGATCTGCGATTACGCGGTGACTCGCTAGGGCCCGGCCGAGGGGCAGCCGTGGGGCTGGGGCTGCCTAGGGGTGTGCTATAGAGATCCTGACGCGGGGTATACCGCACGCCCATCGTGCCTATCTGGCAGAAAACACAGAGAGAACGAGGTAATTACCACAAAACGGAAAAGTAATTCAAAAACCCTGCACTCTCGAAAGGGTTTTCACCGAGTGTCCCACGCGTCGCGCGGGTGCAGAAAAAATAAATAAAAATGAAATAATAAGATGAAACAACAACAAGAGAACAAACAAAAAGTAGCGGCAGGCAATGCCACAGCCCTATGCAGCAGCGGCGAGCAGCGGCTGCGCGGCGAATGCCGACAGGGCAAACATCCCCTTCCCTTCCCCCCTCGCGCGCTTGGTTTGGTGTGTTTGCACAGGCCGCGGCCGCGCGCGGCGTCACTGCGTGCGTTGCAAAAGAGGCGAGACAGCAGCTGGAGGAAAGGGGGCCCGTTGGGGGGCAGGCCGGGCAGGGTGCTGGCGAAAGGCGCACCATCGCATCGGCATTTGCACCGAGTTCTTGCCCCACTTTGCGGCTAGAAAGGGCCAGTCGGGTAGTCCAAACAAACAACATTATAAATGTATAAATAAGGCCTGCCTCAAAATTTAAAAAAAAGGAGCAAAACACTTTGCTATGGAAACGGTGATTTTGACGGCAATTTTATCAAAATTCTTCGTACAGATTTCAACCATATTACAACATTGAAATCACCTCTCAGAGTTCTACCACTTTGCAAAATCTCATCAAAATCCTATAGAGAGGTTCCGATTTGCATAAGGGGCCACGCAATCAAATCTCGGTGAGGCTGAATCCTGCGGGATACGCTACGTATAGGATAATTACTTCGTGCCTAAAAACAGGACAAAATAAAATAAAATGCGTATGGCCAATTTACGTAGATGAAAACAGTGGAACTTGGATCCGCATGGATATCGAGTCAATGCTGCAGATAAATTCCAAGCTAAATTCGCTAAATCACGAAAGGAAGCCAGGCCCGGCCAGCCAGGTGGCGTGCTCGGGGCTCGAAGGTGCCACTCTACTCGGAGGGCGCTAGCGCGTGGCTAAGCCGGAATAAATACTGTGCCGTTTCTCGTTCGCTTCCGGACTAAACTTTACCGGAGGCTGCCGGGGCGGTACCGCTACTGGTGGCGCCAGCCCGGACGGCCAGGACCAACTTGGAGGCACTCGTGTGTGTGTGTGTGTGTGCGTGTGTGTGTGTGTGTGTGTGTGTGTGTGTTTGTGTGAACTCCTGCGGCCGCACTATCGAAACTAGTGGCAGGATGGCGCGAGGAGTTAGTATTTTAGCCCAAAAGTCAGTATTTTATGCGGCGAAGACGTGAAGCTCTATTTTAACCGAGGGGTGAATCACTCAGCGTTCTGGTGTACACATGAGTACATGAGTACGGGTGAGTACACCTTGGTTTACTCATAAATTTCACAATTTAAAACGTTTTAAGGCTTTATTTAGCGTTTTTAACGGCACTCAACGTTAAGTCGGTTGAAAAACTAGAGAATTTCGCCCTTTTTAAACTTGTGAGTACACTGAGTACGGGCAATTTTGTACACATGAGTACACTAGTGATTCACCCCTCGATTTTAACGGGCTTCTGGAGGACCGTGTTGTCTAATCCGTGCGCAGCAGACTATAGTACACGCCGTGGATTTGATTCATCGCCTCTCGAGGGATCCCAAGATGCCCTCAACAAGACACGAGCCGAAGTGCAAACACACACACACAGACACACACACACACACATATGCTTACACTCACTCACACACAGACGCGGCCGCCGTCGGGCTGCCAAGGCTGAGCCCTGCCCTGCCTATTGAGCCACGCGGCCCTGTTGCTTCGCGCTGCGTGCTTTGGCTGCTGCCTGGCTGGCTGCCTGCCTGCCTGCTTGGCTGCTTGTGGCACTCAGTCCATTTTATGCGTCGTGACCCTGGTCGAGGATGCTGGGGCTGACGGCGAGCCCGCGAGGGGAGGACGCCGAGTGGGGGAACAAGCGACGTCGCCTACCCGGCCGCCACCGCCGTCTGGGGGACTCTTGAGATGGAGGAGGAGTTCAGGGGACAGTTAAGAGAGCTTCAAGAGGTTGTTACACGGCGTTAAACGATGTGCTCGCGGCGAGGGCGGAGGCGGGGGGGCGGGGACCTCAAATCGGCGGCAAGATTTAAACCCGTCGCGCCAGACAGAAAGCAGACGCGCCAAACCACAAGATCTCTGTCTACCTTACTAAAAACAACATTTTTTTTCAAGAAAATCATAAATTGGTGTTTTCTTTTCAGTGTCAGTACGGGGACCGTACTCCATGCCAGGTTGGCGAGCGAGGTGGCGGGTGTTCGCTTAAGATGATCCCCATAGATATTTTGCCGCCATCACGCCGGCGATAAGGCTTCTGCTCGGCGTCCCCCCCTCCACCTGCGGGCCGTGGCGCCGCGTGGCGCCGTGGCCGTGGTCGTGGCATGACGCGGAATGATAAGGGGCAGGAAAGAGGTCCTGCCCGGCCGCGCCGCCACGCCGCCACGCCCGGGGAGACAAGCCTGCCGGGGTGAAGTATAACGGGGAGGGGGAAGGGGAAATAGCCACACGGGTGGCCTGCATTGTGGAAGAGCTCGGGCATGGAAAGTGAAAGCTCTGCGGGCCGGGTCCGGACCGCCGCCACCGCCGACGCCACCGCGCGCTCCACCTGACCGTGACTGCGGTGGGCTCTGTAGCGTTGCGGCGAGGGGTGGGACCCAGGGGTGGGACCCACCAGGGGCAAAAAGGGAGGAAGGGTAGGCAACCATGCACACTGCCGTGTTATTGTGGCACAGCGGCCAGCGGACTTGTGTAAGTAGGGTTTGGGTAAAACTTGCGCATAGCGCCACCCGCTTAGAACAGATCGATTCGGCTGATGACGGTGGTAGTCGCGGGAAGAGGAAGAAGAAGAAGAAGGAGCCGGGGCGCAGGGCGGCGTGCGACCGCCACAGGAGCAGAGCTCATCTTGGTATTATTGCAGAGCCCCGGCCTGGCGGCGCCGCCCCACCCCGCACCGCGCCGCCCCGCCCCGCAGCCCGGGGGCTCTCGACGCTCTCCAGGGCCGTGGCTGCCGTGGCTGCCGTGGCTGCCGTGGCTGCCGTGCCTGCCGTGGCTGCCGTGGCTGCCGTGCCTGCCGTGCCTGCCGTGGCTGCCGTGGCTGCCGTGCCTGCCGTGCCTGCCGTGGCTGCCGTGGCTGCCGTGGCTGCCGTGCCTGCCGTGCCTGCCGTGCCTGCCGTGGCTGCCGTGGCTGCCGTGCCTGCCGTGGCTGCCGTGGCTGCCGTGCTGCCGTGCCTGCCGTGCCTGCCGTGCCTGCCGTGCCTGCCGTGCCTGCCGTGCCTGCCGTGCCTGCCGTGCCTGCCGTGCCTGCCGTGCCTGCCGTGCCTGCCGTGCCTGCCGTGCCTGCCGTGCCTGCCGTGCCTGCCGTGCCTGCCGTGCCTGCCGTGCCTGCGCGTGCCTGCCGTGCCTGCCGTGCCTGCCGTGCCTGCCGTGCCTGCCGTGCCTGCCGTGGCTGCCGTGCCTGCCGTGCCTGCCGTGCCTGCCGTGCCTGCCGTGCCTGCCGTGGCTGCCGTGCCTGCCGTGCCTGCCGTGCCTGCCGTGCCTGCCGTGCCTGCCGTGCCTGCCGTGCCTGCCGTGCCTGCCGTGCCTGCCGTGGCTGCCGTGCCTGCCGTGCCTGGAGGGAGCTCGCCGGAGCCCCCGAAGCCCGTGGACGTTCCGGGACAATATGCGATACGCCAGCGCCAGGAGCTCGGGGATTCCGCTGGACGCCGCCGTCCTGGTGTCCTTGGTGCTCGCCCTTGCGAGGTGCTGCGCCTTCCCGGCCCTCAAGGTGCCCTCCGAGGAGTCGAAGCCAGGGACTCGCGGCCAAGTTGGCAGAAATTAGCGTGGGAAAAGCGAGAAAAGTCAGGCCGGGTCAAGTTATGTGAGATAAGTGAGGTCGGTGAGGTAACTGCGGCGAGTAAGGTGAGGCTACCAAGGGTAGGTTTGGTGAGGTTAGGAGAGGGCCAAAGCACCGCACAATGGACCAAGACAGGCGGAGGCGGCCAAAACTCCAGACAAGTTTTGAGCTCCAGAGTTGCTACATGGGACTCGAACCGAACGTGTGGCCCCACAAATGGATTCCTCGTTCGGTAGGGTCACACGTTCGGTTCGAGTCCCATTTAGCGACGCTTGGAGCCGAGGGGGAAACGACTTCGGTTATCCGATGTACAGCAAATTGGTTATCCGCTATCCGGATAACCAGAAATTTCGAAGTAATCCGGGGAAATTCTGAGGTAATCCGGGGTAATCCGGGGAAATTCTGAGGTAATCCGGGGTAATTCGGCGCAATCCAACGGTAATCCTGGAAATTTTTCGATGTAATCCGGAGGTAATCCGCGGGTTATCCGGGGTTATCCCTATCCGATGTACACAAAATTTCTCAGTCGTTTCCCCCTCGCTTGGAGCTCTTTGGCCGCCTCCACCGGTCTCCTGGCCCACTGTGCACCGCAGCTGCATGTGCTATGCGACCGGACAGGGTGAGGGCTGGCTAGCAGCAGCCGTGGCTGCTGGCTGGCGATAAGCCCTTCCCTGTAGTGCGTGCGTAATCCTCGCAAAGCCCCGCCGCGTGCGCCGGCTGCACAGGCAGACCGACCCGTGCACGAGTTCCAATTGCAAGCCGTCCAACGACCCGCGCGCTAAGCCGCGGCGGAGAGCCTGGGCGCACCGAGCCGCGCCGAGCCGAGCCGCGCGACAATGAGTGGATGGCTGACAACCTCTCACAAGTTGGATAGTTAACGATCTCTGCGCGCCGCACTCATCCAGCGGCCCAGCCGAGTGAACTCCAGAGGGCTTCCAGGTGGTTCCAGGAGGCGCGGGGAATTTTTGTCGACTCTGGCTGGGGCTTTTGGCGGTCTCTTTCTCCCAGCGAGTGCGAGAGAGACAGAAAGCGCCCTTCGGAATCGGCCTGCAGGAGGCGGCCAAAATAAAAATGGGCGGCGGTCGCAGCGTTCTGTGCTGTGCTGGCTGGCTGTGCCTCTGTTGACTGAGCTCGGGGTTCTGGCACGGGGCGCGGGGCGGCGCGGGGCGGCGCGGGCCTGGGCACCAGGGAAACCATTTTTCAACGGCGTGGACCGGCGTGCTGTGCTTCGCCAGCTTCGCTGCTGCCGCGCCCCGCGCCTCGCTGCGTGTCCCCGCCGTGTCCCCACCCCAGCCAGTTCCATGCGGCACCACGGCTTGCGCCACGGCGCGCCGACCCTGTCCCTAGCACTACCCTTGGCAGATCGATGGCTACATGATAAGCTTCAAACCTGCCGCCTGATTCCAGTCGCTCTGTCTCTGTCGCGCTCATGAGGCGTCCCGTGGGGGTGCGAGAGAGACGGAGCGGCCCTCCGCCCCACAGGGCCGCCACTAACGCCCCGCTTATGACGTCAGACCCTTTCGGACCGAATTTCGCAGACCGAACAACTCGCTGTCGCCTGCAGCATCCGCACGGGTTTGCAAATGGCCGGGGTGCCACCTCCGATCTCGGAAGCACAACCCCACCGATAGCAATAACGAAAAATGAGAACCGAGCAAATGTTTGGAGGTGCCTCGGGCGAACATCTGGGTCGCTGTCACCGGGAATCGAACCCGGGTGCGAGGGCGGAAAGAAATGTCCGGGGGCGACCTCGTAACCAACTGTGCCATCGACATCCCACGCGGGGGTGGGACGAGCGAGGCGAGATCCTTTCGACCCCGAGTTTGGGGCACCCTTGTATTTAATGCGGCAGGGTCCTGGGACCTCTGACCACTACTTTCTCTTTTTTTTGCCCTTGGGTGGAGCACCCCTGACGTGTTCCAGTGGCTCGACCTCTTGGTGTGGCTGTTCCGGGGACAGACTTTTTTTCGACTTTTTATTTCTTTGTTTTGCAGGGTTGCCCGGCTTGGCCTGTCTACAATTAGGCGTCACTGGTCAAGCTTGGTCAAGTCCTGCGCGCTCACTCCACCTTGAACCGGAAGGCACAGCGAAGAGAGAGGGACATAAAATCAGAAAAGATCTAGTCATTGTGCTCTTTGTTAAACTCTCGATCTTATTTTTGTGAGGAGAGGCTAGCGATCATCCCTCCTCCCTCACCGACGCTTCCACCCTCCTCACGCCGCACGCTCCCTCGCCGAGACTTCCAAGGATGGGCCAGATGGGCGCTGGGCTAATGTCTGCCGTGGAAAAACAGAGAAAAGCGCGCCAAGCGGCCAAGCGTCGTCCGCCGTTTAAAAAGAGGTTGTAATTTGGCGGGCGTGTGTTGCCAGCCCTGCCAGCCCCGCCAGCCCCGCGCGCAGCGCGCGGTAATTCCGGACGCTAAACGACTTTGGAATTCAGCGTCCAAGTACAGCGCTGAAACTTCAGGACGTCGCGGAAGGGAAAACATTCCCAAACTGTGACGGAAAATTGAAAAGCACGGGCCTGAAACATCTAAAAAAGAGAACCGAAAGAAAAGTGGGGTTAGGGAGGGGGCGGTTTTGGCGGGAACCAGCGGGAACCAGCGGGAACTGTCCCGTGTCCAGTGGCCATCAAGGTCGCTAGGTGGGCAAGCCCAGGCAAGCCCGGGCAGGCGTGGTCGGGACGGAGGCCTTTGCTGATTAGGTCCGCCAGCAGCGCCAGGGTGGCGGCAGTGCTGCCAGCTCGGCCAGACCGGCAGCGGCGGCAGCGAGGTGGCTGTAATTGCCACTCTTAGTAAGGACCGTCACGCCAACACTGTTTGCAGGGAGTGCCAAAACCAAAATCGCATCTCCGAGTGTCTACATCTCTAGAAAGGCGAGGTCCAGGCCCATTAGGCATGGTTTACAAATTGGGAAAATTGGATCGTGGCGCGCATGATTTTACCACACTCCTCTACATTTTGTGGAAAGTACACCACGTTGCACCGAGGGAGTAGTCACTCTGTATGCATTAAAGGAAAATTAACGTTTTTTTTGAGTGAGACTACTATCCCGAAATGACAGCCGCTGGTGCATTTTGAGGTGCAACACGTCTTACGGGTCCCTCGAGGCAGTAGGGAAAAGCATCTGGCGAGGCCACCGGGTCACTGCCTGTCGGTCTGCCCGTCCATCCGTCCGTCCGTCTGTCCGTCTGCCCGTCCAGCCTGTCTGTCTGTCTGTCTGTCTGTCTGTCCGTCCCGTCCGTCCAAGGGCGGGCAAGAAAAGACCCTTGGCTGTTTGAGACGCCCCCATGACGAAACTCTTCCGGCAGGAATTCTCCGCCGCCCTGCTGTTCCCACTTTTAATATCCACCGCCTTCGATGAAAGTTTTCGTCGGCGGTGATGTTGATTGTGAGAGGGCGCTGGCTGGCGTGGCTGGAGCCAATCGGGGGGCCCGGGGCGGGCGGGGCGGGCGGGGCGGGCGGCCCCGGAATCCACGAAGCGCAGCGGGGCGTCCCGGGTCCCACGGATGTAGTGCCACCAGGGCGCCAGGGGCGGAGGAAGAACCCCCGCTGCATCTGCGCATGCTGCGCATACCCCGCGCTGCGGGGGCCTGTGTCATCCCCACGACGACGCATACTCTCGAACTCGGAGTAGCGACGGCCGCTCCAAAAAGACGCTCCCAGAGATGGGGCCACGCCCCAGCCCGCACCCCCGCCCAGGCGCGCCGCGCCACCGCCCGCGGTCCAATATGCATGTGCGGCCAAGTTCCACACAACTCCATGCAAAATTATTCCCGGATATAATAACAAAATACTCGCAAAGTTGCAGCCGCTGGCCGTGGCGGGCCGGCTTGCTCGGCTGGCTTGCTCGCCTTGCTCCCCGTCCTTTTGTGCCAGTTTCATCCGCGGCCCCGCGGCCCCCGCAACCCCCGCCCCGCGCAGCCACCGCGCAGCCAGCCCGCCCCAGGCGCCGACAGGGGGCTTGGGGGACATGTGCACGGCAGCAGCCTGGCGGTCCTACGGACATGGAAAGCCAAGATAGCCCCTTCGTGAAGGCTGGGCTAGGCACCGTCCCCATGACTGCGTCCACACTGTTGGACGCGGTGCTGGCATTCTGAACAGTGTCCACGAGACGAAGAAGGCACCGATGCATGAATGCAGTAACGTTCAATCGCAGGTGGAGGGAGGCGCCCGTGGAGTTTTGCCAGGCCGGCTGCATTGCGGATGACATGGCGGATGGCATGGCGGATGGCATGGCGCGCTGACAGCACGTCACTGCGGCTGCAGCGGGTTGTGGCCGACAAGTCCCGGATGACTTCCAACAGCGCGCTCTGTCTCTCTCGCACCCACACGGGACTCCCCAGCAGCGCGAGAGAGACACAGCGACGACAGCCGTCATCGGCATGCAGAGTGTCGGCTGGCGGTGCGGCATGACAGTGCAGTGCGCGATGCAGCGGACGCCACACTGTCAAGCCAAAGACGCGTTTTGAGCTCCAGAGTCGCTAGACAAGACTCGAACCGAGCGTGTGACCCCACCAATGGATTCCGCGTTCGGAGAGCAATCCACTGGTGGGGTCTCACGTTCGGTTCGAGTCCCATTTAGCGACTCTGGAGCTCAGAACGCGTCCAGGATTTTGACCGCCTGCACCGGCCCACTGTGAAACGCCAAACTGCAGCGCGCGAGTCCGGCGTGTGCGTGGCCCGGAATAACGACGCGACGGTGAACCGTGCATCGAGGGACGTGGAAAGTGAGTGCGGGGCCGGTGGGGCGGGCCGGGCCGGGCCAGGGCCCTGCAGGGCCTCCACGGCGGCGGAAGGGGCGAGAGATACGGCGCGGGGCCCCGGAAGGGGTACAGATGGGGTACAGATGGGGTCCAGCCCTGCATCCTGCAGGCCCAGCCTGGCCCGGGCCTGGCCCGGGCCTTGGGCGGGTCGATTTTGTCCAGCCAGCGGAACGCAGCGGAACGGTACAGCGCCGTGCCTCTGGGCCGCGTCCCGCGTCGGCCCGCGCCCTGCTCGCTTGGCTGCATTGGGGACCTGGATGAACAGTGTACGACGGCGCTACCCCACGGCGTGCCACGTTCATCGAGGCCCTTCTGAGGCGTCCCTGGAGCGTGGAGTAGCGCCGGCAGACAGGGAACAGGCCTTGGCCCGCGCCGGTCAACGGCGCCTCGTGGAATGAGACGCGCAGAGCGCGGGGTATCGCCGCAGTGGGGAAAGAACAACCTACCGCCAGTACCCCGCGCTCGCGAGACGCGTCGCCAGGATCGCGTTGAAAGTCCTCGTCGCGCGGGGTATCGCCGGTTCGCTTTCGCTTCCCCGATGCTGTCCGCTGCTTTCATCCCGCTCTGCCTTTGTCCACGCAGGCTGGGCGATTACTCCAGCGCCCGCTCCTTTTCCCGATGTAGTGTATCGGCAATGGGGTTCATCCCCCGTTGTATTTTTTACTTCGGACCGACGGACAGGGAGCGCCCCAACGGCGGGGCTCTTGGTGCAACATTAAATCATTTATCACGGCCTGTGGCGCTACAGCCTCGCTACAGCCTCGCTACAGCCTCGCTACAGCCTCGCTACAGCCTCGCTACAGCCGGCACGGCGGGGGCGGCAAGGCCTTGTAGGAGGCTAGCTCCGTGGCTAATCCCCGCCAGCTTTAGTGGCCTTGGGTCCCCCCGGCCGCCCCCGGGCACCCCGGCCCGTCGCGCACGTCCAGGGCATTGTCTGTGCGGCTAAGCAGCACACTTTGACCGAGACCCCTCGTCCCGTCAGCCCCGGCAGAGCGGCAGGACAACCAACCAGCCAATGGCGAAATACTCACTTTTTCATGTCATTGTATCCGTCTGGGGTCGGAATTTGACATACTTTGACCCTCGTCTGGACACGATTGGTGGTGTTTTCCGACCAGTTCTTTGTGTGTTCTTTGTGTGAAGCGCAAGTCCCTCACTACAACTACAAAGCCGTTGAAAAAAATATAAACAAAGGAGAAGAGACACCTGTTGTTGATGTTGGTGATGTTGGCGTTGAGGTGGTTGTTGTTGTTGTTTGGCGGCAGCGATCGCCCCGATTGAAGCACGCCCCGCACGTGCCGCCAACTTGGACTATCGAGGGCCTGCAAACTGCGGTCCCCGTCGTCCTTCCCGTCGGCGGCTGCAGGTAACGGCGGTAACGGCGGTAACGACACCGTGACGACGCCGCCGACCTTCAGCAAAGGGCAATGTGTCAACGCGGACGCCGGAGCCCGGAGCATCGCGGCAGCACACTGGTTGCAGTGGCCCGCCCTTACGTCGCGGAGGTCTCACGAGCCCAAGATAGACACCGGCATGTCGAGCGAGCAGCCAATCAGAGGCAGTCATTGGGAATGCCCATCTTGATTCGCCCTGTTCGCTGGGCCGCCGGCCCCACCGCGTGTTCGCTGCCGAAGGGAAAGAAAAAAGTTTGGGCCGAAAAAAGTAGAGGCACATGATTTCAAAGCAAGTGCCTGGTCGGTGTGTGTGCTTCCGCTGCAGGAAAAATGGCACAGCGGAGCGGCGGCTGTGAAAAGAAGGGAGAGGGAGGGGGAGGTGGCGCCTGGTGGTGAAGATATAGGTGTAGAGCAGTCTGGCCGCCCGGAGCCTCAATTTGTGCTGAGTGGAGTGAAACGGGATGGAAGGACGGGCTCCCGATCCTGCCCCCGGTTGCCCAGTCCCTGATCTTTGATCCGCGCGCCGCGCGCCATCCCCACGGCTCGTCACGCGAAGCGGCCGTTCTTTCGACTAATTATTTTAAGTCATCCCGGAACGAACGTCTCCCGGCCAAACTGTTCCCGAGGGAGCCAGTCGCGGACCATTACCAGTCCCACGGGACCCGGGGGACTCTATTCGGGAGGGGAATTTATTTTGCTTATTGGCAGGAAAGGTGATATCGCCTGGAAAAGACAGTCGTGTTATCTTATCCTCCGGCAGACCCACCCGGACCCACCAGCGCCGGCAGCAGCGGCAGCGGCGGCTCCGAAGACTTCCTTCCGCTTGCTATCCGGCCCCGAGTTTCACCTGTCTTTCCGAGCCATTGGAAAATTCGGGGCGCCCGCTCCCGCGACCTGCTTTGCCTGCTTCACCCCTTGGAATGCTTGGCCTGCTGGCTATGCATGAATTTCTTCTGCCCAATGGCATCAAGAGCATCGCCCCTGTCATCTGGTGACCTGCTGCGTCTTAGGCAACCCCTTGGTCGTTGGGCCCAAGGGCTGAGTCCCGAGCAGCTGCAAGATATTCGCGCCGTGCCGTAGTTTGCCGAACGACGACCTTGCCACGCACCTTGCAGGGGAGGGTCTTGGAACGCCAAGTTGCAAACACAAGAGGCCCGCGAGAGAGAGAAAGAGAGAGAGAGAGATATGGTGATAGAGAGAGATGGCCGGACTCGGGCGTGGAAGGCGGTGGGAGAGAGAAAGGATATGCCTTCCCTACATAGAGATGTCAAAGCCGGCAGAAAGGGGAATGAGGTGGAAAAACAGAAACAAGTCCGAGTTGTTAGGCGCGGTAAGGGGACTCTCTCCTTCATTCTCCCTGCTCGCCCTGCTCGCCCTGCTCGTCAACCTGTCGCTGGCCGAGCTAACTTTTGCCTCCGCCTCAATTATCCGAGACGTCCAACGCACTCGCCTGATGACTGTCTCCGACCATTTCACGTCTTTTTTTGAGAAGCAAAACAACAAAAACAACAAAACGGGACGAGAAGGGCACCCTGAACCCAGGCAGGCGACAGAGCGCACCTAGTGCCTTGTGTAGAGAGGTTAAGCACACTCGAGTGTGCTCTCTTTCAAGATCTCTTTCAATAAATAAACAAATTTTGCGTCCAAATTTTAAAAGACTTTCAGGCTTACTTTTTTGTTTTTGAAATGTTTGTTTACTGTAGGGTGATTGTTTCTCGCGAACTCTCAGTCCCATTGCCCTTCCCCTAAACTCATAGACGGCTCTGTTGATTCGGAACAGGCGCAGAGTACCGTGCGGCCCCGCACCATCATCCCTTTAGGGCTGCCGTTCACGGGCCGTGCAGTTCCGGGCGGCCCTTGGCCGGGGGCGGCGGGGGCGGCGGGACGCGTCATGACCACTTGGGTCGGAAACCGTGCCCCCAGAGCCCGCAGTGCCCCCAGTGCGTGGCAGGTGGGGCTGGGCCTGGCTGGGCCGCGTCCGGCGCCCAGACCGAAGGCCAGACCGAAGGACCGAAGTGGTTTCGGCCGTCTTCCCTGGAAGTCAGGCCCGCCAACTTGCTGCTCAATCAATCCAGTGGGAGGGGGGGGGGGGGGAATTCAGACCAGCCAAGTACTAGAGGAGCGGGGAAAGGGGAAAGAACTGACCCCCACTGATGCACCCACCCCGCGCCCGGCCGGACTTCGGCCCATCTCTTATGCATGGCGTATTGACGAGGTCAGTTCGTTCCCGACTGACCGTGCGCGCCGCGGACGCCGCGCGCTGGCATGTTACACTTCCCTAAACACGCAAAGTCGAGTTTCCCTTGGCGTGTCACGAGGACAGAGGGGCCTTCCGGTTCGTTTTTCCGATTGCAGTGCCTAAACCCTTTTTCTGCGTGGCTAACGTGCGCCGGAAGTACTTATCACCCATCTCCCTGGGGTTCAGGGCCACAACACGTCGCTGTGGCCGCACCGCACCACCCCGTCTGGCTCGGCCTGCCCCGGCCCGTCACCGGGATCGGAAAGTAGTTGCAACCGCTGCAGCAACCCGCTGCAAACTTGTTAAGTGGGATCATGTTGGGGGAAGTTAGGCTGATCGTGCTCTATCTCGCCGCGGCTGACGGCCGTCTGCCTGTCACGAGGCTAACACGCCATCGTTTTAGCCTCTAGCCTCGCACCGGGACGCATCCCTCTGCCGAGAGCAAAGAGCCTCACTCTCGAAGCGCTTCGATACCTCGCGGAATCGATTCTTCATTTCCATAATGCCGATGTATCGTTGCATAATGTTGGTCAAACAGGGTAACAGCCCGGTAAACAGTGCCGACTCGTCGAGGCTTCTAAAACCCTGGACCAGCCACAACCCGCACTCCGTAGGCCAGCCCTTCGGGAACAAGCAAAACAACAACAACAGTCGGACCCTGTATGTACAGTCACCAAGCCCTGCTCTTATCTCTGGAGCGGCAAACTTTTTCCATCCCCCTTTTTCTTCTCAGTTTATCTTGGTTCGATCAGAGAGCGCTGGCGAGAGCGAAAGAGGAGGGGGGAGGAGCTCAAGTGGGCATCATCAGGCGGCCCGACCCCACCCCGGACCCCACCCCGCAGCGGCTGTGTCGTTCGAACCCTCTAAAGGAGTTGTTACAATGTTATCACGGACTCATTCAGGCCGACATTGGCGCCCACCCGATTGGACCGTCCTGCAAAACGCTCTATTAGGCGTGCGCGGCGTGCGGTTTACGGCGAGCAAACACAGACAGGGCTTCGCCTGGCTTCCCCAAGTTGGCGACGGGGCCACAGGTTAGCTAAGCGCGCTCTCGCTGCCGTGGCTGGCGCGGCTTGGGGCTGCAGCAGTGGAACCGGTGGCAGTAGTAGTATGGTACCCCCAGGGTGGCTCCAGTGGAACCGGTGGCAGTAGTATGGTAGCCCCATGGCAGCTCCAGTAGAACCAGTGGCAGTAGTATGGTAGCCCCATGGTGGCTCCAGTGGAACCGGTGGCAGTAGTATGGTAGCCCCATGGTGGCTCCAGTGGAACCGGTGGCAGTAGTATGGTAGCCCCATGGTGGCTCCAGTGGAACCGGTGGCAGTAGTATGGTAGCCCCATGGTGGCTCCAGTGGAACCGGTGGCAGTAGTATGGTAGCCCCATGGTGGCTCCAGTGGAACCGGTGGCAGTAGTATGGTAGCCCCATGGTGGCTCCAGTGGAACCGGTGGCAGTAGTATTGTAGCCCCATGGTGGCTCCAGTGGAACCGGTGGCAGTAGTATGGTAGCCCCATGGTGGCTTCAGTGGAACCGGTGGCAGTAGTATGGTAGCCCCATGGTGGCTCCAGTGGAACCGGTGGCAGTAGTATGGTAGCCCCATGGTATGGTAGCTCCAGTGGAACCGGTGGCAGTAGTATGGTAGCCCCATGGCAGCTCCAGTTGAACCAGTGGCAGTAGTATGGTAGCCCCATGGTGGCTCCAGTGGAACCGGTGGCAGTAGTATTGTAGCCCCATGGTGGCTCCAGTGGAACCGGTGGCAGTAGTATGGTAGCCCCATGGTGGCTCCAGTGGAACCGGTGGCAGTAGTATGGTAGCCCCATGGCAGCTCCAGTAGAACCAGTGGCAGTAGTATGGTAGCCCCATGGTGGCTCCAGTGGAACCGGTGGCAGTAGTATGGTAGCCCCATGGTAGCTCCTGGCGTTGGTGCGCCCCAAGTCACGGCAGTGGTGACGATGGTAGTTTGACCACGCCGACCCCGCCCTGCCCACTTGCTCCAACCTTCGTGTCCGCTCCGAGTTATCTCTGCCCACCCCGCCCCACTCCGCCCCGCCCGCCCCGCCCCGCCCCTGCTTCCATTTACTCATCGTGATTGGCGCGGTGCCCGACCAGCAGGCCGATTGGGCCTCCCTCGCACCCACGCGGGACGGCCCGGGAGTGCGAGGGACACACCGCCCGCCCAGTCTGCAGCGCGGGGCGCTGCGTCGGCCCCTGGACTCCAGAAGTCAACGAGTCAGCAACACGACTGGACAACATAAGCACGCCGCGCCGCTTTCCAAGGACACCTGGTGGTTTCGTTCGGCAGTGTAGTCATCATTGACCAGCCGACGCTGTAAACCCGGGCCGCGTTTCGGCGAAGAACAAAACTTGGGTCGTGGCGGCGAACTGGCGGCGAACTGGCGGCGAACTGGCAGTCACTCCCTGACCGGTGTGGTAGACTTGTGTCTGGTCTGCCTGCTCAACAAGTCTGGCCTGGTGGGTAGGGGTGACGACGAGTTGCCATCGGGTCGCCAGGACGGAAAGAAGGCACACACTCTCTCCCTCTCGTCAAAGACGCGTCGCCATGTTGTTGTTCCTGGCCCTCCTTTCCCTGCCGCCGCGCCGCCGCGTCGCCGCCTGCTGCTTGCAGAGAAAGCAATCCGGGATGGGAGTTTACACGGATCGAAGGAGGTGAAGCGGGCGAGCGGAGGCTGGCGGGCAAGCTGGCGGGGCCATGATCGCTCAGCCCGGCCGGCTCGGCGCGCTCGGCGCGCTCGGCGTGATGGCCCTGCCCGATAGCCCCCCTCCCCCCCTCGCCGATCCCGCTGACCTTCCTCCAGACTTAACCTCGCTCTCGGCCCCGGGAATTTATTTTTCCATCCGGCCGCGTCGCATAGGCAAACAATGACCAGAGCCCGGCCGCCTGGACGGGGAGAGATTGCGACGAGATTTAAATACCGCCTTGGCCCTCTGCTGTCAATTTAGTTTCCGAAAAGAACTTGAAAAAAAAATGGCCTCCAATTTTTGGAATTTTTTTTAAAAATTTGAGCGTTTTTTTGTACGAGTTTCAATAAATACTATTCAAAATAATAATCTAAAAAAACAACAAAGAAATAAAAATAAAAGGTTTAGGAAATTTTTGACGGAGCTTCAAAACGCACTTTCCAGGATTTTCCATTTCCATTTCGTGACCTTCCTCTTCGTCCCTTCGTCTTCCAAAGCGCTCTCCCACCACTTTTGCCGCGCTTTTGGGCCGATCCGAGGCATCCACGCGGCATTGGCGCGGCATTGGCGCCCACGGAAGCGTGCCCACTATTCTCCGCATCCGCTTTGGCGTTGCCCCGTTGCCGCTCTTGCCGCTTTGCCGCTCTGCCGCTCATATGTCGCGAACCGGGGACGGCGCGCCGCGGCGGTCGGAGGGCCTCTTTGTGAGACGCTGATGCAACCGCCGCGCAAAAGAAAGGGCACTGGAAAAAAATGCAAAAAAAAATAAAATAATTAATTTTTTAACAAAAATAAAAACATGACCACATTGAAGCAATTTTTGAAGACTAAAAAAAGCAGCAGCAACAACAAAAAACACGTTCTTAGTTTTGACGTGATTGAAAAAAAAAATATGATAAATTTCTAGAGACAAAGTTTCTTTCCCTGACCGCACTTAGCGAACGCCTCCGCTCACAAATCGGCCTACACCCACACGCTCAGCGGCCCCTCAACATTGCTGAGTAGTCTCTGCTTTCTCCTACCCCCACCCAACCCCTCCCAATTCACAGTGAGATCCTCCACCCCTCTCCCTCCCTCCCCCGCCCCCTCTTCCCGCCGACCTGGTGTGACTGATCACACAGGACGGTTAATGGATTGTGCGTGTAGTGTGGGCTGCCTGAGCCTTTCAACTCGAAATCGGCCCTGCGGTCGGAGGGAGGAAGGGAAGGGGGGAAGGGAAGGGGGAAGGGGCGGTAGGACGGCGCGGCCAGGATGCGGTATTACGTATCGAGTCTCAGCTCGGAAGGGTGCAACTACGCGACGAGCAGAGGACCCTAACCGCCGTTACACTCAAGACAGCTGCCTAGATCACAAATGAAAGCCGGTGTGAGGTTATAGATCCACCCACCCTGGAAAAAGCACCGGGGGTGACTTTACCACGGGATAAAACCACCCCCCTAGGCTGATTCCTGAGGGGGGTGGTTTCAACCCGTGGTGAAGTCACCCCCCTGATCCGTGTAGGGAGTGGTTTTATCCCGTGGTAGAACCACCCCCCTAGCTGGCTCAGAGGGGTGCATTTATCACGGGATAGAACCACCGGGGGGTGGTTTCATCCCGTGATAAAAGCACCCCCCTGAAAATGGTGGGTCATTTCATCTCGTGATGAAACAACCCCCCATATTTCGCATATTTTACGGGAGAGCGTCCCGGTCATCTTTACGCTTTTTTCGTCTCCACAAGACTGTACACCCAAAATCGGGGCGCATACTTGAAAGCTTGCAAACGAAAGTGCTTTGGAAACGTAATATTCACCAGCTTTGTATTGCAAACACCTTCGCGATTTTTTGTTTGCATTCCACACACTAAATTACTATGAAGATTTTTCTGCGCGCCGATGCACGAAATTAAACATGCACTTCGTAACGCACGAATTTGTGCGCGACAATGCACGATTTTCTGCATACTCACGCACGAAATCGTTTCTTGTCGCGCACAAATTCGTGCGTTACGAAGTGCATGTTTAATTTAGTGCATTGGCGCGCAGAAAAAACTACATAGTAATTAAGTGTGAGGCTTTCGTTTTACCGTGTGGTGAGAAGTGCTGTCAAAACCCGTCAATATGCAAATTTGGGGGTGGTTTCATCCCGTGATAAAGTAACTCCCCGTCTTTGGGGGGTGGTTTTATCCCGTGATAAAGTAACTCCCCGTCTTTGGGGGGTGGTTTTATCCCGTGATAGATGCACCCCCCTGAGCCAGCTAGGGGGGTGGTTCTACCACGGGATAGAACCACTCCCCAGGACCAGCAGGGGGGTGACTTTACCTCGGTATAAAACCACCCCTTCTCAGCAGTCAGCCAAGGGCGGTGGTTTTATCCCGCGGTAAAGTCACCCCCGGTTCTTTTGCCGGGGGGGTGGATCTATTGCCGTACACCTGTGACGAGCAATAGTCTAAATCAACCACTTGGATTCAAGAATCAGGCCCGAGTCTGCCGACTATCACTGAAAAATGAAACCGTTTCGGCTGTGCCGATCGGGCATAATAGGACCTCCGCACTTGCATCCCTCCAAATAAATTTCTTCCGTGCAGTAATTCTACCTGCCTAAAGCGCGCGCGAGGCCGGCCTAATTAAACTAGGGGTACGCGCCGTTTAGTCTGGGCGCGTAGTGTGGCTGAGCGATGCGAATTGACATGGTTTGTGCACTTTGGACTTTGCTTGAGAAGACGAAATGTGCATCTTAAGGACTCATATTGAGTGAACTTTAGACCAGGGGTACAAATGGAAGTGATTTTCGTTATCAGAACACCAAAAACTGCTGGGATCAATGCCAAACTCGATTTAAAAATTTTGGTCCAAAATTGGTTAAAATTCGTTAAATGTGAGTCTGGGAAAAGTTTGAAGGTCATTTTTGAGTTCAGCACACCAAAAACTGCAGGAAACAATATAAAACTCGACTTGAAAATTTTGGTCCAAAATGACCTAATTTGGGATGAAAATATAAATCTGGAGTCGAAATGAGAGTGATTTTCGTTATCACCACACCAAAAACTGCTGGGATCAATGTCAAACTCGATTTAAAAATTTTGGTCCAAAATTGGTCAAAATTCGGGTAAGTGTGAGTCTGGGAAAATTTTGGAAGTCATTTTTGAGTTCAGCACACCAAAAACTGCAGGAAACAATGTAAGACTCGACTTGAAAATTTTGGTCCAAAATGACCTCGTTTCGGATGAAAATATAAGTCTGATGTCAAAATGGAAGTGATTTTTGCTATCAGCACTCAAAAAACTGCAAGAATCATGTGCAATTCAATTTAAAAAAATTTGACCCAAAATCGGTTAAATTTTGGGTCTGGGGAAAATTTAGAAGTCAATATTGAAGTCAGCGCACTGAAAACTGCAGGGAAACGCATGACTCTCAAATTAGAAAGTTTGCCCCAAATTGCGTAGCTCTAGGTGAAAGTGTAGGTTTGGCATTGAAATAAATGTAGCTTGTGTGACTAGTACACTGAAATGTACAAACAACTATCTAGACTCAATTTCTGTACATTCCTACACTGTCTTCATGAAGCACCCTCTGTCATCACCAATTCCCTGATGCCACACCAATGTGAATCCCTCAGTCGAGTAACATTCAATTGCCAGCATTGAATCGCTTAATTGGTTACTCGTATGATTGGGTCACTATTCGATATCTCTTTTTTCTTAACTAATGAATTCTCAATTTTATCAGTAATATCTATGAAACATTTTGTCATTCTTTCATTGTGAACCAGTGAATAAAACAATATTGATTGGCATACGTTATCACAGTTAATATTAAGAGAGTCAGTTTAGGGTAGGCTGATCTGAACCAGTTAACGGGGACCAATTATTGTCAAATCCAGTGATTCGTCATATAGAGTCCAATGCCAAGGCTACCCAGGCTTAATGAACCGACACAATTTATCTTACTCAGGTATGCAATACTGAGTAGTACCAGTTATATTAACTTCAGTGAAGTGAAAGGAATCGTCTCATTAAATCCATTCACTAATTCACTCACCGCTCAAAACCTGAGTCGTCTCTTTGAACCCAATATCAATTCAAACTCTATTAGGATTAAATATACACAACCATACATTGATTCTATTAATAAACACATGTTAGTACTTTTGCACTCTTGTCAGCTTGCAGCATTGCAATAGAATGTATTTCTCGAGTCCAAACTAAGTATGCCTGCTAATTTCAACACAAGTTATTTATGCATTTCCCTGATTTCCTCTACTATGAAAATTTAAAAAAGAGGATGACACTATAGAAAATGAAACAAGTACATGCCCACAATACAAAAGGTCAAAATAAAAACATTCTTTTTACACTGCTCTGTCAAAGTGCACTGACCTGAAGAAGATTCCCCTCGAAAGGGGGAGGGGGGAGAGGGGAACGAAACACGTAAATCATTTTCACTGCCATTCTCCATATTTCGCTGTGTTGATACTCTAAAAGGGTTTTGATCATTCTAGAATGTGGAAAAACTATGGCCGATCTCATTTCCAAACCCTTCTGCTCGTTATTTTGGTTTATTTGCTTATTTGCTTCTGTCCCGTATTTGAGAGCCGCGGCCGCAGGTATGAGAAATTCGTGAGTGCTGAGTGCTGCCAACCTAACCATGCTAATAACCTGATTCAAAAGTATGTTTTGAATATTTCAAACGATACTAAACAACGATTTGAAACAAACTCGTGTTGGGGGGTACTAAGGCGACGTTAAATACGAAATCTTGAAACTATAGCCACTGTAGTTGCTGAGAATCGTTGGTGAGTACAAAGTCACAGACAGACGACAGACAGCCCACGACCAGTCATTTTTCAGCGCCCCCAAACACGGCAAGGGCTTCGCTATCGCTCAGCCAAAAAGAAAAATGCGCTCGCCGAGCGGAATTCTCCCCCCCTCTCTCTCAGAAAAATATACAAAAAAGAAAAAAAAAAAAGGTTTAGTAATCGATTGAAAATAAGTCAATATCGACAGCGATGCAGCATTCAGGTTAAGTGGACCATAAGTAATGTGGCGGTCATTGGCGGCGCTGCGAAAAGAGTCGGTGCGTGCTGCCGGCGCCCCACACACACACACACACACACACACACACACACACACGAGGGGCGAAATAAAACGGGCAGCCTTCCCCACTCTTTCAGTCCGTTGCACCCCCTCGGATGATACGTCCTGCCTCGAGGCTAGACGACGCTGTGCAAATCATTTGGAATAACGAGGTCACGCTGTTTGCACACGGCGATGCACGGGCCGGGGAGAAGAGTCCCTGGGACCAGGGACCCCCGCCGGTGAGACGTGGAGAAAGCGTGGAAAGAGAAGGAAAGTGAATGAGGGATGGAGTCCTTTTCGAGGTAAGGTAGCGCGTACACACCAGAGAAAGAGAGAGAGAGAGTGAGAGTGTGTGTGAGAGAGAGAGAGAGAGAGAGAGAGAGAGAGAGAGAGAGAGAGAGAGAGAGAGAGGGAGAGACGTGTTGCGTTTCCGCTGCAAGTATGCTGCAAGCATGCTGCAAGCCTTCAAGACAGCGATTTGCGGTAATTTACGAGAAAGGCACGGGCCGGCCGAGTCTCTGGCCTCATCTCCACGCGAGCGACACGGCCGGTTTCACGGAGAAGCACCTCTCAGACGCCCCCCCTCCCCGCGCCCCACCTGTCCCCAGGAGGCCCTCCCCGGACGAGCTGGAATGTAATATCACAGGCTGACAGCTTTACAGCCGAACAGGAGAGCCAGCCGAGCCAGCCCAGCCGCGCGTGTTTGTTCTTGGGCACCACCACCACCACCACCACCACCACACCACCCCACCACCACCACCACCACCACCACCACCACCACCACCACCACCACCACCACCACCACCACCACCACCAGCAGCAAAGCAGCAGCGGCGGCTAGACGCGCCGCATTTTTTCGCGCCTTTTTTCCCTCCCAACGCTTTCCGCTTTTCATCCGTGTTATTTTTCCGAAGGAGCGAGCGAGAGGGGAAATTAACGACGTGTGAGTCCTTTGCTTTCATTCCGACGCCCTCCCTTTCCCTTTCTCCGAGTCTAATTAGCAGCAATTCATTTTCCCCGGGTGCTGGCGCGGTATCTTGTGAGCCGTTCGACTACGCGCCTCGCGCACCCCCCTGGGGAGGCCCCCTCTTCCTCCGGGGAGGGTCGGAGCGTCTTGACGGTGATGATAGTAATTTGTAGTCATTCGACGCGGCACACCTTTGCCGGGTCCGCTTCATCACCGGGGAAATTCATTTTTCCCCGGCAGTGGGTCTTCGTCGCCGTCGCACAGTGGGCCAGAAAAACCCGGGCAGGCGGCGAAAACTCTAGGCGCAATGATAACCAAGTGTGGGGTGGCATGCATAGATAACGGGGACAAAAAGTCCCACCTTGTAACGTGGGACAAAATGTCCCACGTTTGCAAGCGTGGGGCAAAGTGTTAAAAGTTTACAAGCGTGGGAAAACCGTGTCCCCCACTTCAAGCGTGGGGCAAATCCCTGTCCCACACTTTCAAGCGTGGGACAAACGGTGTCCCACTTTTTAAGCGTGGACAATCCTGTCCCACACTTGCAAACGTGGGACAAATCCGGTCCCCACTTGCAAGCGTGGGACAAACCGTCCCACGCTTGCAAGCGTGAGCACTTTTTCCCCCCCTTCAAGCGTGGGACATTTTGTCCCCCGTTATTAGTGATGCCCGTCCCACACTTGGATTTTCAGTGCGTTTTGAGCTCCGGAGTCGCTAAGCAGGGCTCGAACCGAGCGTGTGACCCACCCAAAGGATTCCTCTTTCGGAGAGAAACCATTGGTGGGGTCACACTCCCACTCGAGCCCCCTGTAGCGATCTGGAGCTCAAAACCCGGCCGGGGTTGACCGCCTCCAC